>NW_013665610.1:5096511-5120059 GCF_000517525.1 Limulus polyphemus
GGACGACTAGTAACTTACTAATACTAACCTTACTTTAACGTAATTTACTATAACTAAAAGTAATCTGTTTGTCAAAACAAGATATCTTGTAAACTAACTAGTGTGTGTGTGTGTGTATATATATATATATATATATGTATGTATGTGTGTATATATATACATATGTGTGTGTGTGAAAAACTGCACATTATAAATTCTTTTTTCAAACTTCTTTAAGAAAAAAGCTTCTAAGTAATGTCATAGGCAAATTAAGATCAATAAGCTGAAATGGGAGAAATCTGACAATCTATTAGACTATAGTTTCATGAACAGAAATTATATATACATGCTTTTAAACGTGCATAAAGAATCTCAGGCACAACTGGAAAATGTCTAATATGAAAACTAATAGTTAGGTTGTAAATCTACTGTTGATTTTAATTTATATTTTAAAACCTATAGTATTTTTGTATCAACAACAACCACAATAAATATATATATATATATATATAAAATATATGATAAATTGCATTCAAGTAATGCATTTGATATGAAGTACAAGTCAATGGTAATAAACAGTGGTTTCATTTAGTTGAATAAATCTGAAATAACTTTCCAATGTGCATTAAATGCATTGTATACATGTACATATATCTATGCATATCTTACAGTGGCCCAAATTAATAGGACATTAAAACATGTACAAAAGAAATTTTTCTCCTGACAGCAGTCTTTGTTCAAATAGTACATGTAAACATAAATGAAAATAGATCAGCTCAAATTGATTCATTTCACTGTGAGATTACTGTATTGATAAAAAAAAACATTTATGATACATCAATCTTATTCTTTTTGGTGGTACCCTGTGTTATCTTCAATATTAAAATAAGTGATATAGATGAGATTTTAGCAAAATACTCTGATGAAAAAGTTATCCAAAAGATTGCTCTTGGCAGTTTTTAAAAATAACAAAAAAGTCTTTCATTGATACTAGTTTATCCAGTCTGGTTAGTATAGTAATGATTAAATACTTTCTTTAACTTAATACTGTAGTTAAATATATATAAAAAGTATTAAAAGTTCAAGAGTAACTTCGTATTATAATATCTATCTCAGGGAAACACGCTAACACTAAACATCACTCAAACATAGGCCAAAGAGCAGAAGCTACCTCAGGCATAAGAAGAGCAGTGATCAGTGTGGACACAAGGTTGACAGAATGGTTATCTAGAATTCCAATTCCACTGATGTGTTTAATTTCTTTTCCTTTGGTTTCCACAATTTTTCCACTTTTCTGATTTATACCTGAAATATTATTCTTCCTTCAGAAAAAAATTCAGACATGCACTTAAATTCAAATTTGTAAAACAATAACAAAATATATAATGAAACTCTTACTGGTTTGGCAGTATCAAAAATTACAGTATACATGCAAGACTATAAAAAATAATTACAGCTACAGGAAGAATCAGTGTCATTTGGCAGTTAAAATAGTAAAAAAATAAAGATATCAATGTGTATTAATCACAGCCTGACTACCTCCCATTTCATGTTACAACAGAAAATTCTCAATGTTAAACATAATTTCTTTACTTTAATCACGTTTGTTAAGCTTGTAAATGGAAGCACATTATGTTACTACAAGAGTAAATTAATTTTTGGTGGAAAACATGCTACACTTTTCAACAGAACTCTAATCTCTCTTTTCAGATATGTGAATAAAGACTGATCAATGTTCTGTTCAAATACATAGTATGTTCTCTACATTATGAAATTAACTTAAATTTAGATGTTGCTTATCTACCCTCAATGTAAATGTATATACACTTGAAGCTGAAAAAAGAATATCCCAAAAATAAACACAAATATTACCTAAAACAATAACTGAACCAAATGTACAGTGAATAAATGAAATTCTATATACTTATCCAGCATATTTTAAAAATTCTTCTTGAAGAAAAAAGGAAGTTTTTAAAATGTTTAGTATTACATAAATATAAATATTGGAATTATGTTATATGAAAGGGAAGGGCATGTTAACAAACCTGAAAACTGAATAGTGGCACCCAACAGCGAGTCCACCAATGATCCAAAAAAGCCAGCAAAAGTAGCTATAATGATGATTGGCCACTGTGGTGAACTTAAAAAAAGATATTCTTGCTTGATGAAAAGCAGATGTGATATGTAATAAGATATTCCAATTAATGTTCCACCTAAGGCACTGAAGAGAAGACCAGGTAATGACACACCACCATTTGTTCCTGAATGTTTGAAAAACCATTCATGTAGTTCAATAATCTGTGCAAAAACCTTGTACTAAACACTGAAAACTAAGACTAAAGATTAAGGTCATTATATAAAGTTACTAAGCAACAGAGGCAATCTTGTGATTCTTGAGTCATCCATGGTTATCAACTTGTTCAACATGACAAGAAATGACACATTAGTGAGGCTTTGCACAAACAAAATAATAATAATAAAACAAATTACTTATTCATTTGCAAAATGATGAGTGGTGAATATAGCTATAAGAAAAAAAAAATCAAAAATGGTATTCTATGAACAGTAGAAATTGATTCAACCAGTACTAATATAATGCCAGACTGACACATCAGTTTAAATATTGTTAATATAACTCTATCTTTTTTTTCTAATAAGCTTGCTTAATTAAAAAAAAAAGTTGGAGAATTCTAGAAATGTATTTTAATAACCATTAGATACAGAGGAAACAATTTAGTACAATTAAACTTCAATGAAAGAATACCTGATAGGGTAGAACTTGGCAATTTAACTACCAATTATTAGTATTATGAAAATATTTTATAGCAATAACTTTTGTGAGTTCCATTTCATTGCTAAAACAATTGTTGTAACAGTTCTATAGTTGGCTAGGCTCTTTTGAATTATTTGGTCAAAAGAAAAGAAGAAACCAAAGTTGTCTACTTAATGAATGACAATGAAAGCATTTTATTTCTTACACTCTTAAGTTTTACACATAAGCTTACCTAA
The DNA here is from genome assembly GCF_000517525.1 of Limulus polyphemus. Lineage (NCBI taxonomy): Eukaryota > Metazoa > Arthropoda > Merostomata > Xiphosura > Limulidae > Limulus > Limulus polyphemus. The sequence continues at coordinate 5,099,500 of NW_013665610.1, forward strand.
TGTTTATTGACAGTTTCACTTATTTGCTAATAAAACAAATATAATAATTAATTGACTGAAAAACTCAATCAAATAATAACACACTACTCTAAACTCAATGTAACTTACTAACAGGCTCATATATCAATATTCATTCACTCTAGCCTAACTCTCACTTTATACTGCTCAAACTGTACTAAAACTTTGGAAGAATATCCAAACACTAAGCCACACCCATCATGCTACATCATACCCACTTGTGGTACAAACCTCTAGAAATGTTTACATTAAAAACAGCCAGTGGAGTCCCTTAAACCACCTGATTTCTTTTTCCTAAAGGCTTTTATCTATAGTTTCTGACAATATGCTATTTTAAGTTGCAACTGAAAAATCTTCTGTCTTGTGGTTTATTTATTACATTCTAAATAAACAATTCTTTGAGTTTTTCTAGACTCTCATCAGAAAGTTGATATTTATACACTATTTGACCTGATATCTCATAAATCCTGAATGTGCCTTTACTTGTTTATCTGTGACTTTAACTGATTCAAGTTCCATTGCCAACTAAACAGCTTCCCACCAAGATGTACATCTACTTTGCTTTAGTCCAATTTACATATCCTCATCCTTTATGGTATCCATGAATTGATATCATGTCAATGAATGTATCATTTCATGGGGAGTATCTGAAAAAGATAATTGGGCAAGTCTTTACACATCTTCAGCAAATTCAGCTGAATTATCTTCCCTCCTTTTTACTATGTTCCTGAACGTTAGTTTAGAAACTTCCCTCCAAATCTATTTGAAAATGCTACTGATGCCTAGTAGCTGTTGTGGACCTCTGTAGAATGATATCATGTCAATGAATGTATCATTTCATAGGGAGTATCTGAAAAAGGTAATTGGGCAAGTCTTTACACATCTTCAGCAAATTCAGCTGAATTATCTTCCCTCCTTTTTACTATGTTCCTGAACTTTAGTTTAGAAACTTCCCTCCAAATCTATTTGAAATGCTACTGATGCCTAGTAGCTGTTATGGACCTCTGTAGAAAGTTTGCATAACACAGTTAATGTTGGTCCTTTTAAATGTGCAGCAAGATGAATAACTTGTTGTTCATTTCTTCATCCACTTATATTGGAAATTATTTCAAAATGTGCCTGATATGCCTCCCATGGTACCAACTTTCCATCATAGTCTGCTGATTTAAATTGGGCAATGCTATTGAGCTGGCTTACTAAATTTTGTAACTTGATGAAGCAGCAGTGTAGCTATTATACATTAGTAAGGTCCTACGGTCACAGCTGGCAAAACAGTAGTATTCACAGGTGTAGACAAGATAGGTTCTCCTAGTCCATATGGCACAGTTCATAGTGTTTGAGATTGAAATTTTTTTGCAAAATCATGCAGAGAGAGATGTAACTGGCTTGTTCCTTGCATTTGTCAATTGAGTTTATGGATATATTTTAACCTGGTGTCAATGTCATTTTTTTACTTCAATTTTGTTGTTATACTATTTCAGTATTTCATTGGTCCTTATGTACTTCATTTTTTTATTTTGTTGATGTTGTTTTGAATTTTATGTTATGTACTTTATTTTATTGTCATAATCCTTCTGTATATTTTTTATGGCTTCCTCAATCTTGCTTTCAATCAATCTGATTTTTGTTCATAATTCTTATGCAAATCACATGTCTTGTTGATGTACTTCCTTTATTAAATTCCTCCCATTTTATTCTTGATCTTCTTTTAATTTTTGGTCTCTTTCTTTTTATCTTCTTACTATTGTTTCATCATTTCCATTAATTTTTGAATGTTGCTTCAAGCAGATCATAATTTTGAAGGTGAGTTTTAATTTATTTTATATCAAAATAATACAACTCCTGACATTATTGTTATAAAAGTTTCTATTGTTTGGTGGGTTTTTTGGATTATTTAGTAAAATGAAGAATGCAAAGACCAGTCCAGTTATCAGGTTTTTATATGTATGGGCAGGTTTCTTTACAGTAAGTATCTGTGACTTGTTGGTGATAAATTTCAACAATAAATAAACATCAAACAATCCACTTGTTTTAAAATACATATATAAATGTTAATTACACTGTTGGTTCCCAGTTATATCCAGAGCTTTAAATAATTGTCCCTTTTTTGTTAAAGTTAACACTGGCTGGTTCAGTTAGTTTAGAAAACACTTTGACAAAACAAATTACCAATTTTTCCTGCTCTGTTATTACAATACAGTCTGTGATAATTTCATTAAACTCACAATCATGCATTCTAGATCTATCTTTCTATCTAACTAAGTATGTCTTACTCAAACTAAATTTCTAATGTATATTTATAGTGTAACTGAGGTCTAGGATGTTCCACACACTACGAGATATAATGATGCAACAATACTCGATTAAAACAACAAGAAATACTTGTAGGTTCTAGTAACATGACACAATAATACAAGAATCACCAATTCACAAGAACTGAACTACACAAGGTATGATTCATACACAGTTATGTAAACAAACTTGATATAAACTATTACTTCTACAAATAACTAAATTTAACACTCGTGCTATACTTAAACCATTTAAGTCATAACACTCACTTCAACTTAAACAGTTGTGTATTTTTAATACCAATTAATGAAAGTGTTTTATTTCTTTGAATACAAGTTCTACAAGTTAGCTTATCTAATGTTCACTGAAAGGTGCAAGGTTAGTAGAAGCTAATATAATAATTTAATTTTTCAATTTCTCTCACTCTATGTATCATGTATATATCACTTCATCAAGAACACAAACTGTATGTTCCAAAACTGAAATAACTTACTGAAAAATTAAATAATAATACAGTCCAACAGTCCATAAAACATTGTGCACAAGTACATATTTCTGGATCTACACATTCAGCATATTTTATAAGTAAATTTTTTTTGGCATAACACATTCTCTTTGTTATTATTTCCAGACAAACTCACAAGAGAAAATTTGAATAAACAAGCAACTTTTCTAGAGTAATATTATTGTACTGTACAACTTTTGTATCAACACATTTTTACCTCAGACTGATAGTTTTGGATACATTTCTGTCTAGACTATGACTAGACACCGTATGTCAGCAAGTTTTCAATATTCCACATCTATATCATAACAACAGGGAAAATTAGGACTTTCAACTCATCTTGTATGTATGTGTGTGTGTGTGTGTACACACACACACACACATATATGTATATATATATGATATCCTTGAGAATATTTAATATATAACTATGTATATATTCAAAGTTCAAAGCACAAAAGGATTTTGGTTAGTTGGCTTTTCTGATACTAGATACACGAAGCAATCAAAGTTTTGGCACTCTTTAATATTAACTTGTTCCTACAAATCAACCAAAATTCAGAATATGAATAAAAAAAATGATACTTTGAATCTGGTTGTACTTTGAATATTTATATATGTATGTATGCATATTCATATATACAATCATACATACACACACACTTACCTTTTGGCACTTTTCTTAAGTTTGTGATCAGTATTGGGTCACCTTTTGCAAAAACTGGGCCTAATTCAGAAGCCCATGTATCACCATTTGCTCCACAAAGAGCAGAAACAACAGAAACGGCAAACCATGAGCAATTGTAGTCTTTTATAAAGTCAATTGGCCTCTCACCCACACCACATTCTATCATAAACAACAGAGCAAGTTCAGATGGAATTCCTCCATTGCTAATTACTTGAATCCAGTTTCTTTCTCCACCTACATAATGTTAAATAAATAAATTGTCAGTTTTAGAAGTTGTTAGTTAAGTTTTTAGAATTCACCTGACACCAGCTTGCCAGAGATGATTGTGATTCTGCAAGTCACTTCATAACATTTCTTTACACATACTTTTATAAAGATGGAGTAGATCTATCAGGTTTGCAAACCTTATGTTATTGTATGCATTAATATCATGCATTATATAAAAACAGTATTTACATCAAAAACTCAAAGAAGTATAATAAAATATTTTTACCTTCTTTGAATTCGCTTTCATATTTCTTCTTTTTCCAAGAACGAAACTTTGTTGCTTTGGAAGAAGATACAAAGAAAACCAGCAAACACACAAGGAATTGATAGCTGCTTACTGTCAAGAGAAAACCAACTACAAATCCTGATGGAAGAAAGACACAATTAATATTAATTGCAACTGGGTGGTAAAATATTGTATTTTGATGAAAAAATATACGATATAAAAATTAAAATGTCACTTAAGAATAAATATTACAACTATAAATAGATTTAAATAACAACAATAAAATTGTATATTGAAAAGAAATACAATTAAAGATCTTATATTCAATATGTTGATATTTTATAATATACTTTTTATAGATGTTAAATATCAAAGTACATGCATATATCGCAAACAATGTCATGTCATGAAGAACTATTATTCTTAGTATAAATATATACTGTACACAGGACACAAAATAAATGGTTGATTAGTTGGTAAAAAGCAAGTGAGTACTTGTGTTTAGCCAGTGACCATCAACAAATACTGACATTGGATAATTCAGGTGTGGTTATGAATATAATTGACAAGTTGCAAACAATGGTCAAAACTATTTAAAATTAAAAAAAAAGCTATGACTACAACACTTATGTAAGCTGACTAGTTATATCTGCTAAAAGCAGAGAATTTATGTTATTTTTTCACTGTTGGCATTTCTGTGAGATTAATAGCTCAGTAGTAAGCCTTAAAGCTTACAATGCAAAAACCGGTTTCGATATTTGTGGTGGGCGCAGTACATACTGTCCACTGTGTAGCTTTGTGCTTAACAGCAACAACTAACCAACCAACTCTTTCTGAAAACTGGTTTAAAGTAATATATAACCTAAAGAAACTAACTTTTAAACATATTTTGACTGTTGTTCAACACATATTGGATGTTTACTTTTCAAATACTCTCAAAAGTTTATTAATATGTATTTTTCTTAACTAAAAAATGCTAAATGTATATCATTCAAATAGGTTTTTATAGTGTTTCCAATAACCATTAAATACCAGTCAGAAACACTTTCAAAAGCTAGCTGACTGGCAGAGACAGAAGCCACCTGTCAATCTGATTGGGACAAAACCTCTATGCGAGACAGCTATCTTACCTTATGTGTATTAAGATATGCCTCGTTATTTCTTTTTCTTCACAATAAAAACTATAAAACTACACATTACAATCAATAATCTAATAGTTGAACCTCCTACCTTCTTGATTTGCTCAGATATCAATAAATATGTCAAATCTATCTATCCAAGAAATCCCTCTCCTCTGTCTCTGACTTTCAAATTTGTTTTTTAATCAACTTTATATGGCTGGTGGACATGTTTATAACCAATAGAAAGAGCATGTTTTCTTCTACATAAACCTTACAAGTTGTTTACATTTTGCACTATAAATTGCTAGTCAGTGGAATTGCTTGGTATATGGTAATCATAATTTGATGCTCCGAATGCTAAAGAAATTCTCTAACCTATTTATAACTTACCTTAGATAGCCAGATAAATTACATTTGTTTTGGGATATTCTATTCTATTTAGTGATGTATTTGTTCTAAAATGCATATTTGAATGCTACACAAGTTTTTTTTTTTTTCTGGACATACAAATCTGTAAAATTCAACAAGGCTTATGGAAAAACACCCAAAATCTTTTCTAAAGTAAACAGTAAGTACTACATATATTTCATTCATTGTTATATTTTTTTAACAAAAGTAACTAAAATGTAAAAATTAGAAATTTCTCAGTTTCCCCTGACAAAACTTCAATAAAACTTCTAAAACTTTATGATCTTGAGCTTGAAATATCACACTAAGAAATAATGTGGTGATTATACTAGCTCTACAGGAAACAGCTAATGGTCTCCTGCTGTAACTTATTGTCTTTGATATGAGAATCACTGCTTCAGTGAGTACAAGGTGGAGTAATAAAACCATAAAATTAAAAGGAAACAAATGTGAAAAGATTAACAGTTGAAACTGTTATGATAAGTAATTTGAAACTTTTTGATCCAATCTGCAGTCAGTATGGTATTATTCATTTCACTTCATATTTTTAAACTTTTCATTTCACTGTACAATGATGATTTTGCCACAGTTAGTGTTAAGGTAGAAAAAGTAAGAAATAAATATAAAGTTATATGAAAAGAAACTGTAATATCTAATATACTTTTCTGAGTTGCCCTATCCTATGTTAACTTTACAGTGTCCAGTTAAGTCATATTTTTACACTTCCTGTTTTATATCATTTTCACACTAATGCAATAAAATTCCAACAACTTAATTACATATAAAATCTATGAGTTTAACACACAAGCACTTTACCATGTTTAAAGCTTATCTTCACTTCAATTTCATACATTTTTAATACTGATGAAAATGTATAATTTCTTATTCACTTTTAAAATGTTCACACCATATCAGGAAGCCACAAATGCATAAACTGTATTTCAATTAGATTTTATATCATTCATTGTAGTTGTTCATTAAAAAATTATTATCACATTTGAATCTCACCTGCAACAGCCCCTGATATTGACACACTTCTTCCTTTTAAACCCCAGACAGCAACTGCAACCGGTATCAACACCGCCAAGAGCCACCTAGCTGGAGATGGAAGTTCATCTTCATAAGCTAAAAAGTAAAAGTACAAACAGTATTAATAAGAACTTCAAATGAAAGTGAAGAAGTCGTTTGCTCAATATTGTGGCTTTTTCAGGCTGGCTGGGATACAACAGATATAGCAATGGTTGAGATGCCATTTACATTAGCAAATAGCTTGTTATAGTGTGAAATGGAATAAATTGATGAAATGTAATTTTTATCAGTTTTACTTATATCATGTCAGAATTAGGGTAAAGATTTTTTAACACTACATCATTAATTTATTTTAAAATCATATGTAATTAATTATTACTTTTCTTGCTCGTTATTAAAAAAAAACTGGAAATCCAGCAAGCTAGTCTTCTTGATTCCAGAGTGAGTCATTCATCCACAGAGTCAACAGGAGAAGACTACATTTATTAACTGTTAATAATTAGTAAGAAGTTTGAGTGAAATTAAGATGAGTATATAATGTCAACTACACTATATCTGTTATACCCAGTACCCACAAGGTTTTATGCCCAATACAGGGCTCTTTAGGATGGCTGGGATATTACTGATATAGTAGTGGTTAAGGCACTATTTATATTAGCAAACTGCATGTAAAACTCTTTCTAAAATGTCTGTTTTTGAAACCAAACCTTTCCCCTATGAAAAGGTGAGCCTGAGACTAATTAGTTGTGTCTTTTTGTTAATATTCTTGTAAATACAGAATATTTTTCAGTATTATCTGCACATTAATCTTATTTGTGCCTGCAAATGCATAAATCAGTTTGAAAATTCTGAAACAGCACAGAAAATATACTGTATTAGTTGCAAATATGCAAATGATAGGCAAAGAAAATGTTTGAAATAAAAAAGTAAAATAACTGAAACAAATTTACACTGATAACTAAACTGCAAATGAGATTCTAATTTTGATTAACAGCTAACACAAAGAAAAATGTATGGATATCAAGAGACCAATTTCATACTTCAAGGCTGATCCATCCTTTAATTTTCAGGAACTTGATTCTCCTCTTAAACTCATGTAACATGCAACCCTTCACTACCACCAACAATAATCCAATCAATCTTTTCGACAAATAAATCAAGACTAAATGGAGCCTAGTCTGTCTTTTCCAAATCTTAAACATGTGTATTCTCATCCTTTTTTCTTCAGAATACAGAACAAAGAAATCAATCCTATCAATCTTTTGCATAAGCCTCTAGAATTTTTTCCCACTAAAAAGTAAAACTAACTGGCCTACAATTTCCAGGGCAACTCTTCTCACCCCCCCCCCCTTTAAGAATGAGATTAACATTTGTAACTTTTCAATTTTTAGGCATTTGCCCAGTTTCTATTGACCTGTCAAAAATGAAAGAAATAAGCTTGCATATCTGATCTTTGATTTTCTTTAATACTCAGGAGAAAACAATGACTGGTTCTGATGACTTAATTTTTTAATATCTCATTCTTTCTACTTATCATCAAGATGTTAATATCTACATGACTCAAGTCAATTCCCATATTTCTTATAGAATATTCAGGGTCAGGAATATTGCTAGTATCTTCTCTTGTAAAAACAGAAGAGAACATTTAAAAGCTCAGCCATCTCATAGTCTTCAACAAAAAATCCTTGCAAATAAAATTTATTAAGGACCAAATTCCTATTTTAACATTTTGTTTACCATTAACATACTTAAAAAAACACTCCTGTTACTGTTTGTTTAAATAGCACTGACTAGCTGTTTCTTGTGGGCACTTTTTGATTTACTAACTTATTTTCTAACCAAATCTATATGTATGACCTTTCCTATTGTTCTGTAAATCTTCAATCCAATTTGGCAATTTAAACTTCTTAAACTTTTTTTGGCATTTATTCCTGATTTTCTCTTTTATGGCTTTAGTAACCTAAAGGTTTGATATTTCCTAGCTGTTATCCTTTTTCTCTTTTTATTAACATGCCTATCTGAATTAAAAACATTTTCTTTTAAAAAATTCCTAAACTAATCTAACTAAAATGTAATAAAACAGCTATTTAAATTTTAAAAATACCAAATATTAAAAGGAAAATGTAATGAATAAAAGTAAAAGATAACACCATCTTGCAAATATTTTCCATATAACTTAGTTCTCATCAATATACATATGCAATAAATTTTAATTAAGTAAACTGCAACCAAAATACTCATCACTTCCATATTTATATTCAACAAAATTATGATTTGTTAAAGCTTGCACTTGTGAAAAAGGATAAGTTTCAAGTCCTATTGTTGAGACAAGTTATGAAGAAGTTATTATACAGTGTAGAACCCAAAATATTATCCAATTGATAAATCAAAGCACAAGCAGTCTATAATAGCTTATAGCTTCATGTAACCATTAAAATGGATAACTTAAATAAATGTGTGCTTTAATCATAGTTTTTGGTTTCAGGCCAGTAGTAAATACTTCATTTTGTGGAAACCATGCAAATTAAATAATTCAAAATGTATATATTTTTTTCATATTATACATCCATTCTTTTAACAAAAGTGACATATATGGGAAATTAATTCAAGTCCTGTTCTTAACATCATATATACAATGTAAGTCAGCATGACACCATAGCAGCAATGCAATTGTTCTAACTCTAAGACATCTCAGATGTGTAGATGGTGAATCAAACTATCATTTTACATGCTTGGCTAGGTGATTGGTGTCATGTGCTAGTTTATTTGTTGTGGGCTTGAGGACAATCCTCATTTTAAACAGGAGAGAGGATGGTCAAGATGGGGTGTTATCTGTTTCAAATTTAATCCTTACTACAATTAATAAAACATTTATTTTGAATATTGATATGAACCAAGTATCTGGATTCAGGTTCATGCTTTGGTCAAAGAAGGTTTCATAACATATTAATCTGTTATCTGAAGTTTCATATTATTTTAAGTAACAACTTGAGGCCATATTCACTTTCACTTGCATCAGAAAAATAACAGGGATGGGGTAATAAAAACAGTGATGATTTTTGCAAGTGTAACACCATATGTTGGGTTTTTCTATTAATTTAAAATATAAACAATTTGTTACTACTTTTTATAACATCACATTATTGATAGAATATTTTATCACTTTTAGGTATTCCTTAATGTAAGAATTAGATAATGGGGTGTAACTTTTAAAATTTGAAGATGTTCTTACCTCAGTCTTAAATTGTTTGAAACTGACTGTTCGATAAGTTTGTTGACTCTGTGAAATACCGTATGACGTACAGACTGGTAATATTAATGATTTAATATTATCAAATTTGTTAGCATGTAAAGTTTAAATGGAATATAGCATTAAACTTGTAATAATAGTCTTTTGTCAGTGGCAGTAATACAGATAAGGGTAAAAAAGACAAAGAAAATTACACAAACAGGTAAAAAAAACACACATATACATAGGTGAACAAACAAATTACAAGAAAGAATAAACATAAAAGCAGGGTTTAATAGCAAGTGTCGAACAATAATGGGAAGCCATTGATTAGAAAACTGTATTAATAACAGCTTAATTATTAACTCAGTTGGTTTACATGGTTTCAATAAATGGCTCAGGCTTGGCCTAGGTGTTATTGATACTGTTTTCCAAAATACTTTTTTGACTTTTTTTACCTGTTTATGTAATTTGCTTTGTCTTTTTTTCTAATTTACTTTTTTTTCCCATTGTCTTCATTACCAAGATTCATCTTTTGTATAGGGGGATATCACAGATATAAAAATCTAATGAAAATTAAAGAAAAGCATTAAAATTAGAGTAAATTAAAATGAAGAAGGTTTTTGTTGAGGTTTTTTTAGATTGCTGAGGAATGCATCATATATGTATTCTTTCATATGCTTGTAATAGGAAAAATGTAGTTTGGATTCTACAAGGATATCCTTCCAAAAATGTATGATATACTTGAATGATGTTATGTTATTTAGCCAAGGCTGTTAAATTACAAGATTAGAAAATCTAAATCCTAGGATAACTAAAATAATTCAGATACTGGAAGACTGGAGATCAGAATAGAAGGAAAGATAAATAATGGTTAAGTAATCAAAAGCCAGTAAGTCTTAGTTCTCTAGCTGGGAAATAAAGTTTTTAGTCAAAGAAATTCTACATGAGCATTTAAACAAATTTTATATTATCACAGTTAGTCATCATGGATTTAAAAGAGAAACTCATGTTTGATGAATCTGCTTTCTTCAAAAATGGTACATTTAATCCGGACACGGGTAATGCAGTGACCTTAGTACTGGTCTTTGAAACAGCTTTTGATACGATACCACATAAAAATGTTAAGAATATTGTATCTATTTGGGCAAGAGATTAGTTAAATAAATTAAGAGTTGGTTGGGCAGTAAAATGTAAAAGGTTGTATATCATATAACATTTAAGGTCAACAAAGGTCCTATTGGTCCATTGAAGTTGTCCCATCCATTAAACTTCAAAAAACAAACAAACTCAAAACCATCTATTATCATTAAAAAACTATCAATTATTCTTTTAAACTCCTATAAATTTACTGCTTCCACAATATCTGAAGATACCCATTCCAAAGGCTTACTACCCTGTTATAAAAATAAAACTATCTTACCTGAAAATGACTCCTACCTGCCAAAATTTATATCCATGTCCCCTAATACTACAATTAATCATCACTGTTAGTGCCCTAAAGAAACTTAAACACCTCAATCAGATCCTCTCTAAACTTTTATTTTCTCAAGAAAAAACAATTTCAGAGATTTTAACCTGTTCTTATATGACAGTCTTTCCATCCCAGGTACTATCCTAGTAACCCTACTCTGACCCCTTTCCAACAATTCAATCTCCTTCCAAAGGTAAAGAGCCCAAAATTGAACACAATACTCCAAATGTGGTCTAAATAGTGACCTATACAATCAATTTATAACCCCTTTAGACTTGTATTCAATATTTCTATACATACAACCTAAAGTCTTACTTGCTTACCACTGGCAGCAACACACTGCTTGGAAGGCTTGAGAGATTGATCAACCAGAGCACCAAGATCCTTTTTTTTTCCATAACACTGTTAATGTTTTATCCAACAAATATTATACTTATAATTCAAATTACAATATCCAACATGCATTATCTTGCAATTAATATAATATAAAGTCATCCACCATTTATTCACCCAACTCATCAAATAATCTAAATCCTTTCTTAAAGCAGTAGCATCCTCCTCACATTTGGCAACACCCACAACCTTAATATCATTAGAAACTTTAAGTAACTTATTGATCACTAGCTGGAGTACCTGTCCCCTGGATAGAAGTTATGTAAATGCATGATTAATGAATGATAATATAAATTCTAACACTTTTATGTGTGGTTTCTTTTTAAAAAAGTAAAACAATAACAGTGTTATAACAACAGGTTTTTTAAAAACGTTGTACAGAATAAAACCCAAATTTCTGTTCAGCTCTCTATTTAATTAGTATAATAAATCACTGTCTCATATAGCCAAACTACTCAACTTACTTTGTAATTTAAAATCAAAGACAATATTTAGAAACTTACATAAACACAGCATCTATATGGTTTCAAGGTAAAATTAGTTTTAATTTTACAGCGTATTATTTCAAGTATGCAAAATTCCTTTATTTTGTCTCTACATAATACATATAATTGTATTTTCTATATGTTTATTATATCGAGGCAATTGATTTGTATTCTATACTAGTTGGAGTACCTATCTCCCGGATGGAAGTTACGTAAATTCATGATTAATGAAAGGTTATCTTAGGACATGAAAAGTTGCTTCCCTTATGTGTAATTGTAAAAGACACAAAAACACCTATAAAAACTGCAAGACATAAAATGTGAAATCACAAGTTTGTATTTATCTCCCCATGGACCTAATGAACCTCTATACCAAATTTGGTGAAGATCCATCCACACCCTGCGAAGTAGTTACATGGATATACAACAGACAGTACTATTATATTTATATAGATTCCTTCATCTATGTCATTGAGTATTTAAAAAAAGCAAAGGTCCTAATGTTGATCTCTGAGATACACCAATTGTGACATTAATCCAGTTTGATTGAAATCCATTTATAATGATCCTCTGCTTTTTTGATAAGTATATGAATGATAAGGGCTGGCTTTAAGATTTTTTTTTAATTTATCTATGTTAATTTACTTTAGAGGATGAAACAGCAGAGTTGGACCAATATGTCCCAAAACATTATGTTATATGTTATGTTCTTCCATCCAGCCACTTTCCTATACAATGAACCAACCCGCACATCTATTGATATAACCTTTTTAACAAGCACCTATTAAATGCTTTCTGAAAATCCAGATACACTAAATCCACACCTTTACCCTGCTCTACATAAGCAGTAACCTCTTCAAAGAATGTTAAAATATTATAAAGAAAGATGTCACTTAGTGCCCCAGAAGTATTTCACAATGCCTCAATTCTATCTTACAAAAAATATTACATAAAAATCATGATTTAATTATTGTGAGTAGTAACTGCTTCTTAGGACCCACGAATAAGATTTTTAAGATTGTTAGGGGTTTGAAATATATAAATACAAACAAAATGTTTTAAAAACATTTGCAGGCAGTAAGCACACAAATTTAAAATAAGGAAAACTCACACACACACAATTCCAGTTTAAGACAGTGTTACTTGACTACTAGAGTCATTGGCCTCAGATGCAGAAGGAATTTAAATGAGGACATAGATGAGCATTTTTGAGATCAGGGATGGTTATAAGACAAAAAAGGTTATTTTTATGTTGCCTGGAGTAAGGGGATGGGTGTAAATGGGATAGACTAGATGGGCTGAATGGCTCCATGTTACTTCTTGGAAATGAAATCATATTTTACATTTGGTACTTATTGGATACATCAATGTATGATGCTAAACATTTTACAATGTTCACTAGTTATAAAAACTACTTAATTATTATTTAAAAGTAGAGATAGACACATTTTTAAATCAGTTAAATAGGGATTAAGAATAGATGTATGCAACATTTAAACATTTATCAAATTGAATTCTATTAAATTAAGCAATGTATCAATCAATGTATGATGAGCAAAAACAATGCCATTGTAGTACTGAAATAAAATCTAAAATTATAAAGAAGTGGTTAAGATCACAGCATGGGAAAATTATGTGGTCAACACTTTGGCAAGATGTACTATACATCCAGCTGTTAACTGACTGTGCAGTTTGTGTATACTTCTAACAGAAAGTTTATTCAAACACTTCATACATGTAGATTTTCAGAAAAGCAGATGAAAAAATGTTCATAAAATATATGCTATTTGTGCAGAATACTGTTAGTCATGTTAGAACAATGTAGGGTCTTGTAATGTGATGTTAGTTATCGTGTGTCCTGAAGTTGGGTTGCTCAAATATACTGTCTAATCCCACTGCATGAATTGTTACAATTCAGTTCTTTAACTTATGGAAATATATGTTCCACGTGGTAGTAATGTGATATAAATTCATTGATTGCCACATTTCTTTAAATAACAAACAGTATATCTATTTACTTCCTGATCCCATGCATCAACATTTCAGTACCAGAAGTTATGTAATTTAATATAAACAAATCTGAGTCTAACTGATTTATTATGTGGTTTCAGAATTACAAAATGACATTGAAATTATAGAAAACAAAATCAGAAATTCATATCATGTCCAGAACAGTAAGTAAACATTCTTTAAATTCTAATTAGATTTATATTTTAAGGATACAACCAAAAATTGTTATTTGTATGCATAATTTCCTAATAACATGGAAGAGGGTGTACACACAATATTATTAGGCACACCACTTAATTGTTGGTTTGTTGAATTTTGCACAAAGCTATTTGCAGGCTATCTGCACTAGCTTTCCTGGATTTTGAGGTGATAACATTAGAGGGAAGGTAGGAAGTTGGGCTTTTCTTTACTAACAAATAGTGGAATTAACCATCATATTCTAAGACCTTTACAGATAAAAAGACAAGCATGTTTGATAATGGGTTTCAATCATCTGACTCGCAGACTACAAGTCAAGCACCCTGACCACCAGGCCATGCTTAATGAGTGTTCCTAAAATGTAGGACGCACAGGAAAAACATATGTAAAAAAGTGCCATGTTGAAGAAACAAGCTGTAATCAAATATGAACTAACTTAAGACTAATAACTCTCCTCTTTAGCCTTTCACCTTTCCCAAGTGTAAACCACTCATTCTGTCCTTATAAGATCTTGCTTATATTGAAAAACTGTGTTACATTAACCAAACACATTGTGATTGACTTTGAACAACTAGCTGACCAACTTAATGTTTCTAAATGTGCACTATACATACACTGTGATAGTCACAAAAATTATAAATATATCATTATTCACATTTCGGGTGACTTGTTATTAAATAAATGTTTAAACAACTCTGTTCAACTATGTATCAGCTGCCTAGTGTCAGCTAAAAATACGAAGAATTAAATTGTGGCAGAATGCTACAAGTTCTTCAAATACCTATAGAATGAGAGGTTTTTTTTTGTGAGTGTAAAACACTTAAAACACCATTTCGACAACATACACCTTGTTCTTAACATTACTCAAATAAATTAACTATGATGGATATCAAGTAACTGATAACATTTTCAACTTGTTTGTATGGAAGACCTTTGTATTGTAGTTTTTTGATGGAAAGGGGGAAAGACTTAACGAGGGGAACTAAACAAATGTTACTGATATGCAATTAATTGGAACTTGTTTGGGCAATATGACACAGTTTTTAGATATAAGCAACAGTGTATCGTGGTTGAGTGCAAAGTTTCTGGCTGGAAAGGGATGTGTAACTAAATAACAAGAATTACACAGGCCTGTGACGGTTTTATTGTCTTGAAATTTTTGCATGTTCTACCATACACTGAATTCGAAAATGATATCCATTTTTCTCCATCACGTAAAGATTTTTCACAAAACATGATATGTACTTTTACATAAGTGGATCATTTTCACTGAAATCTGGTCACATTTTGTTATGCTTAAAATGTTGACAACCACTGGCTATAGATTTCTCTAGACCAATCACAACATGAAAGTCTTAGTGATCATTCTAGAACCCATGAGAAATACACATAATATTAAAAATGTTCATTGTGGTAAATGAAATAATAATTTTATCTAAGTAAGAGTTTTTTTCTTTCTGATTTGTAAAAAATCCTTACGTGATAGAAAATAATGAATATCATTTTCGAAATCTGCATAGTTTAATTATAGAAAATCCATTATTAAGACCAAAACAACTTTTATGAAGTTTAAATTTGCAGTTATTGGTCTTCAGCCTCAGGTGATTACATCTTGTTTTGTCAGTACAGCACTTCCTTTTTTTCTACATGTAGGTGTTTAGTTTCCTAGATTTAGGTACATCCTGCTTAATTCAACTTCCAAGTCATCAAAACTCACTTAACATTCACTAAATTTTTGGCGATTTGTTAAACCATGCTATAAGTTAACCTTTGAAGTAAAACATTTCGGCCTAATTAATAAAAATTTGTAAAAACTGGGGATTATTTGCATGTCGTATTGGAAATTCTTTAGTAATAGTACTACTACTACTAGTACTATAAAAATGTAATAGTAATACAGTATAGCACTGGCTCTACGACTACGAGTGTTACTCATTCAAATTTAAGGATTCACTGTATCACTACCACTGTACCAGCAACACTCAACGAATTTCGTGGAATCAATAACGTCTAAAACAAAAGAAATTTCTTACAGGCGTTATGGATACCAGTTACACTATACACAAACCAAAATACTAAAGAAATCGGAAGTAAACTAGCGAGTAAACCCGCCAATATCATGATGCTGACGTCTATTCCACAAATTTTCACTGTACTGCCATCTAAGTATTTAATACTTTTAAACTAAGGTTGTATCTAATTGTTAAATCTTACAATACAAATATTCAACACTAATAGATACATATACTTTAGGAAAATCTTTGAATGAATACACTTTTTACAAAACCATTATCTCATGTTAAACTTAAAGTTACCCCTGCAAATATTAATAATCATTAACTGAAACCTAATTTTCGGCTCTGGAACGATGATAATGAAAAACGTTTATTTACTACTTGAATTTTACTGCTTGTCAGTCATTGTTACACTGTGATATCTAACTAATAATGACAAATCCAAGAAAACAAATTATGTACTGCTTTTTTTATGTATACTATTTACCATTTCACTGTAAGTTTCGAACATTGATTCAGAAGAAAAACAGCAAAATTGCAATCAAAGAACACAACAATTCCATGGTCAACTCATCTATTCATATTGGGCAAGTTAACACTTTGACATTTTATTACTTTAGAAAGCACGTGTCTGTCCATTCATTTGAATCCTTTTGGATTTTTGGAGCTTAATTGAGGAGTGATTTCACCGATATTAAGAATTATTGGATTTGTTCGTAGGTAAATAAAACACATTATATTTTTACTTTTGTAGTGAGGAAAAAACAGTTGCAATTGAAACCGAATATAATATGTATATGTATATTTATTATTCGAAGCGTAAATACGTATATATATTACGGGTTGAACATCACAAACTAAGAAGTCGTTTGTAGTAAACAGTGCAACTGAAAACCACTTAGATGAGAGAAATCGTTCATATTCAAGCTGGCCAGTTTGATAATGAAATAGGTGCTAAATTCTGGGAGGTGATATCTGACGAGCATGGTATCTACCTAATTGGAATCAACGTGTGCTACAATGAATCTCCAGAAGGTAAATACTCCCATCATGCTATGTTAGTGGATTTAGAGCCTAATACAATGCAGAGTGTCTGATACATATCTTTTGGACAGCTATTTTTGACCTGTGAATTTTCTTTTTGGTCAAAGTGGGGCAGAAAATAGCTGAGACCTGAAGATGAGTGCTACCCTCATTGGTAATAGCATTTATATCCAAATATACATTTTGCTGCTGTGTTCTGAAGAAATACTTTTTTTACATTGGTACACCGGTGAAGGAATGGACTAAATGGAGTTTTCTGAAACAGAATCGAACATGCGTGATCTGGTATCTGAATATATCAGTACCAGGAAGCAACTGCTGAGGACGAGGGGGAAGTTGATGAGGAAGAATCTTTGGAAGAAGCCTAAATTCCATTTCCTAGAATAACTTTTTTTCCCTTAGACTTTAATAAACATATTGTTAGACATCTTAAGTTCCCAACAATTAGTTTTGTTTATATTTCATCCAGATGTCCTAATTTTTGCTTATACATACTGGTGTTTATTGACAGATAGAAGAAACAACATCAAATCAATTGATATTTGCTATTAAACCCTTGTGGGTAAATAATGAACTGTACACAATTTTTTTTTTAGCTGAAATACCTGTATGAAGTTATCTTGAAAATGAGTTAAAGTCAAACGTGAATGATTCAGATATTTTCAAGAGTATTGTATTTGATTTTTTAAATTTATGTTTAATGCTAAGAAACACTTCTATTATTTTTATTTCTTATTCGAAGTAGTTTTACTTAGATACTTAAGAAGAAACTGTCTAAAGTAAACTACTTCAGAAAATTTATGTGAAGTTACAGTTTTAACTAATACTGACAAGAGCCTTAAGATTTTTATTTTAGTTTGATTTATTTCTGGTAATCGCACTAGCTAACATTTTAAATTTTGAACTGACAG
Source organism: Limulus polyphemus (assembly GCF_000517525.1). NCBI lineage: Eukaryota > Metazoa > Arthropoda > Merostomata > Xiphosura > Limulidae > Limulus > Limulus polyphemus. The sequence goes on from NW_013665610.1 coordinate 5,117,813, forward strand.
ACTAAAGGGAAGGTAGCTAGTCAAGAACACCCATCGCAAGCTCTCGGGCAATTCTTGTCTGACCAACTAGTGGGATTTGACTGTCACTTTTATAACGCACCCACGGACCCAAAGTGTGGAGTGCGATACGACAACAGGACGCGAGCCATAGACCTTCAGATCCACAGTCTAGTATGCTAACTCCTCGGCCATGCCAAGCCTATTTATTCAAGTAAAACTAAATCTGTCTGGAATGTTACATTTTTTCTTTGTTTTTCCATGTTGTGAATGAAAACAAGAGTATTATCAAGGACGAAAAAGAAAGAAAAGAACAACCTACATTATTAAAATTAACCACTAATTATAATTAAATGTAATTTGTTGAAACATTCGCATTATGTAAAATTTACTGCTTTATTTAATGTTGATGCTTATTTTACTTAGATTTTTCAAAATATACGCTGGTTGGACACATTTTCAGTTGCTATATGCATAACGTAAGATGCTATAATATCTGGTTTTATAAGTTTCACTGATAATAAATTTTAGGTGCTAGTTATTTTATTCATTTTGAGCTCCATTCCAAAAATATATAAATGAGTAAAGTTGTAACTTCTGCGTGCAATTTCTTGATTCGCTGCTTGTTTTTTCAAACTTGTGTTCATTTGTATAACATACTGAAAGAGATGACAAGATCCTTAAATTATTAATGCATGTATGACACACCACAAGCAATAGATTTAATAAAAGTATTGCTTTAAACGCTTAACTTTTGTTAATACGAGTGCATGCACATAAGAACTTTTAAGCCTTGGAAATATGAGGATCTCATAGTACTTAACAAATAATTCAGCTTTTGTAAATACCTCAGCATTATATTTTTATCCTACTCATCTGTAAGCGGTTGTTTTCGGAAGATAATATCATCCTTCTTCTTAATTCAGTTCTATGTAAATCTTTAAGATGAAACTCAAAACATTTAGTTTAACTTTGGACAGTCTCAATGTTAGAATTCCTTTTATAATCCCGTACTTAATATAAAGGATATTGTTTCAGATTATGAAAATTATAAGTTATCTGATATTTTGGAAACGATTGTGTTTTGAGGTAGATTGAAATCACTGTGTGCGTGTTTTTCGTTTCAGATTTTCGTACAAAACTGTCCAAAGACTACGTGTATATAACTATACTTAATTTTAGTTTGACAGACTAGAAGAAAGGCAAATGGTCAGCAGCACTCATTACTAGCTTTCGGGCTCTTCTTGTCTGACAAAGAAACTGAGATTTTACCGTTATTTTTACAGCACCCACGGCCCCAAAGTGTGTTGAGCGTTTTCTTCAGCAATGAGACGCGATCCATGAATTCGAAGATTCACGGTCAGGATATGCTAACCGCTAGTCCAAGTGTGGCCCATAAATCATTTTAATGTGAAAATAGATATAAGCTGTGCATACAAACACGTAATTATTTTTTAAAAATGGACCAGCGTTTCAGTGCTGATGTCATTCTATTGCAAGAGACTCAGTCGTAAGGTTGTTATATCCAAAGCACACAACTCTACCCTGTTCCCTGTTATATTTCCATAACCAACCTAGTGTACGAGGATGGCGGTTTCCCAGAGTCCATTTCAATAACCGATCACACAGAAACCTATAGTTGCTTCATCTAGCAACTTGACTGATAAGTACTCATAAGGCATAGCATGAAAAATACCCATTTCATTCACAAGCTGTCAAAGGTACGCACAGTTGGATGGATATGTAGAAAAAGCATATATATTGTATACATACGAATTGTGTTGCTTTTCCAGATTTAGAATTTTTTTGATTATTTTGGGTACTGTTATCTGGGGCACAAGGACGGCTTTTGCCACTAACCTTTTTGTTTGCAGATTCTCACCTGTTACAAAACGCTGCACCTTGCTTACCACGGTTGGGATACGTCTTGTTGCAGGTCTCTTTGTGGATGGTCCTGGTACCCCAAGTTGATCAATATTCCTTTGTTTTCTAATGCTATTAAGTAAAGAGTGTGTATCCCCGTCTCGGAAGTTATAAATCTTCGATCAGAAAACGTCTTTATGATCTAAGTATATGAACATTTTGAGTCAGTTATGGCATCACCCTATCTACAAAACGCCAAAGAATGTCAAAATGTAATTCTGATACATTCTGTTCCACAGCAGCTTTATATTGGCTGTAATTATTACTTAACTTGATGATTTATATATTCAGATTTGTTTTAATAGAACGTATTAAACCCTCGCCCCT
>NW_013665610.1:5120657-5122024 GCF_000517525.1 Limulus polyphemus
AAGCAGAAAATACAAAACAGGTTTTTTAAAATTATAATAAATAATTAAAATCAACGTTTTGTATTTACACAATAAAAAAATTTAAACACAAGTGCCGGTAGTGCATACAAAACAGGTTTTATATTTAAATTTCTGGCTGCAGCAAATCACTCACTTTCTTGGAATAAACTTTTCAGCAAATAAGCAAAAATGAAACAATAAAATCACCCAGTGGTACAGCGGAAAGTCTGAAGGCTTATAACGCTAAAAACCGGGTTTCAATACCCACGGTTTGCACAGAACAGATAGATATTTGTGTAGTTTTGTGCTTAACACCAACCAACCAAACAAAAGAAACAAACCAAAACACTAAAATTAACGCTCACCATATTCTGTCTCCCAGTGTCTCAGAGGAAAGTGTCTCTGGACTTTTGACGCTAAAAATCGGGTTTCGATACCCGTACTGAGCACAACACAAATACCCCATTGTGTAGTTTTATGCCTAACAACAAACAATGAAACAAAACACACTAGACAGGTATTTTTTCAAACTGTAAAACTTTCCCTTTTCTCCAGTGCTCATCAGAAGCTTCGCCTTAAAAAAATATTTCTCCTAATATAAATATACTTTTCCATCTAGTTCATTTTGATCCAATTTTTTCCCCTTTGCTTTTTCAAACACGCACATATATATACACATTCATCTAAAATGAACAAAGTTTATTATATTTTACTTTGCTCCTTAAAATATTGAAACTTAAAATTTTTGTCGGACTTTAGATTGAAAATTATTGACTGTGAAAATTAGTATTTTACAGCTATTTCAGTTTTCATTTATTTCTTGACTCAAAGTGGTTTAGCACCTGTTAAATAATCAGTTTGATAAATTGGTACTACATAATTTAGTATTTGCGCTGAGATTTATTGGAAATAAAATATGATACAGAACACCGTATAGATTACAAATAATTACTACACAACAGGAGAAAAAATATAATGATAATCTATTTCCTCTGGACCGCTCTCTGGTGGTAAATAAATATTATTAAGATGCTTCAGCCCACGCCACGAGTAGTGAGGAGGAACCTTTTCATTAGCTACATTTAACTGCCAGCTAATATTGGTCATATAGTTTCCACACATTCTATTACTCATATTATATTCTATATATTTGTCAACAGAATGTTCGTTTTTCTCCTCAGGCAATAAGGATTTTATCTTCTTTATTCGCCATCTAGCTCTTCTATTTTTAAACCAAATCTACAAGAATAATAGAATAATAAATTAAACAACAAACATGAAAGTAACATAGTAAACATATATATGTATATATATATATATATATTCATAAATAAGTAAAAACATATATATATATATATATACATATA
>NW_013665610.1:5122375-5129097 GCF_000517525.1 Limulus polyphemus
ACAAACCTCCATGATCCACAAGCTCGCACCGACAAAGTCAACTGTTAAACGCTAACAGAAGGGATTCAACATAAAACAAAGTAAAAATAATTGTAATACGAACAAATAGAAAATAAACAAAATTAAAAACTGTTAGGTAACATGATTTTCAATATATTTGACTTTTGTATCTCGAAACAAAAAATATATAAAAAATGCAACAAAACAGCGTTGACTAAAATTATTGTAAAGTATTAACAAAAATTCTAGGAAGTGTTTGTAATTTATACAGTTTTTGTTATTCGCGACACAGGTGTTTTAAAGATCGTAAATATTCGTGAAATATAGAAATCCTTGAACGCTAACATTTTTCACAGCTCCTATTATATTTGTGTGTTTTAAATACGTGAGGAACGTATTGCTTTTGGAAAATTAATTTATGATGAACCCCGATTTTATTTCGAATTTTGCGCAAAATTACATGATGGCTATTTGCCCTAGCCGTCCCTAATTTAGCAGCCAAAAAGGCATCACCCACCACCAACTCTTGAGCTTCTTTTTTACCAACGAATAGTGGGATTAACAATCCTGAAAGGACTACATGTTTGGGGGGACGGGGATTCGAACCCTCAACAGATAGCCCATTGCGTAACTTTGTGCATAAATTCGAACAAACAAACAAAACAAACGAACAAAGTGATCAGGTGCCGCTCACCATCTCACGTCTTGTCTCGTTAAGGTTGCGTAGATGTAGTAACGTTAATGGCGTGCAACAGAATGTACAAAGAAGAGCTCGGGTTATATTACTACTACTGGGGTACTCAATATCACTGTTGTTGGCAGTGAAAGTCGCTAGATTTTTCGCTAGTTGCTTTGAAAAACTTTTGTCACAAAAGGAACTCAAATATCGCTAAATCTAGCAACAAAATCACTATGTTTCAACACTGACAGCATAACATCTCGCGGGCGGAGTAGGTATTATCTCCGGAGAACAACAAGACGAAAGTTAGCTGGAACACCTATTTCGAGAAAACTGCCCAGATTCAGAATAAAGAAAATTTTACAAACGTATACGTTGAACTGAAAAGTAAGAAAACTATGGTATGCCTGCATATCACGGATCAACGTTACACAATTATTTTTGTACAAGAAGTAATTGTTAAATGTTACCTCATATTAGATGGAAAATAACACTCACTTATATCACACGCGCTGGCTGTAAACGTACTCAGACTTTTGGTTGTTTGCTTGTTGTTAAGCGCAAAGCTACACAAAAACGGGCTATCTGTGCCTACCACTGGTATTGAAACCCAGATTTTTTGCGTTATAAGCCTTCAGACTTACCACTGAGCCACTGGGGAGAGAGTATGATATCAACAAGAAAGGTTTAAGTTTGAACTTTCACATGTAGTGCCAATAATATCTTTAAATTAGTTATAATTTTAAAACAAATTTTTTCAGGATGTACTTCTAAACTCACCTTTGAAGAAACGTATGAAACATAATTAACAATTTGAGTAAGAGAGAAAAATGCATCTATTGTATTTATAAACGACTCTTATTCTACATGGGACTGATATGAAAATATATAAGCTATACTGTTATACGAAAAACTGTAAACTTGTTAATGGGATTTTCTTATGAATCAAATTGCTATTCTTACCATATTAATATTCTATGTTAACATTTTAGATTTTTAGCCGCGGCATAACGGCTTATAGAATGGCTCTGAGTTTCTTGATTTTTTGTTTTTTTCAAATACAAACTTTTAGCTCATAGCTCCATCATCTCTTCACCGATTTGAGATCTAATTACAGTTTTCGACTCGGGAGGCCAAACCCTTTAAATTGATGTATTTAACCACGCCAAGATCTCATTGATTACTTTACTCTAATCCTGCCTAAAAGAATTTTGAATTGAGAGTAAGCTGGTAGAGATCTTGATTAATAATATAATCGAATCGGGTATACGCGCGCTCCATGCCTGGTATTGCTGGCCCACAAAAATATAGCTGATAAAAAAAGAAAAAAAGGTAACATAGATTAATTTGCTCTAATCCTGCCTAAATGAATTTCAAGTCTCGCGGCTATTGAGGATTCCTTCTTGTTTACATAAGTTCAGAGTGCAAGATCAAACCAATAAAAAAATTGCAAAAAGTATTTGAAAGTGTTCAGTCAGAATTTAGCGTGTCAGAAGCGATTAAATAATTTTGCATGCTAGCAACAGACAGTCTTACTCGCGTATTTAGTTTGTTCTTGAATTACAATAACTTAAGGTAACTGGTTAAAATATAGATATAATGTATATATCTTTGACCTGAGATTTAATCGTGGAATATCTGTTCTTAATGTATCGCCTATCGTTAAAAAAAATAATGTATTACACGAAACGTTATTAATAACATTTTATAGAATATATCTTTGCCTATCGCTTAAACCAGAGACCTAAGTAGTACAGTACTGTTTGAGTTTCTGATTAAATATACTTACGTCAAGAGATGTTTTCGGCATATTATGTCATACTAATATAACCCATGCATATAATAAAACAAGATTATTTTCGATGTGTGATAAATGTTTATATTTGTATTAACTCTTGAAAGGTTAAATTTGAAAATGTTCAATATATTTAATATATGTTTTAGTCAATTAAAACCTGACAGGGTTCGATAACTAACTGGTTCAAGTAATTTGGAAAGTTTATCTCAAACGTTGGATTAATGGTTGAGAATGTGATAGATACTTTTTTTTTATCAATTTTTAATGACTACTTTATTTTTGCCGAATCTTATTCAATATATTGGAAGCTCATATTGGGTGTTGTTTCCTCTGATAAAATTGTATTAATAAATATTGTATTTTTCTTAAAAAATTAATTTTAGAAAAACTATGTTGTTGTTTGTTATTAAGCACAAAGCTACACTGTGCTCTGCCCACCATGGGTATCGAAACCCGGTTTTTAGCATTATAAGTCTGCAGACATACCATTGTGCCACTGGGGGGCTAGAAAAAAAACTACGTAATATTTTAACACTTCTTACGAGAATACCAAAATTGCAATGAGGAACCCATTCCCGGGCAGATTTTGGTGAATTAACAGTTCATTGTTTTACCACGCACCCTTCTCTTCATGATGGTCTTGAAGGACTTTTTACTGATGAAAGCAGAGGTAAGCTAGGTCAAGCATCAAAAGGCACGATAAGTAGTGACTAATATATGGTTCTGAACGAGGAATCTATAAATTTCAAGCAACCAAAAAAAATTTTTTAAAATTAATATTTGACCTAAACATAATATAAAAAGAAAAGAAAACAATGAATTATTAATTTTTAAAATTTCTTTTAAATACCATTATCAAAAATATTAGGTAGTATATTATAGTAATTAACACTATTTAGTTTATTTCCTGATATGAAGTTTCATGATCGTTTTTAAACTATATTTTACCTAAAGAAGAAACTTGCTGACCATGACAAATACGATATTTGTATAGAGATTCCGGAATGGTCGGTTTGTCGTCGAACGCAATACTAGTTTCATGTTTTCCTATTAATAGTGATTGTTGGAGCTCATCTTGTTTTGAAGGAACTGGAGGATAACCAACAGGTTCTTGGACTTCAGAACTTGGCATTATTTCTCGAGATGTGTTTTGAACTGAGAAAGTGAGGGGATAATCAACTGGGCCTTGAGAAATAGAACTTCCTGTTGTTGTTTGGATCATGATTTGATCCGAACAACAGAAACGAACATGTGATGTTTCAGAGAGATTGTTTAGTGTTATATTCCACATAATTTCTGCGTTTTTCGATATATCTATGGATGCTTCTTTCTCAATAAATACTGATTCTTCAAAAATATCCACTATTTACATTCAGATTTTAACAACTAAACAAAGAGTTTGAAACTCTAAAGCCACACTTTTCAAGCATTAACGTGCCATGAAATATTGCTCGCAATATTTTAAAAAAATTATCTTTGGAACTCAAAAAGTAAACCGAGCAATAACATAGTTTTACAAGCGTTAGTGAGTTGCAGTATCCAATGACATTTTATCAGCTACATGACCTCAATTTTAAACAAGAAAAATGAGGTGCAATTTCAATGTTCTTTTATCAGTTAAGAAGCGTTTTATCTTTTAGAAACGTCTAAACACATCATTATAATATTTATTTAACAACTAGTTTTTGGACACGTGGTAAAATCGGCTTGTCAAGTCACTGCTATACTTTAAGCTAATAGGATTTCACAATAAAGCAAATGTAAATAGCCCCCCCCCCCAAAGAAACTTAGAAGGGAAGGTTGCCACGATTCTCTGGAAAGATTCTCTGGCTACTATGTTTAATAATTAATTAGAAAGTCAGAAAATCATTGCGTTAGGTGTATTATTGTAAAGCAGCAGTACATATAAGGTCAGAGAGCTTTCAGCTAATGATAAAACTTCATTTTATATAAAACGTCCCATATTAGAACATGATCAGTATCCCATAGATCTGCATTTGAAGGTATAAGAAAACAATACGGGAAATAATCTGCGCATGAAGTGAGGAATCGATGCGACCTCGTAGGATTATACCTCCTCCCCATCCCCACAAACGAAAAATGTAAGAAAGGCTCAACCAATAGAACCCATGATTTATTTTTATTGTCAAGGGTAGAACCATATTTCACGTTTCTAATGAAAAGGTCTCCCATTTCCCTTAAAAAAATATTTCAATATCCCAAAAATACTGTTTCTAAGTAGTACAGTAAGGGAATTTCTTACAAAACTATTTTTTTAAGAAAGAAGCTATATATTTCATTTATTAGTTTAGTGTGTAGCAAAATTATAATTATCAATTTATATAGACGTTATACAAAATTATGCTTTGTTACTAGTTTTGAAAGATCAAATCAACAAAGTGATAGTCAAAACTTTATGCCATGGAAATCTTGTTCTGATTTGAAGCAATGCCAGTTTACTGAAATATCGAGGTTATCTGTTTGAATAAAGATCCTCATATTCATTGATAATGTTCATTGTATAATGTTAATACGACAATGTTTGGTGCACCTGTACTTACAGGATAAACGCACATTTTAAAGTAAATGTACGTGCTTCATTCCTTGAAGTACAAGTAAAACGTTTTTTCTTAACGAAGTGGTAAACGGGTGTAATCCATTGAATTCGCACAATTTAGTCAACTACTGACTGCGTATACTTGCGAATTTTATGTTATATTGCTGTGGTAACTGTAAGTTTTCTTTAATTCCAAGTTCAAACGTTTAAATGGAGTGAAACATAAATGATAACGAGCATACAGGCCATTGATTTAAAAAATCAAAGAATCTTAAGCAATTTCTAATATTAAGCTACACAATGCCCACATTAATAAAAAACGTAAAAGGAAACAAACAAATAATATTTGCACACTGAAAGTTATTTTTTGATATTTAATCTGTGCAGTTATACATATAAATGTGTGTGTGTGTATATATATATATGTATACATATTTCAATATTTAATACAGTAAAATTTTAATTGTTTTTAATTATGCACAAAGCTACACAAGGGCTATCTGTGCTCTGCCCACCACGGTATCGAAACCCGGTTTCTAGCGTTGTAAGTCCGCAGACATACCTCTGTGCCACTGGGGGGCAAAATTGTAATATGTATGAGAAACTAATTGTTAAATAGGATATTTTCTGTTCCATGCACCGCGTTCAAATAGAAAGTAATATATATTTTTGAATGTAGTTTTTAATGCTGATTTCAGAAATAAGAATGGGAAATATGATCATTTTTTAAGAATTTTTTAAATTTTATTTTTTATTTAAATAAACATGTAATTATTTACTAATTAGTCTAACTTGATCTAACCTCATATAAACTGACCTAACCTAGCAAAATAAAAATATTTCTTTTCATTTCTTCAAATTTTAACTGGATATCTGTCGAGGAACTCCGGTTGAGAATCGCTGTTGTACATCGTGCCTGTGGTAATAACGTTGATAATTAATGGTATAAGCATTGGTTAGTAGAGGGTTTGGTGTTATATTTCTCTAAAGTTTAATACAATTTAGTCTACAGTTTGACTTAACGAGTGTAACGCGGCTGTAGCTATAATTTAAGCTTATTCAGTTATTGAATAAATTCTATACTAAGGACTAGATAGAGAATGTAGTGTTTAAAAATGTAATAGGCCTAATAGTAGTAATACTGTCTTATGACCACTGATCTACATGTATAATCATTATTCGCCGGCTTGTAAAATGTGTACACATTATAGCAATTGAAATTGTATTTTCACATAAGTATAATCTAAAGACTAGTTACTTGTGACTTTTCATTTTAAAGATAAACGTAATTACTTTAGTAATAAGATAGAGTAGAAATAAAACAACGTAATTCATTTAACTCTAACATTAGGCTTAATAGTGTTGGCTACTTCAGTACTTGTATTTAGTTATACTTGTCATAAGACCTTAGTATTAGGCCTATTACATTTTTAAGCACTACTACCAATGACATATAACAAATATAATTGTAACAGTTCTTCGACAGTTTATAAAAGGCGTACACACCATAACAATTTTACTTGTATTTAGTGTTTATTATTTGAAACCAGAGAGACTAAAATGGCTAAAGGTAGCATAAGTGTTAAGCGCTCACGGTTTGTTAGGTGCAAGGAGTGGGTTTTATTTGGGAATTCGGAGATGATATACACGTACCGTATTTTTCGGAATATAAGACGCACCCTTATTTT
>NW_013665610.1:5129667-5135571 GCF_000517525.1 Limulus polyphemus
CTGTATATCGTATATATACATATATATTATTCATACCTTCGGTGTATAGGACGCAAGCAGATTTTGACATCAAATTTTGGGGTAAAAAAGTGCATCTTATACACCAAAAAATACGGTACAGTTAAGGAAGATTAGTCGTGAAGTTGTACAATTTTTATGTAGAGTTTGTCGGTTGGAGGAGAAGCTGGAGGCTGTTCTAAATAGGTTGTAGGCTATGGATAAGGAGAAGGATAAACTGCGGGAAGTGGCAGCAGGATTTATAAAGGAAATAAAGCTTTTGCATAGGAAGGATACAATGGCTAATAATGCCTTTCACTTTCAGGTAGTTAAAGCTTTTGCATAGGAAGGATACAATGGCTAATAATGCCTTTCACTTTCAGGTAGTTAAAGCTTTTGCATAGGAAGGATACAATGGATAATAATGCCTTTCACTTTCAGGTAGTTAAAATGAGAACTAATAGTAATAGGGCTAGTATTAGAAAATTTAATTATAATGGCAAAATTCTATTAAGCAACAAATTTCAGCCTTTAGTTTGTGCATTGAGGAGGGAAGGACAACAACAGGGACAAATAGGGATGGAAATGAAAACATAAGGGAGTTGTTGTTATAGGAGATTCTTTAGTACGACACGTAGATAGGATAGTCTGTGGGGTAAATAGGGATAAAATAATTAAATCATGTTATTCAGGGGCAGAGGTGGAGAAGAAAACCGACAGAGTAAGTGATATAGTAAAGGGTGTAGCAGTGATACAATCTCTGTAGTGCACATAGGGGCTAATAATGTAGGGAAGGGTAGATCAAAGGAGCTTATCGTTAAGTGCAAGACATTAATTAATAAAGGCACTCAAAGAAAGGAGTCATAATAAGTTATTTGTGTCAAGGATAGTGCCAAGACTTAACTATTGGGATGAAATTATAAGTAGACTTGAATGCTAGGCTTAGATTAATATGTAAGGAAGAGCAGGTTGGCTGGTTGGATTTGTGAGATCAGTTTACTGGTAAAAAGGGAGCTTTTTTGAAATGGATTGTTTACATTTGAATAGGGTAGGGGCTGGCTTGTTTGCAAAGGCTATTAACTGAACTGTATGGGCAACTTTAAACTAAGTTTAGACAGTGAAGAGAGCCAGAATAATGAAGAAAAAATAAGATACAAGATGTAGGGATATAGTGCGGGAATAAGGCAAAAATGTGGTAAGCTAAAATATTATTATTGTAATGCTAGAAGTATCTATACTAGTAAAACAGCCATTGTGTGTGTGTGTGTGTGTCAGTCAGTTAGCGCCATAGCTCCAAGAGGAAAGAACCTAGAGACCTGAAAGTTTGTATGCATACTAAAGGAATTCTGAGAGTGTGCATCTGGGCATTAATTTTTTTCTCATAATTTTGCCCTATAGTCCTTAAGCCATAAAGATAGAGAAGAATATGCTGCCATCTGTCGCTTGTTACAACAAATTGTTAGGGAATAAGTGTTTAATAGTAATTACAGTTTTATAACAACAGGTTAAAAAAACATGTATAAAAGTGGTAGAATTAATATTATCGGCGGAAATGATTATAATTAGATGTTTGTTCGTTTGTATTTCTGATTTTTCAAATTGATAAAAATAGTTTTTTTTTATAAGACTCGTTATTACCCGTTCAGCGAAAAACAAATTTGACCTTATTTCAAATTTGTTTTTTCGCTGCACAGGTAATAACGACTTTTATTTTAAAAAGATTTTAAAAAATTAAGGAGATTTGAATGTTGCAAAACCTTCTACAGTCATTTTACAAAAATCATTTCTGAACGAGCAGTGCAGCTGTGAGTTTCACCAGAAAGTGAGAGGAGAGGAAATGCCTAATAAAAAAACAGTATCACAAAAGGTAAGCGATATTTTCCATCATGCTTAACTAGCCCTAATAATTGTTATTTAAGACTCAAAACATGGACTTTTGTCAACGTTAAAATATTTTATTTGCGAGCTTAGGGGCCCCTCTTACCGAGGCCTTCATCGTGCAACAATGTATAAAGCGGTAAAAATTCGTTAACTGTGGAACTCCTTTTTAATAAAACAGGTATCTAGGCAACGGTCGTAACAATAACTGATGTCTGGTATTAAAGTTATTAAATACATAGAATTGTGATGAATATAAAATATAAATTTATTGCTTTGACATAATAAACATAAGGAAAATACACTTATAGGTATTATGTAGAGAAAAAGATAGTAATTTTGCATACTTCAAATAGTACAGTGTAAAATTAAAGGTTTAATTTTACATCGAAACCACATAGATACTTGTTTGTGTAAGTTTCTAAATATTGTATTTGATTTTAAATTACAAAGTAAGTTGAATAGTTTGGCGAACTGTAAGAGTGATTAATTATACTAATTAAATAGAGGGTTGAACAAGAGTTTAGGTTTTATTCTGTACAACGTTTTTTAAAAAAAACTTTTGTTATAAAACTATTATTGTATTATATTTTTGAATTGTTTGTTTGTTATTAAGCACAGAGCTACACAATGGGCTATCTGTGCTGTGCCCACCACGGGTATCAAAACTCGGTTTCTAGCTTTGTAAGTTCGCAGACATTCCGCTGTGTCACTGGAGGGCAACGAAGGTGCATTTTTAGCATGCTGGAAATTATATTATATAATGGCACGACAAAGATCAATCATTATTGTAGGTTTAAAAAATCAAAAGCCAAGTTTCTCTGAAAAAAAAAGTACGGTATGTGTATTTATTTGCTTTGTAGAAGTAATATTCTTAATTGATAAATCAGTTCATAGGTTGTTTGTTTGTTTTCTCAAGAGGAGTTACCATCTTTTTATACATATGTATTGATATATACTGATATATCTTCACTTAATTTAGTGTTAAACCTAAGAAAAGTGATAAAATCACGCTACACTGCAAGGTCCTCCCCACACACGCCAGTAGTTCATAGCGATTAACCTCTTAATCGTTTTAATTTTTACTGGAAGTCATACAAATAGAATCTAGATAAACCATCTTTTATATTTATCTATGTATTTAGTCTTTTACTGAATATGTTTGGATAAACATGATACTGGTTACACCTATCATACACACTGATATTCTGATAGACAAGATAGTTTGTAAAAGTGTAAATGTTTTATAATTAGACTTTAAGGGCTCATTATCTGGGCTTGTAATATTATTTTTTCTTGTTTCGTGTAGCACTAGATTTAAATAAATAATATGCATAAATTTTCGAGGTGAGCACGGCTCAATGGTTAGCGTGACGATAAATGGATCTCAGTTATGTGGATCATATCCTATTATCGTCAAAAAAACAATGACACTCCGCACATTGGTGCTGTGGATGCGTTATAAGAGTAACGGTCAAATCTTACTATTCTGTCTGACAAGAAGAGCCTAATATTAGGGACGGCTTGCACTGATACTCCTCGTGTAGCTTTGAGCGTAGTTCAACAAACAAACAAAATATATCTTGCAGTACCATCTGTTGCTGAAATAAGCAATTACTTATCTATTATATTTCACTGATATTTAAAGTTTATTAAAAACAAAAAAGTAAAAGATAGCAGCGATAGCATTATTTTAGCTGATTTAAAGTTTATTAAACTCATTTCAAATATTTTTTATTTTATTTCCAATCAAGAGAGAACAGTCACTTTTTTTTTGTGAAACGTACAGGAAATGTAGGATCCACATAGAAATCACTATTACTTGAAGGTAATCAAACTCTTCTTTTTTAAAGTCTAAATAAGGCAAGAAAATAAATGATAAGTTAGATTGTTAAAAACAAGTTAAAGAAATGTGACTAAATTTATTTTGTTCTTTTCACGAAAAATAATCTAGCATTTAAAGTTAATAATATTCAAGAAAAATATTTAGTTATTAACTATAATTTGGTTTGAAATGTACAAAATAAATTTTATTATATAAATGGATTATCATTGGTTCATGTAATGTATAGAACAAAAGTATAATATTATCGACGAGGATGGGATTCGAACCCACGCGGGCAGAGCCCAATGGATTAGCAGTCCATCGCCTTAACCACTCGGCCACCTCGTCTGCCACATAAGTTTCAAATAATATTTATTAAAGGAAAATTAGTGTGTCTGTTTTTTTTTTTTTGCTTTTTTTTTTATACTTTCCAAATACTAAGAGTTAATAAGTAGTAAAAGTCGAAACCTTGTTCCTACATGTGAAGGCATTTTCAAATTTATGCACGGTGAAAGAGTATAGTTAAATTTTACACCATAACCTCTGTACACGTACCACGTCGTTCTTCAGTACCGAAAGGAAAGAACGTGAAAAATTTAGCAATCTAGCATGTCAATTGGTTCCTAGTTAATGCGGATTAGATATCTGTTGGGTGATTTTTTAAATATTTTTTCAAAGAAGTTTAGCCACTATTACTTGTTTGCGAGTTCATTTCAACCACCTTAATTAAAATATATATTTTAATAGATGTGACAGTTGTGCTGATAAGACTGTTTAAGAAACAAGTACTACAACACAACTCCAAGAAACTTATGTTTATTACATATTAAAAACAAAAACTTTAATTTGCATAAGTTTATGAGGTGTACGTAGTAAAAATCATTCTTTTGATTCTACTCAGGTAGACGAAAAATAAAAGAAGCCCTATTAATAAAAGAACAATCCTATTCTTAACAAATACAAAGGTGTTCATTTATATTTATTTTAATTCTCTTCACTTTTGGATATAGAACGCATTTCAATACTTAGACTCAGGCCTAAAAGTGTTATTTATTATACCTAAACTTCATAGTTCACTGATAAATTACTTTATTGTTTGCAATTTGTCAGTTAAATGTTTGTAGATTACTATTGTTATAGATTCTCACGTGATTAATTTTTTAAATTAAATTCTGTTAGCCTCAGTTCTTGTGTCCCATTTGATGATGCCTGGTAAACCTGGTGAAACGTTGTGAATAAAATAAACAAAAGTTTGATTATGTACAACGGATGAAATGTTTTGTGTGAATCTGTGTTTATTACTCTTACGTTTTACATAATAGTACAACTATAATATTCCGAGCCTGAAAATAACCATGAAGAAGCTATAATATAATGATAAGTGGGCAAACAATGATTTCTAAACACAATGAAATGATTTAATTATTAAGGGACATACTACATGTTTCGACAGAACATTGTCTGTCTTATTAGTATCATACTGGCGTAAAAGCCCGTCATATATGACGGGAAACCACTGGAAGACAAAACTATTCCGTATAGAACTGGCGATACACAAAATAAATATAAAATTTCCTTTCCCCGGAACATGCTACCTATTCCTTCTGAATCCACTACTTATAACTGAGCAAACATTCTACATATTGGTGCCTTTGGATAAAAGATTAAAACATACGATGACCTTGTGATTGCATACACACCAGTTCTTCTTTTGAGGCAAAATCGTCCTCTTCCCTACAAATAATTGGTATCTTCAGTCTGTTTTAACAAAGGCTTTTTCATAACAATTTACTAGCATAGATTTGCGCTAATTTTTTACATATTTGTCACAGGCGTCGTTAGGGTGCGAATACAATTCCATGTCTTTGATCACGTGAGTCTTCTCAGCTTTTCTATTCGGATTCTACCGAGCTTGACTTCATATTGATGTGTGTCACATAAATAACGTCATGTCTACCCTGTTTTTCTTTGTTTGTTTGTAATTAAGCACAAAGCTACACAATGCGTTATCTGTGCTCTGCCCACCGCGGGTATCGAAACCCGGATTCTAGCGTTGTAAGTCCGCAGAAATACCGCTGTGCCACTCTGGGCGCCTACCCTGGTCCTAGGAATTCCTTGACAGGCTTTCATATAGTAGAAAAAGTGCCGAAATTTAGTAACTATTTACGCCTATGTTAGCGATTGAATCCAACTAAAATGGGAAC
>NW_013665610.1:5136331-5146613 GCF_000517525.1 Limulus polyphemus
AACAATACCCTGTGACTGCAGATCAATTACTCACTACCTACACATTGTTCCATCACGCCGTCACCATCTTATACATACCAGACCACCCCCAATCTAGCAAATGCTAGGGCACTCCCGAAGGAACAGGATATTTCTAGAAAGCGGGTGGCTAGTCACGTGACCTCGCTGACGCAACAATATGAAAGTAGACAAACATATCTAGAATAGCCGAGGTCATCAGTTAATATTCTTTTATGATAATAACTGGTTTCAACTGTTGAGGATGACTTGAAAATCTAAGATACCAATAAACTGGAAGGACTTTTTAAGCACATAAATTAAGTATGTGGAAAACGTAAGTAGACATTTGTCTGTAAAAACTTCAGGAGTAGTCTCACATGACAACTGATGTGGCTCTGTGTTGTTCTGCAATGTGAAATCCCACCTTTGGGTCTGGTAGGTTTATATCAACCTTCAGTAAGGAAGTTATTCTCTAATATGGCATCCAAAATTGACGTGAACTGTATGAATCTTGGCAGAATATACATCTGCTATTTTGCTAGATTTGGTGGAGTTATTCTTTTGTTTTTATCTATATTCTAGGTTTTCTGACTAGTAGATGGCAGTACCAATATAAAAAGCATAATAACTTTGGCTAGTTACAGTGCTTTGATAAAAAATACAATTTTGCTTCTGTATCTAGTGTTTCTGTAGCATTAGACTGTGTATGTGCCGTATACATATATTTTGTTGTTGAAAACAGGATCTATATTGTGAATTATGGCAGGAACAACTATTTCTACTGATTTTTGTTATTACTTATATTTTCATGATAAAAACATTACATTATTAACCAATGCATACTTGCAGTAAATGTCATCATGATTCTGTGGCAACCAATGCAAGTGTTTGTCATTCTTTCCACATACTGGAGCAAGCATACAGCTTTCAGTCAGCACAAATAGATAGGTATATGTGTTACTGTCTACATATCTGATGTTATATGTGGACTAGTTTATGCACACAGATTTAAAACATACAACAATAAAAGTTTTCAGGCAAATAAAAACTTTGGCTTGAACATTGAGACTTGTGTGTATACATAGGGTTAATTAAAATATATTAAAATGTTTTTTAATATAAAATTCAGCAAGTCAGGTGACCACAGTCAATATAAAATTGAAGTGAAACAGAATGTATCAAAACTATATTTTATATTTCGGTATTTTTTGATAGTATAATATCACCTTCAACTGATCATTTTTGAGAAGGGTATGTAACAGCCCTTTCCTACATAGAATATTCATATATTCAGATTATAAAGACATACTTAGATCAGGGATTTATAATTTCCAAGATAAGGATATCCTTTATATTTAATGGCATTGTAAAACAAAAGGATATGGCCAAACTTGGAACATCAGAAGCATCCAGACAGAGATCTAAACAAAATGTACTCCTACCATGGTAAACAAAGTGTGGCATCTTGTAACAGGTGAGAATCCACAAATACAAAGGTCAGGGGCAAAAACTGTTAACATGTTCCAGAAAATATACACAATATAATAAAAAAAGATCTCAGTCTGGAAAAGTAACACAAGTCACATGTACATGAGTTAATTCAATGACATATCAATTCAACTATCACATACTTCAAATGGCCAGAAAATGAAATTAGTCAAGCTATTCTGTACAAAAATATATCAGTCAATTTTTTATGACCTATGGATTTGTATGATTAGACTGTTAAAATAGGCACTGTGAAAACTTAAACTAGATGAATTATGGTAGGTAGGTGTGGTGAGCTTTGGACAAGACAGTCTTCCAACAAAGCTTTTTGTAATGGAAAATATACTGCAGGACTATTGTCAACATAGGCTATAATGATGTGGTAATGTTTCAAAATTGTTCTAACATAACATACTCAAACTTTGTTGTAAAGTTTAAACGATGATTTACAACAGGATTTCTCAAACTTTTTTTGGCCACAGAACACTTTTCAGCTGAAAAAAACTTATGGAACACTAGACACATGAAATATCAGTGTAGAGGGTATGTTGCATATGCAGCACCTTCTAGATTTGTATATTATTCATTTATTTATTTAATCAAATTACATATTAAGTAAGAAATGTGGTAAACCCACTGTTTCCATTGGTGTGGCTACTACAATATCTATAGATTTTGCAACTTTGTCTTTATAAGGTAAAATCACAATAATTAGTTCATTCAGAATAAGGGAAAACAGTATCCAGAGATGGTATGAAATTAGTTCAGGTATTAAATCCTAGGCAGTGGGAGAACATCAACCTACAGTTTTGCTACCTGGGAAAGGTATATTAAAACATATGTAAAACATGTGGTGTATAGAAGACAGTTGAATACTAGAAATAAATGACCTTATAACACAAAAATGTTGTTTTTATTTAATTAGACATTCAACGTTTGGCTTTACAGCTTCTTCAGGAATGTTCAACAGTTTGTGCTTTAGTGAATGCTCCTGAAGAAACTGTAAAGCGAAATGTTGAGTGTCTAATTAAACAAAAACAACATTTTGGTGTTATAAGGTCATTTATTTCTAATACTGATATGTAAAACACACCACATTTATGAAAAAAAGTGACCATAGTTACATATCAAACCAAACAGAGGAAATCATTCCAGCATTTACCTATACTTCAATAACATGTGTAACAGGACACCTTGTGATGAAGATTTCAATATTTTCTGCTCAGCAGATCTTTTTTAAATGCTCATGCAGGTACTGTAAACCAGTACATAAGTCATATGACCTATTTAACAACAACAAAAAAAAAGTATAATTAAGACACAAAGCCATCCCTGGTTTTGAACTGACAGGCTAAAGTGAAAGAAGGGAGGCAAAAGCATATACCACATCTCTGGGGCTACTTTTGTCTGATTGCATAAAGGGATCTAACTGTCGCTCTTACAGTGTACTCATGGTCCCAAAGAGTGAAGTATTTTTTGGTGTAATGGGATGTGAGCCCTCAGATTCACAGTCCAGGCATGCTAACCACCATCTGTATCTAGCCCTATAATATCAATGAAAAATGCACCACTTAATTGTTCATCTGTCAATAATCACCCTGAAATTATTTTAAACACCAAATTTGTACTCATCAAGATTTCTTCAATAACACATATAGGTTTAAACAAGTCGTGTGTCAGTAATAGTGACGTGTGCAATAGTAACAACATATGAGTGATCGTGGAGAATAATGTATAACAATATGTTAATTAGCCTGTATCTGCTATATCTAATGCCATTGATGTCTTTCACTTAATCTCAGAGCTTATCATTCTGGCTAGGATACGACAAATATAGTAATGACTAAGATGCTATTTATATAACCAAACTGCATGAACAACAATTGTTATGTGTGAGTCAGATTAACCTGGTGAAGTGTAAATCTTCTAAATTCTATATGAGCATTCCATACCAAGATTCATGAATGACTGAAGAAATAAATTAGCAAAAAAAGGTTTAATAATATGAAAAATAATAAAGTCTAACTGGGCATTTTTTGAAGCACCATATTCAATTTTCTGTGACATAGGATGTAACACAAAAATACAGGTTTTTATAGACTCATTGACCAGACATACATAGGTTTATAATTTATTTTGCAAACAAACAATCAATTTTCCAACCTGATTCATTCATAAAATCAAAATTTCATTGGAACCAAAATACTTCCTTATGTTTTTCAAAGAAAAACATATTTTAGAGAAAATACAAACTTGTGTTTTTGGTTGAAAAATAGAGGTTTTATAGGTCATTTGCACACAAAAGCTGGGCCACTTTCAAAAATGTAGAATTTAATATATTTTGTAAGTTCAGTGGGAGGCCTGTGATTAATGTAACTAAGTGATTAAAGGTATGACACACAAAAGTTAAAAATAGCATGCAACATTACAAGAAAATGTGGTTAAAAGCTATTTGACTTACAGTTCTTTAAAAGTGAAACTAGAATACACAAACTGACCTGAAGGAAGTCTACTGATGGTAATGAAGCACGATGTGGCTGGTGGATAAGCCAGACATTGGGCAGTACAACAAATGAGAAGCTAGCAGCACATAACAAAGACAAAAAAGCTATGGTTATGGAAATATAGGGCATATTTCATTAATTGTTGCTAAGTTAAATAAAAAACATATAATCCAATTTAACGTAGTATTTTATATACAGTACTTTTCAATGACTTTACAACCTGATCAACTTAATATTGTAACATCAAAAATATATTTATTTAAAAAAGGAACTATATACAAAAGCATAAGCAATTGAACGACCAAAAAAACAGGGAACAAATATAGTTGCTACAACAAATGTTCTTTGGAATAAAGGTAAAAACGTTTGAAAAATTTTGTCAGTTCAAACTAAGTTTTCAAAGTATTAGTGAGTATAATCAAACAATATATTTTTTATACTTTAAGTGTATTTGTGTAATAGTATGAGTCCACTGTAAAAAGAAGGGTATGTTAAATTAAATAATATTGAATATGCAAATAGGAAAATCACATAAAACACAGCCAACATACAATCATGGTGAAATGGAATGTATTTGAACTACATTTTGACATTATTTTGCATTTTGTAAAAAATGTGATTCCATCAAATATTTATTGCTTTTGGGAAGAGTATCTAACAGCCCTTACTGATGTAAAATATTCAAACACTCAGATCATATAGATGTGTTCAGATTGGGAATTCAAAATTTCAAAAATGTGATAGTCCTTTTACTTAATGTTATTGGAAAGCAAAGGAATATAGTTCAACTTTGGGTGCAAGAACCACCCAGAAGAAAACCTGCAACACATCGTATTCCAGCTGTGATAAGTAAAGTGCAATGTCTTGCAACTAGAGAAAATCCATAAACACAATGACCAGTGACAAAAGCCATCTACACGTTCCAGTCAACAGTATGGAACATAATCAATAAGGATCTCTATCTAGAAATGTGGCCAAGGGTACTGGTTCACCAACATAAAAATTTCAATCATACCTCTCATTCAATTGATGCATACCTCAAACAGCTATGGAATGAAACAGGTACTCATTCTAGTGACAAAACCACAGTAAACGAAACAAACTTTCAGAAGTCTGATATCAGAGAAACAAATGCCTACATGACCCCTGATCTTGGAATTCCCTTAAGGACACATGAGGTCAGGAAGATCTTAAGTTTAAAGTGACCTTGGGAGCAACTTTTGATGATTCTTCTTTTTATGTAGTTATCTATTTCATATAAAATTCTTGTTCATTTCCAATCAATTTGATGGCTAGAATCTCTCATTTGAAGAAAAATGGCATTCTTTTGGTTTCCATATTTTATGTCTTTTTTTTATGTTCAGAAACTCTCATTATTTTGGTTTCTACAATTTATGTCTTTTTTTTATATATATTCAGAAACTCTCATGTCAACACTTCTTCCGGTTTCACCTATATAACCTTTCTCACAGGATTGGCATGGTATAATATAAACGCCTTGTTTTTTTCTCTTAAAGTGTTTTTCTGTTTGAAGTTAGGTTATTTTTTTAATTGTGTTCGGATATTTGTATATGATTTTAAAGTTACTCTTCGTTAATATTATATTAAGGGGTTCATGTTAATGTTGTAGCCAATATAAAGTGGTTTCACATTATCATTGGGGGGTGATTAATGAAAGTGTTCCAAAACGCAGCATTAATTTCTTGACGACCTGATATTTTGCTTATCAGAATATCAGTGTGTATGATAGGTGTAACCAGTATCATGTTTAGCCAAACATATTCAGTAAAAGACATGAACTACGTAGATAAATATAAAAGATGGTTTATCTAGATTCTATTTGTATGACTTCCAGTAAAAATTAAAACGATTCAACAATGTAAAACGGTTAAGTGGCGAGGCAACGAAGCTTGTTTAAGCCTAAGAAAAGTGATGAAATGACGCTTTAGACTCATAGGTTTTTCTTCACATTTCTCTTATTAGTTTTTTATGGGTTTCAAATCGGGGAAGAGTAAAAATTGCATTTCAACTCTATATTTTAGTTGTTTCTAATCGCTATGAACTACTGGCGTGTGTGGGGAGGACTTTGCAGTGTAGCGTGATTTTATCACTTTTCTTAGGCTTAACACTAAATTAAGTGAAGATGCACCGATATATCAGTATATATCAAAACATATATATATAAAAAATGGTAACTCCTCTTGAGAAAACAAACAAACAACCAATGAACTGATTTATCATTAAGAATATAACTTCTATAAAGCAAATAAATACACTTATCGTACTTTTTTTCAGAGAAACTTAGCTTTTGATTTTTTAAACGTACAATAATGATTGATCTTTGTCGTGCCATTATATAATATAATATAATTTCCAGCATGCTAAAAATGCATCTTCGTTGCCCTCCAGTGACACAGCGGAATGTCTGCGGACTTACAATGCTAGAAACCGAGTTTCGATACCCGTGGTGGGAAGAGCACAATAGCCCTTTGAACAAACGAGCACCTTCGTAAAAACTTTACTCGCGTAAAACAAGCTGATAACGTTTTTTCAATCTCAAAATCTTTGTCAGTGCATATTTAATTTTGCTTACCTACAAATGTTTTTGGTAAATATAAACACATAGACTGGGGAATGTTTGCTATGTTTACAAATATTTAAGGTATATATCTACTTATAAGCCTATTTGTATATGGAACAAGTTTATTCTATTTGATACGTGCTATAAAATACACAAACATATAACCCTTCTCCCTTTTTTGCTATATGTACAGATATAAAAGTTAAGTATGTAACTTTCACAGAAAAGGGGAATGTGAGAAAGTATGATTAGTGAATCAACATATATTATACTTGGCAGCGGCAAAATAGAATGCTACGTATTATACAATGGTTTAAAAGAATATTACTGCTGAATAATAACATTGTATGAATGTAAATAAGCCCATCGTTTCTTCTATTCTCCCCTGCCTATAATAGTCTTGTCCGTACTCATACCTGAATCTCTTTCACCTGTCGCCGTTGCATCTAAACGATGATTGGTTAATGGACAACTACCACCATTGAGTCAAAACGCCAACTTACAGAGAAGCCTTTCACGACTCGTGTTCGAAGCTATATAATATTTTCTTCTGAAAAGGGCGCTGTCCCGGGACAATTGCACTGACCAACTTTTTTGGTCGTTAATAAAACTTACTTGGTTGTGGAAAATAGAATTTTCTATAGCGTTTAAGTTTGTTAAATTCTTCAAATAATCAAAGTGTCGTGAAAGAAATAATGGCTGCGAAGTGGGTGTTGTTTTATTGTCTCGGCTTGTTATATGTGAATACAGGTAAGGTTTAGTTAGTTAATGGTAAGCCTAACATTAACAGAACGATACCGAATCGAAGTGTTTAATACAATAATAGGATACTGTATATTACACTGAAAAAAATATTTTTATTAAAATTAAATGTAAAATGAACCAGGAAGTCAGAGGAAAATAATTAGAAAGGAGCCTATTTGTGCTGAAAATGAAATATCAAAGACTAAAGACGTCATTTCTGTTTCATGATTTCTTATACAACTTTACAATCGTTACTGTTGTGTAACGTTTTGAATAACTTTATTTATTTTATTTTTTGTATAACTTATAAGCCTATCTTTTTTACCTTGTTTTTTGGTGCTTTCAGATTAATATTAAGGATGTATAATATAACCTACATTTTATTTATTGCATATGTAGATGTACGTGCCAACAAGTAAGTGAACGCGCCAACAAAATTCTAATATAACAATGTAAGATTATACCATTTGTACAAAATTACTATTAATATTATTGTGTGTGTATATGCACAGACTTATATATTATAGATGGGTAGAACAATTATCAATACTGTAAGTTATTCGTGTTTGCACACATATATATTCTAGTTTTGTTGTTTTACATGACACTAACTGTGCCCATAGCGGAAGTTCACACCCTACCAACTACAAATAGTACTTTTATGCGTTATTTACAACAATATTTTTAAATTGTTCGTTATTAATTAAAGATGATGGTGAAGTTATTTTAATCTTTAGGAGACAATAAATTATTGAAAAGTTAACACATATTAATAAAACTTTCAGATATCTTTTTCTTTTTTAACTTATTGATGTAATATGATGTAAATGGTAAGACTGTAATGTATATTTGTTCTAATATGTGTTAAATGCGAATGATATATTACGATTTAAACGCCGAAAGTTGGCGAAGCATTAGAAACCAATAGGAATAAAATGACATGCCTCTGATTTTGAACCCGAAATGGACGAAGTAAGGGGGGATATGGGGAAACTTCTGCAGTGTAAATGAATTTTATAACATAAAATGAAAATTTAGAAAACCGTAATGAAACGCTGTTGGGGTAATAAATATATATATATATAGCGTCAACTTGTTTTGTCGTGCATTCATGTTACAGTAAAATAAAATCAGAATTGTGCGTGTGGATACAAGCAATGAAAACTTTTCCTAGTAGAAGGAACATATTGTGTAAGAGTTGATTTTCCTTCTTAATCTATAACGGTTTTATGACTGTATAGGTGCTGTCAAAATTATGTTAGTACTTTCCCCGGGTGTATTAGCGCTAAGGGCTTATAAGTTATAACGCTAAAAATCAGGTTTCGTTGTCCGTGGTGGGCAGATCACAGATAGCTAATTGTGTAGCTTTGTGCTTAACAACTAATCTCCGGAGTTTATCATGCAGTGTGTAAAACTAAAGTCGTATACATATATATATATATATCACACCTGTAGCCAGGAAGTATTAAAATGTTTCGTACAGCTTTTTCGATCCTTATTGCAATATATTTAGTTAGTTTCTGACATCAGCTCTTCTAGCTGAATTTTAAATGTTTATTTTGTTTGTGGAAAAAACAAAACAGGTTAATTGTATTTAAAGAAAGTACTCGAATATTTGTTATTTCACTCTTTTTTTACAATTTTTTCCGGTAGATGGTCCCAGGATCCAATGCACTCTCTTTTGAAATTCCTGGTAATGGCCCTGCTTATAAAATATATTTTTATATAATTCGACAAATAAAGTGTCAATATCTAAAGATTTTAGAACTTCTTGTGGACGGGTATGTTTATCAAAAATTAAGCTCCAACCCCTTATCTAAGAAGGTGTCTGACTTTTAACTGATAACTACGTACAATTCTTGTTGATTACCCAGATTTTTTAATCCTTCCTTACTTTACATGTACGGTTTGCCTAAAACACATAAATAAGGTTGTCCCCTGAGACCTATAATTTCTAACGTTGTTTTTGTCACATACCCATTATCTAAATGGTTAGCAGGACATCTATCCCCAGTTGTTGGAAAAATTTCATCATCGCACATCCAAAAGTGTAGATTTTGCGAACACAATTAAAAACACTGATCTAAGTAAAGGAAAAAATGTTAAGTTTTGACGTTGAAGTTTATTTAGCAACGTACCAGTTGAAGAAACCATAGAATTTCTTAAAAGAAAATTACCTTGTGCCTGTTCCTGTTGACACTTTTATCGAAATATGTGTAAACAACAATATATTTACCTGTCTTGGTCAGTAAAAATGCGGAATGGCCATGGGAAATCCACTGTCACCAATACTGTGCAATCTTCTCATGGAATATTTTGAAACCGAATTAGTTCCTTGCATCAATATAAACCTTTCAAAAATTCCGTGGTTCCGATATGTTGATGATATATTTTCTGTGTGGCCAAACAAAAGAAGTGATTTTCAACAACCTTAACCAACTTCACCCAACTATCAAATTTAAAGTTGAATGGGAAAAGAATGAACAACTTCCTTTCGTGGATGTTTTGATAACCAGAAAAAACACAGAACCAGTCCTCTCAGTATATCGTAAACCGACAAATTCTTTAAGTTATGTTCACTTCTTTTCATGTCACCATAAACAGGTCAAAACATTTATTATTTCTTCATTTTTTCTTAGAGCATATAGAATATGCCACCCGACAACGCTTGAACATGAAATTAAAAATATATTTTCTATTTACAAAGAACTACATTTTCCACAACGTTTCATTACAAACTGCCATCTCGAAGCAAGAAAAACCTTGTTCCATGAAGATAAAGAAAGATCAACCCCCCAAAAAAAAAACGTACATCACGTATAATAGTTAAATGAACCGCCTAAACGTCACGTTAGTGTAGCCTATATAATGTGTAAAGTTTAGTATGCTCTAATCTCCTATAGTGATGGCACACGACGAGACACACATGCGGCATGTAATACTGTTTGAATAAAAAAGGGAAACA
>NW_013665610.1:5147383-5150729 GCF_000517525.1 Limulus polyphemus
ATATATATATATATATATATATAAAAAAGACATAAATTGTAGAAACCAAAATAATGCCATTTTTCTTCATATGAGAGATTCTGGCCATCAAATTGATTGGAGATCAACAATAATTTTATACAAAACGGATGTCTACCTAAAAAGAAGAATCCTCGAAAATTGTTTAATCAAAAGCCTGTTTAATTTTAACGCCTCCCAAGGTCACTTTAAACTTAACAACTTCCCGACCTCCTGTGTCCTTAAGGGAATTCCAAGATCAGGGGTCACGTAGGCGTTTGTTGACCTTTTTTTTTCCTGCCAGAAGACAACGTGAGACCGAAGAAAACGCACGAATGTGACGAAACTAGTTTATCTGATATCAGACTTAGACAGTTTGTTCCGCTTGCTGTGATATATTTCACTAATTGCTATATTGTGTTCTTTTATTATTACTAAACAATACGGTCCTCCGGTCTGGTCACTTAGCCCTATGTGCGCATAAGGTGTCGTTCAGTTTATTTGTTGTTAAGCGCTATGAGCAACTTATGCTCTGCCCAAAGCAGGTATCGAAAACCTGATTTTCTAGCGTTAAAAGCTGAGACTTACAGCCGAGTTACCGGGAGGTGCTTCGTTTAGGTGAACAAACAAATATTTCCATGAGCAGTGTTTTGATGATCCAATTGATGGAGGAACACGGTTTTAAGTTTACTACCCGTTACTTATGCATTTCAAGGATTCATCATTATTTTCAGTGTATATTTATTTTCACCTGTCTTTGTTAATATTTGAAATTATCGGTAATTAAAAAAAAAAGCCGCAGGATTACTGGAAATATTATCCATGTGTATTTATTCAAAATCATTATAGTTCTATTATTTGAATTTGGATAATTAGGCACTATTAGTGGATTGAACAGTGGTAGAATACACAATGATTTACAAAATTAAATATTTTTTCTGTTAGTGTTTACAATGTTAAAATACCAAATTTAATACAATAGTAGATATAGCATTTAGAGACTTTAACCGAATACTGGAATAATTTTGGTCATTGTTTCAACAACTTAATCTTAATAGAGTATTATTTGATTTGTCATTGTTCAAAATAATAAATTTTCACCTCACTTTTTTTAACATAAACATGTTAATTCAATTTATTAATTTGTTGTTTTCTGTTTAACCAAACTTAAAGTGATTAAAAATTTATTGAACATTCTTTAGTAAGTTGTTAGTATATCATAATTACAGTTGGAATTAACTTTTGAAAAGAAATAAACAATTTTTTAACATGATATAACAAACTGTTTTTGAAATCAAATTTAATTTTAATTGTTCGTGTTTCATTATCAGGTTTTACTTCATTTCTTTTCTCGGCATTGTTCCTATTCTTAACCTTGTTCTCAATTTTCTCTGGTTCCTCCTCAAAAGAAGACTATTCTGTAAAATGTGGCAACCTCATCAGATGACTGACTTTTAAAATATTTCAAACTCACTTTCATTTCGGCTAGCTCAAGGGATGTGTGCTGTTTACACGCTTGGTCTTTAGTCTATGTTTCTCTGGTCATGGAATCGAACTCCGGATTTAGGCGTTGTAAATCCGTAGACTTAACGCTGTCCCACCAAGGGACGTCAAGTTTTGGAAACTTCACCTTAGATGAATCATCATCCTTGAACAGAAGCTTCTATAACTTAGTTACTCATTTTTTCCGATAGCCTCCAGTTCAAACGTGAAGCAACTCCTAGAAGACTTCAAGAAACTTGCACTTCACCCAATTCAAATGGTCGCAAATATTTATTGAGAAATATGGCAGTGGAATATCCTACATGTGGAAAGTCACAGAAATATTTTCTGACTGGATTCGGTATAAACGAAAAGATGTCTGGGTTATACCATTTCTGCGGAAATTTCTGGAAGGTGGGAATGAGGACTCGGCGTTAGGAATATCGTCCATTCTGACGTGGTGGAAAGATCTATAGGTTATCTTCACTAAAAAAGGCAGCTGTCGCTATCTTTTTTTCGTCTTCTGTAGTGATTAAACAATCCTACAGAACTTATGGACTTTTGCACTCCAAAACACACAACAAAAAGTGTTTAAACAGAGCTGGCATACTAATGCATATAGTAAATAATCTAAAAATCTAAAGATAGGCGGTGGATACAGCAAATAGCCCATAGTGGCTTTGCTCTAAAACAAGCAACAACCCAAACTTGACCATCATTTATTCAGTTAGGGCTTGATTAATCTGTCTAGGGTAGGCACGACTTCTTCAGAGATTAGTGAACTTTGAAGGTCAAATTTTGGTTGAAACAGGCTTTTAAAGCAAAGCATAATGAAGTTCCAACACGTTTTCACTAACAGATTTAAATAGTGTGCGGGCTTTTACCAGTTTCAACTTTACACCAGGATCAACTATTATACCCTCTCTTTCACTTGATAATGGGCTGGAAGTTGTAAAGCTGGACATATGTGCAACAGAGGTTCGGTATGTTATATTACAACGATTTTGGAGCCTCACCACACCGTTATAATCCATGTTACTACGTCTGATCATCTCTATTTGATGACTATGCATCTTGCACTGTAACTTCTATTGCAAAAGGCTCCGCGATAAGGCTGTCATCTTCAAAGTACGCCCTTCCCCTATTGATTTCCATAAACCATCCAGTGTATGAAGATGGCAGTTTCTCTGGCGCCTCTTTCAACAGTATGACATTACTGCTGTGATTCTAGGGAAATTGCCCCCCCCCAAAAAAAAAGTTAATGTATTTATTTTGTAGAATAAACATATAACACCACTTTTTTAAAAAAACACTATGCGGATACATGCACATAATTTTAAACTACAGGAGTTCATAAATTCCTAGAGAATTAAAAAATATAAAAACAACTTGTGTTATATTGTTTTGTGATAATAATATTGTCGTAATACGTAAACAATAGAGACATACTTTAAATTGTCCGAACAAACGCAATCATTCGTAAGAAATGAGGCCGTTATGTATTTCTTAGGAAAATACAACTATGGTCATTTCCACTCCAAGAACATTGTGAGAACTATATATAATTAGCTATGAACAGTAAAATCAAAGATAAATGATATATTTCTCATTCATAAAATAATTGAAATAACAAGTACTTGCACAGTAGAAAGTGTAAACATAATACTTAGGCTACAATTTGTGTTTCAATAAAAGTTGTGCATACAACATTGCAACTTGTGAAAACGTTTTCCTCTTTCGTAAATTTTCAAAAGCATAAACCGTACGCGGCCCGTCATGGCCAGGTAGTTAGGGTGCTCGACTCGCAATCTGCGGGTCGCGGGTTCGAGTCCTCGTCACACCAAACATGCGCGCCCTTTCAGCCGTG
>NW_013665610.1:5151614-5155186 GCF_000517525.1 Limulus polyphemus
CACGGCTGAAAGGGCGCGCATGTTTGGTGTGACGAGGACTCGAACCCGTGATCCGTAGATTGCGAGTAGAGCGCCCTAACCACCTGGCCACGCTGGGTAAAGACTGCTAGCTATAAATAGATAGTTAGACGTTTAGTTTTGTTTCCAGATAAACATTATTTTTAATTTTTATGTAATTTATATAAGATTTAGTTTTTTAATATTCGTCTTTTATCTCCCAAGTTTCAAAGTGAAAGCAAGTAATGGCTGATGTTTAAAACGGATATCTGCCTGTTGATAGTTTTTTCAAATCTGTTTGTAGTTCCATAGAATTTAGCTAAAATGTACACGATAAGATTGACAACATCAGTTTTATCAGAGGTATTCCGATACTAGAGAACATTACTTTTGTAGGGTTTGTACTACTATTATATACCACTTGAACCTGTGCCTTTACAAAAAAAATAATCTAAATCTGGTAAATGAAATCTTAATAACAGCAGTTTGTGTTGTGTAGAACATATTATAAAATTTGCATTTAGAGTTCACAAA
The DNA here is from genome assembly GCF_000517525.1 of Limulus polyphemus. Lineage (NCBI taxonomy): Eukaryota > Metazoa > Arthropoda > Merostomata > Xiphosura > Limulidae > Limulus > Limulus polyphemus. The sequence continues at coordinate 5,152,146 of NW_013665610.1, forward strand.
TACAAGTCCCAGTTTTGATAATGTAAACTGTGTACTGTATTTCACTTAGTCACTTAGAAATTTGTGGAAATTCACCTGCTTGGTGAAGCTATGAGCATGTTTGGTGGGACGGGGATTCGAACCCGCAGATAGCGAGTCGAGCTCCCTGACCACCTGGGCCCCAAAACGTTTGTATCTCACGTTTAAATTAAAATTTTTTTAGATGTTTGTGAGGCTGTAATAGGTTCTTTAAATTTATTTTTGTGTCTGCTTTTGTTTTCCTTGTAGTTTGGGCTATCCAGTGTTATAGATGTGAATCTAATATTGACATGCATTGTGCAGAAGAATTCACAAAATACTACTCTCTGCTAGAACCAGAGTCTTGTGACGACATTTTTGAAGCTACCTTTTGTATAAAGACCACAGGCATGTATGAAGGTATGAATTATACAGACATCATAGTATCGGCCAAGTGATTTCTTTTCAAATACTAACAGCAATCATTAGTTCCTAATTTTTTGATACCCATAAGATATGCAATTTAACAGTAGCTCTGAAGACTTTCATAAGATAGCTTTAAATTTTTTTCAAAGCTTAGTTAAAAGTCAATTCTTTTAATTAAGTAATGTTTCATAAAGATATTGTTTTCAGTTAAATTTTATTTATATTAGCCCAAATAGATAATTATTAAAGCAGATTTATTTCTAAGCGATACTGAAATTCAAATTACTGCAATTATTTATCACACGGTATTTGAAAATATTTGTCCACAGATGTTTATGACTGGTAATGAGCAGGAAAAACATATCGGTTACCTATAGATTTATAATCTAACCAATTATTTCATGATATTTACTAATTTATTTATCAAATATGCGTTTATTTTGAAACCCAAAGAAACATCAGTACAGTCCACACGAACAGAAGCCATTTGAGTTTATTATAGTACAAATCATAAAATATACTATCCAGATGATTGTTTTTGTTTTCTATTTACTGTCAGATGTTCTAATAAGTTTAAACCCTAAATCCGGTATTATTTCAACTGATTTCTGACTTAGGTTAGTACGTGTTGTAGTTTCTCTCTTTTTCTCTAGGTGAAATAGGAACCAAGCGTTTTTGCTCGTCTCGTGACCATGGCAACTACTGTGAGTATATTCGTCGCCCAGGTGATGATCGTGAATATCGTTCGTGCGTTTACACGTGTACGGGAGATGGTTGTAACAGCGCTCCCTCGTGGATGACATGGAGTTTCAAACAAATGTTATTACTCTTGTTTACGATTTTCTCACACTTACTCTTACCTTGAAATGAAGGAGACTTGTTTGAAAACTGGATCTTGAGTTGATGTTCTGGCCTCTTTTTGGGGCGTTTGTAAAGTTATCAAGCTTGAATTTTCCAGAATGGGGCCCCCAATATAGAAGCTGGAGTCGTATGCAAAGAAGTGTGCATAGAAAATAAATATTTAATTTTTCTTTTACATTTCCCTCGCCTGAATCCAACTTTAGGTGTACGTTTTAGGCATTTTAAATATGTTTGGAAATCATGTAATATGGCATTTCACGAATTGTCTTATTTTATATAATTTTTTTTTTATTTGTAAGATTTTTTTTAGTTAACGTTAGACTATCGTAAGTTATTAAAATCACACATATCATTGATATAAATTCAAATATATTTTTTATTCGGTGGCCATTTTAATCTGCGAATTGAAAGGGGGTAGAACGTGAACCTAGAAAAAGAGTGAAAAGATGTGAACACTTTTCTTTTATTCACAACGTCTCGTCGACGATGTTGTTCACCTCATTTAAATACATATAAAGATAAATTAATAATAATAAGGAACCATTCGTAAATAAATTATACCGAATCTCATTGTCTTCAGAGAAATCTCCTTTTTTAAAGTTTTTAGTCCACATTTTAGTTTTATCATAGAATATAAAAAAGGATTTTGTAATAACTAAGCCGTATCGTTAAGAAATTCTCCATTTTGTTGCTTTTTACGTACATAATGGACTACATATGATATATCTGACTAATTGTTATATAGCTTTGAAAAACATCTTCAAGAAGTCTGAGCAATATTTATAGGTTGAATTTTAATATGATATATCTGACTAATTGTTATATAGCTTTGAAAAACATCTTAAGAAGTCTGAGCAATATTTCTAGATTGAATTTTAATATAATATATCTGACTAATTGTTATACAGCTTTGAAAAACATTTTCAAGAAGTTTGAGCAATATTTCCAGGTTGAATTTTAACATGAAACATAACTAAAGAGTAGGATACTTATTTTCAATGTTTCGTAAACTAAACCAATAATTTACGATTTAACAGAATCATAAGCTTCTACTTCTACGTTTAGTTTCCAAAACTTTTTCCAATGAAGCTTTCTAATCTCTCTCTATGTATGTATACTATATTTTAATGCCTGTTATAATATACTGGTATTTGTTTCCAGTTTTAATTTCAGTTTACTTGTGTTTTACACACTTGTATGATCATCAAATATTGTTGTGTACGAAAATATAAGGTTGATGTTCTTTGAACAATGTCATCCTTATTGGAAAATCACACTTATGGTATTCCATGTAAAAAATCATATATTGTAATAATAAATTCCATTTGTTTTATTTCAAAGGTCTGCATTTGATATCTTATCCTGATGCTTTGTTTTCTGTAACTTACTTTCAATTCAAACAGAATGCAAGTATTTAGAACGAGGAATACAATACAAATATTATTTCTGTGCATTACGTTTATTTCTGGAAAATAAAAATCACTTTAATATTTAAATTTCTCTTGCATTTGTTGAATTTACTGAACTAGAATTTAATCAATTTATATATTGCTGACTAGTAGGTTTTATAGATAAACATTTTCGTTTTCATGCTCTCGTACATTTATTACGGTTTCATTGTTTGTTTGTTTTTGAATTTCGCGCAAAGCTACACGAGGGCTATCTGCGCTAGCCGTCCCTAATTTAGCAGTGTAAGACTAGAGGGAAGGCAGCTAGTCATCACCACCCACCGCCAACTCTTGGGCTACTCTTTTACC
>NW_013665610.1:5155249-5156109 GCF_000517525.1 Limulus polyphemus
AGATTGCGAGTCGAGTTCCTTATCCACCTGGCCATGCCGGGCCTTACGGTTTCATAACATGTGTTAAAATTGTGTCCAAAATATACACAAATGTATGAAAATGGAATGCTTCTCAACACGTGTTCAAACGTATGCATGTTTATTTATGCTATGGTTAAAATGTTATTAAACAAAATGTTTAATTTAGTTAACGTTATAGAACACTTAAATTATTAACTACAGAACAACCCATTATCGAAAAGAACAGAATTCAAGAAATTAAGTTTAGTTTTTTTTTAAGTAAACAAATATAATGATATGAATAACAATTACGAAAACAACTTTGAATAATGTGCCATGAATCAAATTGATTTACAATGATATTGAGTTGTATGCTACGACCAATTTATAATTAAAAAACATGCATTCTCCATTATAGTGTAACACGAATTCTACACGTGAAGAGATTTAGGCTAAAGATGGCCAATAGACCCAGTTTTAGAATGTGAGCAATAACGATTCTTACGCTTAATTTGTATAAAATATACACAATGAAAAATTGAAAACGATTATCGTTAGTTACTTGCGTATTTAATGTAATTTGCAATTACTTTAATATCATAAATGTGGCAACGTATTTTGAAATATAAATGGTATCTTTTATATTTTTTTTTGCGATAAAGGTACTGTTAGCATACATTTTTCTTTTTTGAGCTATTAACAGCATTTTAAAACAAACTATTTTTCAAACCATATCAAAACAATAAATAGCCACTGTTGGGTTCAAATACTACTCATTTCAGGCTCCCAAATTTTGTTTGTTTGTTTTGAATTTCGCGCAAAGCTACACGAGGGCTATCGGCGCTAGCCGTCCCTAATTT
>NW_013665610.1:5156282-5161384 GCF_000517525.1 Limulus polyphemus
GCTGAAGGGCGAGCATGTTTGGTGTGACGGGATTCTAACCGCGACCCTCAGATTGCGAGTCGAGTGCCTTAACCACCTGGCCATGCCCGGGCCCCAAATTTTGTACCAGCCGTCCTTACCCGGCGTTGCCCGGGTATTACCTAAACAGAGGGCCGATGTTTAGCTAGTTTTAAACGGAAAGGTTTAAAATTTTGCTTTTAATATAAAAATATATGTTAAACGCATAAACGTACTAATAAATGAAAAGACAGATATACTGCTTTTAAGCATTCTGTGAATATGAAAAGTACGAACGAACATTTAGTTGTAATCGTTTCTGCCAATAATATGAATTCTAACATTTTTATGCATTTTTTAAACCTGTATTACAAACTTATTTAGATAAAAAATGATTCTTTAAAAATTTGTTGTATCAAGCGACAGATGGCAGCATATTCTACTTTCTTTTTTATGGCTATAGGGCAAAATTACAGGCTAAAATGTTTTTGAGAAAAAAATAATACCCAAGTGTCACCCTCAGAATTCCCTTAGTATGCATGCAAAGATTCAGGTCTCTGGTTTATTTCCTCTTGGAGCTATAGCGCAGACTGACCGACACAGAAACACACCCACAGGCCGTTTTATTAGTATAGATACAAAGAAATTAGAAACTATAATTTCGAACTTCCTAAATCTGTTATATGGCATTAATTTCCGTAGCAGTGTCTGATCAATACAAAAGGACTATAGGTGCTAATTGTTTAGGCCTGTAACGAATGTACTACGTTACAAATGACTACGAAAATGAACATCTTAATTTATGCCTAAGGAACTTCCCTATAAACTAAATATATTTAGTTTATATAAAAGGAAAACACCATAATGGCAATAGAAACACTGGCATTGGTAATAACCACAAATAAGACGTTACTCCACAGGACGTGTTAATTATTTAATTTAATGTTTTTTAACGGATAATGCAGTAGCCTGAGTATATACAGAAGAAAAGTGTAAAAAAATACGATATAAAATAGAGCGTTACATACTTAATTTAGATACTTTTTACTCGTACATTGATATTGTTATTTTCATCCAACGGCCGAATACATGCATCTTATTCAGTGTTATTTTCAAGGCGTAGTGGAATCCTATGATAACTTTTCCTCCCACTCCGATTCCAAGAACAGCACGAACAAGAATTACCAATCACAGTCTGCAAGCATAAATTAATTCATTGTTAGAATGAAGATTAAAAAATAAAGTATTGATAAACAGTGGTACCATAGAGATAGTAAAACTTTTTACTAAACTATGAGTAGTATATAATATACATATAATCGAGCTCTCCAGAAGGCTTTATGTTAATTTTTTTTGCGATATGATCAATTTTAATAAAATTAAAAAATGGGAACTTAACTAGAGTATCTACTTAAAAAGTACCGTTTCCAGGGTAGAAACAACCATACGTTTCAATCATATATTGGGATTTTCCCCACCAAGTACAAACTTACTATAATTGTGAAAACAGAATCGTTGTATTTTAATTTTTTTTCTCACTTTTTGCAAATATACATCAGACCATTCAAATTGAATCAATTTTAGGGTAGTCAAACATAGTATAAAATATTTGAATATATGCTATTTGTTAGCTGTCATAATTATGTCAGGCCATATATATTCAGTAGATACTGGGATTTTTTTAATACGAACTCACCTACGCGCACGTAGGCTATAAGGTCAAGTCATTGATCTCAAAGATTCAGGTAGAGTGGTTCCTAATTTTGAACTATTGAACAGAAACAAGGCAGCCAGCCAAAATCATCCGCCCCCCTCCACAATGGCTCTGTCTGGCTCTTTAAACCGAATAATGGGATTTATCGTCATTTTTATAACGTGCAGATCGTATTCAGCCCTACACGACTCGATTCACAATCCTGTCACGAAAACAAATAGGCCATACCCGACACTTTATTTGAACAATATTGTTATGGCTTGTTGCTGAAGGTGCGAGCCTTGGCGCTACGGACACCATTTTTAGAACTTTTTTTTTTATAGCTGAAGGAAATTCTAAGGGCGTTATGGAAAAGAAATGTTCATGCAGCGAAAGGATCGATATTAATAATTCAATTTACTAATTATGTTTACGATGGTCTTTCTATAGAAAAGAAAACTCGATATATGTATCAATATCAAGTTTTAAATGACGTAGTCATGAGTAAAAGGATAACAGTTATTTCAATTGTTTGAAAAAGTACTTAACACTAATATGTACCTTAAGTATTGAGTCCAACCCATGAGTGTTTATTTAAAGTACGTTAAATGAAACTGCAATTTAAATAAAAACTAAATAGAACATTCAGGTGTGGAATTACGGGATTACGATGCATGAAATATAAAAAAAAGGTTGTATTAAAAAATTCAGAAAATTTACAGTCCTTTAAAACCACAAATCAGGTTTTCTTCCAAGGTTTTAGTTGTAATGTCATATCTTTGAAAATTTTTTATTCCATTTTTATATTTATATGTTTATAATTTTAGATGTCTCAAATCACATTTCACGTGTAAAATCTAAGATCGATATCCATAACCAGATATCAACTTGAAAGTGACACCCATAAACAGACATAAATTTGAAGATGGAAATCGTGCATTTCATTTTTCATATTGGTTCATTTCTCTGACAAAAATAAATAAATACAAAAATTTGTGTAATCAATTAAACTTCAGAAATGTTAAGATGAAAAACACAACTGTTGTATTTAAGTGATTGGTTTTGTACTTGCTAACAGGAAGTGTACATGGTGTCTGGAACCATAGGCACTTCAAAGAATTTTACAAAATGTGGTGCACATGCTATCTTTGCAATTCGAAACAAGTTTGGGTTAACAGCAGGAATAATTCGACCTTCTCATGGTTTGACAGCGCCATAATCATTCACGTATCTAAAATTAAGGAAAGCTGCAAATCACCTATGGTTCTAGATATTTCGGACACTCTGTATTACGTGATATGGAGCCAATCATGGCTGTTTAATGTTCACACTACACAACTGGGATCGTGTGTTTGGGTGTTTTCTTGTAGCAAAGCCACATCGGGCTATTTGCTGTGTCCACCTAAGGGAATCCAACCCCTGATGTTAGCATTATAAATTCGAAGACTTACCGCTGTCCCACCGGTTTTATACGAGGTCGATCAAATACCACTATTCGGTAACACAAGAGTAACCGAAGAAATAGCGGTGGGTGCTGTTGATCAGCTAGCTGCCTTCCTTGTAGTCTATCAGTTCAGAGTTAGGGATAGCTAGCATTGATACCTTTTTAGTAACTTTGCAAGAATATCCAAAAACAAACATATAAATACGTCATACCAGTGCATAATCATCTGACGTGAAAGTTTCCAGTTTTTCCGATTTTCCACAAATTCTGGCAGTTGCACCCCATGCAGAATGTAGGATAGTTATCACCAACTGAACAATGACAAATGAAACAATTGTAAACCTATATACTATTTAGTACATGATCTATAAAAAGATTTATATAGTTATTAACGAATTATCTTACACTCTGAGCTATCCAGAATCTCACCAATGACAATACAATTATACGCGTTTATCCTTTTTATCATTATTTTTACTAATATACTCCTTTTTGACGTGTTTAGAACATACTTATTTAACTGTATTACTTCTAAAGATTTAATAGAAATTAAATTAATGCTGATTTAAAAAAATATTTAAGAAAACAAAACGTAAATCTTTAAGTTAAATCGGCTTTTAGTAAAACTGATTTCTTGTTGAGAGAAAAGGGTAATCTTACTACTGCCAACTCAAATCCCAGCAAAACCATAGTTCCATTTTCGAAACCCATTTGTTCGAGAAGTGCGCCCCCTAGAGATGGTCCAACAAAACCGCTACATAAAGGAAATCACACATTATAATCAACTTCAAAAGTAAAAACATTAAAAATACTTCTACTTTGAATTAAAAGGTCTTAGCTGTTGTTATTATTATTAAAAAAATTACCCAAGAGCAATCGCACTATTAACGAGTCCTGAAACAATCGATATGGTTGTGACGTCATTTGGGAATCCTCGTAATCTGGAAGGAAGAGTAAAATTGGTATTTTTATTTTCTGTTATTTGTGTGATAAAATTTAGTGATATCCATTATATATAATAATATGAACATTTTCGAGTTTCCATTAGAGTTGTTCCTTTTTCTCACTTTCAAATTAAAGCAACATCGAAATAGGAATGAATGGATTACAGATGCAAAACATTCAAACCAATATCCCATTTACAGCCTTAGAAATCACTATGAAAACAAATAAATAATTTTTTTCTGAGGAAACTTCACAAATATTTGCAGTTTATATAAAATAAACAACAAGAAACTGCTCACTTCCTGGATAAAGGTCATGAACTTTTTATTGTAGTTGCTTTTAATCTTCAGGATGTATTAAATCTTTAATTTCATATTTTATTCAACAAAAAAGCAGAAGCGTGAGTTCATATTACATATCGAAAAAACACGCTTATTACATATTTTATTTAAATCAGTCACAGTTTTTTTGTCATTATCATTATCATACATTGAGTGAATGTATATTTTTATTAGGTCGTCAAGAAATTAATGTCGCTTTTTTAGATGAAAAAACCATAACAACTTATTTATCAAAACAAAACATTTATTAAATGGAATAGTCTTCATTCTTATCGATGATGCTTTTCCATCTTACAATCAGGTTGTTAATGCTCTGATTATAGAAATAACTTGGCTTTGAAGCAAAAAAAGAAATGTCAATGTCTTCTTTAACACCTTCTACATTTGCATACATTTTCCCATAAAGATGGTGTTGCAACGAACAAAAAGATGGTAATCTGATGGTGCCATATCTGGAGAATATGGTGGGTGGGGGAGAACTTCCCAACCCAACTCCATAATCTTGTGTTGCGTCAAACGTGCCACATGTGGACGTGCATTGTCGTGGAGAGGAAAAACACCTTTCTAACTGACGAGTGAAGGGCGTTTCCGATGAAAGGCTTGATTTAAACGTTCCATTTGCTGACTATAGATCTCTGCATTGATAGTTCGCTGTGGATTGAGGAGTTCGAAATTAATTACT
>NW_013665610.1:5161897-5170288 GCF_000517525.1 Limulus polyphemus
GGAGTATACTAAACTTTACACATTATATAGGCTACACTAACGTGACGTTTAGGCGGTTCGTATAATTATTATACGAGATGTACGTTTGTTTGGGGGTGGTTAATGAAAGTGTTCCAAAACGCGGCATTGATTTCTTGACGACCTAATATGTTTCACATGCTGAACATATATAAATCTTACAGAGTTATTCGTAAAGCATGGTTGAATCCTATGATTACTTTTCCTCCCGCTCCAATTCCAAGAAGAACTTGAGCAAGAATTACCAAGTAGATTGTCCTGTAAGTATTAATCAATCAATTGTTAGAATGAACATCTTAAATAATGCCAGTAAACAATGGCACCACAGAGATAATAATATTTTATACTAGACCATTTTTCAGACATTTCATTTATAACGAATAAATATATAGTCTCAGCTGAAAAAAGATTCATTATGGGTCATGTATGATTCGTTGATGAAACAGGGTGTAACTTTGAACTTTTGATAAAAAATTAATGATTAGTAGTAGTTAAATATTTCAAGTAGGCACAAAAGTTATTTACTTGTAAATAATTAATGTAGGTAAAAATTAGATAAGTGTATATCATGTTATATCAAAACCTTGTTTTTGCTTATAATCCTAGTAGTTTTCTTAACTTATTTTGTAAGGTAAATGTAATTTAAAATCACATTATATAGCCCCCCTCGTGGCACAGCGGCATGTCTGCGGACTTACAACGCTAGAAACGCAGAGTACAGATAGCCCTTTGTGTAGTTTTGTGCTTAATTACAAACAAACACATTATATATTATAAAAACTATTAATAATTTTACAAGTTATTTTAATCTGGTTATTTATTTTTAAGTAACATGTATTTTCTAAAATTGAACGTATCTTGTCCGAATTATGAAGCTACTTTCTTTTCTGGTGTTGGTTCAACTGTTTCAAGATCAGATTCCTGAGACGCCATTTCAGAAATACCAATTTCTTTCCAGAATACTACTATAATTTTAGAAACTCACATTTTTTGTGTCGTTTCTTTATTAAGCCAGTACATAACGAATGAATAAATTATAATTTCCGGAGTTTATTAATGGAAATTCACATTGTTCGCCATATTTTATTCCCTATCATTATATTCAACACCAACAAGGCTTCAACTAATTTCGTCATTGGTCCAAAACCGAACAACCTAAATATGTTTAGTGTTCAATACCATTCTACTGGGCTATATTATTGAAGTGTCTTTTACTCATATAGTAATTCCATATTAATAAAGGAATTTCATTAGTGTTAGTAGTTAATGTTATTGGAAACCGAGAACAAGAAAAACATGATAAATGTTGGTGAATAATATTAGTGTTAGAAGTTTTGTTTTTGAAATGATAACAAAACACATAGATTGCAAATGATTACTTTTCGAAGAATATTTTAATGAAAAACAGAATAGTTCAAATGATAACTAATTTTATTTTACTAATGCTAACTTATAAAAGCAACATAGAACTATACACTCTAGTGTTGAAAATCTTTAAATTAACCATAAGACTAACGTATTGTACTTTAAGTGCAACGTTAGAAAAGTAGCTTAGGATCGCAACCAAGTTGTTATCATATACGCAATTTAATGGTTAGGTGTATAACTCTGGACAATTAATTAAAGTAGAGGTAAGCAAGTTTGGTACCATAGTTAGTATTTTGAAAAACAGAACATTTACATTACATTTGCGTTTGTATTACTCATTGAGATATAAATTGAGTTCGCATAGCCTGTAGTTAGAAATCTCGAATACCATCACTGAGGATGCTCACCCTTTCGGGCATGGGGCGTTATAATGTGATAGTCAAGTTTACTATTCGTTGACAAAGGGTAGTTCAAGCATTGGCGGAGGGTGCTGTTGCCTTAGAGACAGATAGCCCTCGAGTAGCTTTGCGCGAAATTCAAAAAACAAACAAATAAATTTACAAAGCTAAAACCGAGTTTCGATACCCGTGGTGGGCAGAGCACAGATAGCTCATTGTGTAGCTTTGTGCTTAATTCTAAACAAACCTTGAAACATAGTTCTATAAGAACTGTCGCAATAAAGAATCGTCTTTGTAAATTTGGCCTAATGTTACAAAGTTAGGCTATGCTATGAGACTGTTGCTAATCTTGTAGAATAGTGGCGAACGTGTAAGTTATTGAGAGTAGCATACCGAGAAAAATGACAGATAATAATATTATGTAAAGTTATGCAGTGGTGAAGAAGAAGAAGAAAAGAAGAACGTTGAATTGCGTTGTAGTTGGACGCAACAACTTACACACAAAAGATTCTGCAATCTTCCCATACAAGTTCTTAAAAGAAATTGTACTCGAAGCCAGAAGAATAAAGTGGATAAAAGTAGTCGAACGGATAGAGATTTAGGCTACTGGTAGGCATCCTGGCTCTTTTTATATAATATTTATTCTCTCTGTCATTACCGATGTCGAATAAACATAATAAAAAACGTTCTGTGTAAAGGTGTAGGCTATCTTTAAGCTAATCACGAAGAGGAAAACCATTCAGCCATTAAAACGGAATAAAATAGTATATTAAGTCGATTGTGAAAAGCTAAAATGCTGATATACTCGATGTGTAATCTTGGTTACAATTGTATGTTTCATTGAAATTCTTGACATTAATATGATAATATGTTAAAATAATGATTAATACTACAGTTTGTTTTTGTTTGTTTGTTTGTTTTTAATTATGCACAAAGCTACACAAGGGCTATCTGTGCTCTGCCCACCACGGGTATCGAAACCCGGTTTCTAGCGTTGTAAGTCCGCAGACATACCGCTGTGCCACTGAGGGGCAAAAATACTACAGAGGCACCGTACTTTAGCTAATACCTTAGCCTACGGCTAGATGGCGGTCTTATTTTGGCGATACAGCATGTCTTGAAATTGTGTGCAGTTAGGCATAAATTCTCACCTACCTAGTAAACATTACTCAGTATTAATGAATAATGTATGTGTACTTTCAGATTATTAACAAAACAACCTTCTAGCCTATGTTGTTGAAAAGACAGGCAGAAAGCTAGAAAAGTCAGTTTATCTGCAGCCATCCGTACAATAAGGCTAATAGCGCGTGTAACTCATGTGATCTTAAGGTCAAAATTGTTTACCCTTGTCATATTTGGCCTATCCATGATGCTTTGAAAATTACAATAAAAACTTTTTCAATGTCATTTAAAACGTTCTTATCAATGTATACCATATTTTGTGGCAAACTGTGTATAAAGATCGTGTCATCAAAACGATCGAAAAGTACTTGGATTGAGAAAACATTGTTAAAGAAAACGCTTTTTTTCACTAAATCTAAAATATGTAAGAGGGTCTAGACGAGGGTTTAAATTGTAGGAAAAATCACCAGTACGAATAAACTGTTTGTTCGATAAAGAATTAATAAAAATGATAAGAAGTTTTTCAATATAATTTCAAATATTTTATTAATTTGACATTCACATTTTAATGAACTTTTTTCAGTTTTAATAAATTTTATAAGAATTATGCTATACCTTGATTTGACATATAAGCCTTTTTGGAAAAACACTTATGTTTGTAGAGCATCTTCAACTTATGAAAGGCTTTGGAATAGTGGAATAGCTGATCATTGATGAAGCAATTGTTGCGTACATAGAGCATACGAAATAATTATGGAAACCGTGAGGAGAAAGGCCATAACAGAAAAGCACTGTGGAAATGTCATGGCTAGTTGTTGTTGGTACTGGTGGTTTGAGCCTCAACTGCATTAGTAAAGCTTTAGTGGATCGTTAGTATATGTTTGGGGCTATTCTCAGCCACTGGTGTTAATGATATACACAAAACTGATGACCTGCAAAAAGTTCCTGTATGAATATTAATAAGGCTGTATGTTTTGTGACAATTTCCATTAATAGCCAACTTTTCATTCGTTTCATCTCACTTTGGAGATAATATATAAATTTCGGAAGGAATTTATATCTAAATGTATTTGTGTTTTTAGACTTAATATGACTTAACTAAGTACAGGGTATTATGAGTGACTAAGTAGTTTTTGTTGCTGCTTAAACAGTATGTCGTTTGTGTTTAAATAACATTATAATTACAATAGATGCATTTATTAAGGTTCATAATTGAGGACCATGGCTATATTTTGTATTGATGACATTTGGTTTTTCTGTTTTCAATGAAATTACATTTTTATAGTGAAATTTACTACTCCAGATTTAATAAATTATTTTCTGTTGTTATGTTTTTGTACTTTTTGAAGACATTTTAAAATGATATGTTAAGTTTTCTTTTTGAAACACGAAATATTTTTAAAATGGACCTTCCACCTTAAAAACTAAAACAAGGTATAAAATGTTATTGTCAGCTTTAAAAATAAGATATTAAATTTTCGGTTAGAATGATTAATGATGTAAGAAGTATTTCCATGGATAGCAAGAAACTTGAAGCATCTTTCTAATGCGGTACAATTAATCCCAGAAGATATCATTAGTTTGGCGAAATAATAATTTAAAGTGAACAGCCACAAAAAAATTGAGAAATTTCGAGCATGAAGAGCAGGTTTGAGCCAGTAATTGAACAGAAAAATCAAACTAGTGGAAATTACAATTATGGGTATACCTCAGTCTCTAAATATATTTTCTGGCCTACATAGAAAAACGAAGAGATTTATGTTTGGTAAATAAAACACAACATGAGGGTTGGAGACACATGGCAATGATAATGCATATTATGAGAATAAACTTACATTTTCAGAGGAAGAAAAGGTGCAGGTCCAAGAAATAAAAAACTTGCTATGCAGACAATGCTGGATATATATAAGGGAAAGTAAGAATCAGGCTGAAAAAACAACATAAGTTCAATGAAGGTGTGTTTTAAGTTAGGGGAGATTTAAGTAAATTATGTACATAAGTTTTATTACGGTGTAAGTTCGAAATTTAACATCAACAATTATAGAAATTAAAATGTTCTTGGGTTTTTATTCAGATATACTAGCTAGTTTTCAAATTAGATATGCTAATTCGCGAATTTAAGAAAAAACAGTTTGTGCATACAACAGCAATCATTTTAATGAATTTGATACACTCACATTTTTGTCATAAACGTGTCCCCAGACAAGGGTACCAACAGCAAATATTCCTCCAGAAACAATAAATATCAGTCCCACAACAGACGAAGTTAGATTAAACTACACGAAATAAACACACAGTATCTCAGATAAGGATATAATTTGCATTCATTTATATACTATTTGATTTCTTGAGAAACTGAACTTGAATTAATTTCAATATCGATTTTTCTTCATATCGATTTATTTATAAAAAATATTATTTTTTATTTTTCCTTTGATGTTATATTGTTCGATATTGGTGTTTAGATTTCGAAGAACCAGTAAAAAGTGTTATGATATATATATAAAAACTTAATATATTTCAAAACATTCAAAATTTCTTATGGCTTTGATTAAATTTTCTTCCAAATATATATATATATATATATATATATATAACTAAAATAATATTCAAAACTGGCTGAGGACCAAATCTATAAAAACAGTATTGTTAATAAAAACGTAATGTGAGGTTGGAGGGTATCAGAAGTAAACAGACGTGTATTTTTTATTGATATTTAATTAGCTATAATTAAAGCAGTCTATCGGAGGGCCAGTCGTAACATTATGGATCGTAACATTATGGATTTACAATGCAAAATACTGCTTTCGGATCCGCGTGGTAAACAGAACGCGAATAGTCCATTATATAGCTTTGCACTAAAAATTATACAAGTAATTTAAACAAAGCTTACACAATTCTTTTCAATTTAGTAAACGATTAGTTTAAATAATTCGCCCACTTGCTACGAATAAGGCAAATTTAGCATTTCGATAGAAAAACAAATCTAAATCGAATTGATAGTAATGTAAGTCATAACTGATTTTTTTTAATACGGATTGTTTTTTCCATATTTCCAGTGTGATTTCTCCACTCTGATACCAGGTAACTTATGAAACTGAAACAAATAACTGAACGTAATCTACCTGTCTAATGTGGGGTTCCAGGGTAGCCTCATTAAAGCCCACGATAAGGAAGCCTGTTAAAACATTTATCATAGCCACAATAAAAGAAGGGTTGAGAATAATCTTCAAAAGTCCATCTTTGTTCTCTTGAACGGCGTATTCTGTTTAGCAATAAGAGGGGGAAAATAGGAAAACGTCTAGTTCAACTGTATGTAATGCAGATAAATAATGTATTAAAAACTGACGATTTCTTATTTCAATTTTCTTAAAATTGGATCTAAGCGTAGATTATTAAAATAGGTTTATTTTGCAAAACACAAATTTTTAACTTAACTCAGCCAAACAAAAATATATTAGGATCTCGAAACATAAAATAATAACATAAGATGAGTTGCTTAACATTTGTGTAGCTAACTCACTTGTATCCGGTAAGAAGTAGACCATAATTGCAAATAAACACAACATAATCCCTCCAATGAAGAAAAACGGTAGCATGTAACCTCCAACCTGAAAACCAAGATAACCAATAATGTGAATATTTTGTCTAGCTTAATTAAATAGTTTATTTGTTTATGGAGGTGCAATATTTTTTAAATAATTTTTAACAAAAATATAATGTTATCTTTGGTTTTAAGAAATTTAATATGATCTTAATTATTTCTGTATGTATGGCATGAAAAAACTAAGGTATAATTTTATTATATTTTTGATTTTCGGAATAATAATATTCCAATCATTTCTTTAAGTAGGCTGTTTTAAAATATTTTGACGTTTTATCGTTTATATTTTTAATATCTTTATTAATTGGAACAGATAAAATTAACTATTAAGAATAATTGGTCATTATTATCTCAAACTGCTTAGATGCTAGTATCGGTAGAAAAAAAAATGTATTTTGGATAGCCTAAAAGCTTATTGAGTAGAGATGAACTAAGTGAAGGCAAGCAATATGCTATCCATGTTGATTTGGATAATCGATTGAAGACAAATTTGGATTTATGTATGTCGATAATGAGAAAAAAAATCTATATTTAACTCACAACCACATCTTGAAACAGAAGAAAAGGCTAAGGCTCTAAATTTATCTTACAAGCAACAATATTAAAAATGTAATATATAATAAAGTCCCCTTTTAAGAGATAAGCTAACTTGACTTGCTTTTTACATAAATATTTTATATGCATAATAAAAAAAACTAATGAAAAATTTACCTCATAGAGGGCACCTCCAATAGCAGGTCCAACAGTGACCCCAAAACCATAGAACATATCAAGGGAGGCCTTCAAAATTTAAAGTGCCTTATTGACCTTAAATTCTTAATGTAGACTATATTATAATAAAATTAGTTTTTTTTTAGCATAGTATATTTAAATTCAAATATAATACATGATTTGATATTTCTTTCGGGAACCATAATTACTAATGACAGAAATATACCTTAAAAAGAACTATCTGTTTCATTTTCAATCGAACTTACTTATTTATATAACAATGTTTCTCCCCATTAATTATGGATATATATATATATATTTCTTTGGAACAAAAAATAGGAAGTTAAAGAAACGAGGTTTTTAAATTTATTGAAACATATACGATTGCTTATTTAACAGAATTACATATAAGTAGTTATCTGGTCTAATGCATTGCACGCCAACATAGGGCGACAATAGAGGAGAGGAGGAGGGGTCGTAACGTCATAGTACCAAGAAGTGAAACCAGAGAGCGTGATGATAGGCCGGTATGATAGGCGGAAGTTGTCATGCACTCATGACTCTTGATAACGGATGTTGTAGGAGGGTGCATTGCTAGGGACATATTGCAAGGGCCACGAAGCCCGATGTTTTATATGCAAAACACTTACCGTTAACTTATTTCTATAATTATTATATATCATCTATTCATCCTGAAAAGGACATATATTTAACTCTCTAAATAAACTAGAATAATTTAACATACAAACTTACTGTTTCACTTTATAAATATATATACATATACACACGCATATAATGCATGTTTCACTATATACCTTTGGCTTTATGGATTAAACATATTCTTATGCTAACCCTCTATGTATTAGGTTGTCAAGAAATTAATGTCGCTTTTTTTTAGATGAAAAAAACATAAGTTATTTATCAAAACAAAACATTTATCAAATGAAATAGTCTTATCTTATTCTTATCGATGAAGCTTTTCCATCTTACAATCAGGTTGTTAATGCTCTGATTATAGAAATAACTTAGCTTTGAAGCAAAAAAAGAAATGTCAATGTCTTCTTTAACACCTTCTACATTTGCATACATTTTCCCATAAAGATGGTGTTGCAACGAACGAAAAAGATGGTAATCTGATGGTGCCATATCTGGAGAATATAGTGGGTGGGG
>NW_013665610.1:5171280-5176578 GCF_000517525.1 Limulus polyphemus
TGATATTCTTTGTGGCTACAGAGGCGTTATTTCCCGTCTTGTATTCAAACAGCATTACATGCCGAATGTGTGTCTCGTCGTGTGCCGTCACTATAAGGAATTAGAGTATACTAAACTTTACACATCATATAGGCTACACTAACGTGACGCTTAGGCTGTTCGTTTTTTTGGGGGATGGTTAATGAAATGTTCCAAAACGCGACATCAATATCTTGACGACCTAATATGTAGCTTTGTTTTCATTCCCATTTCTAATTTTAACATTTGATTGATAAAATTTTTAGTAATTTATTTTGCTACAACTAAATATAATAATAAACGAGTGACTAACTGTTTAACGAATCACTTTACTATTATAGAAGCTATTTGAAATAGCTACACTTACCATTTTCTATAGAATATTCACTTGAAATATAAAACATACCATACAAATCAAAGTATTAAAATGCTGTGAATTTAATGTACATCTTATAATCAAACTCTGTTCATGCATTAACTCTATCAACACGGGCTTAGTCAATTTTATTGACATCGTCTCACAATCTGAGGGTTGCGGGTTGAAATCCCCGTTTCATCAAACATGCTCGCCCTTTCAGCCGTGGGGAGCATTATAATGTAAAGGTCAATCCCACTATTCGTTGGTAAAAGAGTAGCCCAAGAGTTGGCGGTAGGTGTTGATGACTAGCTGTCTTCCCTCTATCTAGTCTTACACTGCTAAATTAGGGACGGCTATCATAGATAGCCCTCGTGGAGTTTTGCGCGAAATTCAAACAAAACAAACAGTGACTGACCACGTGACCTCTTTGTACTCGTTTAAATTCTTTAAAAATTTAATACTTCTGATACATATCTTGTATATCTTCACAAAATTTAGCAGTCTTTCAGATAACATACAAAAAAATCATATTATTTAGTGAAGTATTTTTAATAAACTAAAATAAAGATTTGTCCATGAATATATTGAGTATTTGTTTGAATAGTCCGTGATTTTCATGTTAAGATTAAAAATAATTTTCTTAATCTCAAATATCCTTTTTGTAATCCCTAAAACCTTCTAAATACATTTTAAACTTTTTTTTCAGTAAAACTTTATATTTTATCTGTTATTTTCTCTACCACATCTCTATACGGCCTTATAACCACCAAAAAATAAAAAAATCTAAATATATTTAAATTACCCTTTTTTTCTTTCTAGAATGACTTCAAATTGTAACATGAAACTACATTATATATCCTAAGTAGCTTTAAGTTGCCCATTGAACCGTGACTTAGTACTATTCGCGCCATTATTATTTGTAAACCACTCGGTAAATGTGCAGCTCACGTTACACTGTCGAATTATATTACCCACGAGCTGCTAGTGTGCGTGCCTCATGAAACATTTTTATCATAATATTATTATTATTTATTTTACATAATTTAATATTAACTTATCTAAAAAGATCCCTATTTTTACATTTTAATTATTTTTATAATAATAAATAAAGAATAAACATGAAAAACAAGAAATAAAGTACTTACCCAATCTTCTTTTAACCCTACTTTTTTAATACCAATGATAGAAATTCACTAAATAATTAATTTAAATAAATAATGCACCAAAGAGCATAGACTAATAACATGCAAAATAAATACTGAATGCGACAGTTATATTATTATTCAATAGCCGATTGTGTTTGTGTGGTTTAGTACACATTTAATGTATTGTAGTATAGATTTTTCTTCTATAATTGATTTGCATAACATATCTTTTACATTTATTGTCCAGAAAGGGACATTTATTTAAATATATATAAATAATATACAATAATTTAACATACATTCTTACTGTTTCATTAGCCTGGCTTTATGGATTAAATATGCTATTCCTCTATTCATATAACTATGATTTTATTGTGTATAACAGTTTTTGGTAAAATATTTCATTCCATGCATGTTACTTTATAGTTTCATTTACATATATTTTACAAAGGCTGACAGTGCTTCTATGGGTAGACAATGTTATTATTATTATTATTATAAGGTTTTACTGAGGATAGGGTTACTTTAGGCAGACGGTGTAACTAAGGGTAGTGTTTCTATAGTTCCATAGGAGTTTAACACACATAGTTTTGTTTTTACAAGCAAAACCCTTAGTTCAACAAGAAAAGCATTATAACACTGTTTGTTTATATGCTGTGCTCTAAAATCACAACATTTTACGACTTTCATTTGTATGGTATGCTTTATATTTCAAGTGAATATTCTAGAGAAAATGGTAAGCGTTGCTATTTAAAATAGCTTCTATAATAATAAAGTGATTCGTTAAACAGTAAGTCACTCATTTAACAAGATGTTAAAATTAGAGATAGGAATGAAAACAAAGCTATATACATAGAGGGTTAGCATATGAATATGTTTAATCTATAGAGCCAAATGGTATAACTAATAAAACTTATGTTATATGCATCTATACTTAAAAAGTGAAACAGTAAGTTTGTATATTAAATTATTCTCGTTTATTAAGAAATTTAAATAAACGTCCTTTTCAGGACAAATAAATGATATATAATAATTATAGAAATGAATTAATGGTAAGTCTTTTGCATATAAAACATAAGGAAACTGTAAAAGTATGATTAAGTATATAAGCAAAAATTACACTATAATATGTTAAATGTGTACTAAATCATAAAACACAATTGCCTGTCTCATTCAGCATTTATAAATTGGAAACTTTAGGTATGGTAAAATCCTTGTAGCAGTAGGTTAAATGTAATAGTAACACTATCAAGCTCTAGAAGAAGCAAAAGTATGCCATGTAAGTGAAATATAGAAGCAAAAACTTTAGAACTAATGAATTAGTGAAGTGTTGTATGCATAAAGCGATGGGGTGCGGGAAATATTCTTTCTGCAGTTCTTTTAAACCAAACATTTAAGGCAACAATAATAAGGCCATTAGTATGAAATTATAACTGTCAATGATTCTAATTTTCAGACTTTGATTGTTAGTATAAAGTTAATGTTACGTTGATCTATTTGTATTCTCATCATACCAACATGCACTTCATGGCCCTAGCAACACGCCACTAGCAGTGCACCCTCTGGATAACTTCCATTGTCAAGTGTCATGACTGCATGGCAACTTCCGCCTGTCATGGCGGCCTGGAAACATGCCACTGGCAATGCACCCTCTGGTTCCATTTTGTGGCGTTATGATTCATCTTTTCTACCCCTCCATCCCCTATTGCCTGGATCGACACATGTGTCACCCTCTGGTGGAGTGCATGCAATAGGCCAGCTAACTATTCATATGCCAGATTTCATAATTGTTATATTTCGCTCCTCTGTAAATATAAAAGGGTGTATATTTATAATAGTATATTTAGGTGAATATTAACAATATTATACTGCAGATGAACTGCATGTATCTAGTTATTTTTAAACAGTACATAGATGTTCATAAACATGTGCTAATTATCAATTAAAAAGTCTTACTTAAAAATGGCACAGAGACTTTTATAAGCTGGTATGAAATGGGGCTTTTCTCCAATGAAAATGCATAATGAGTTTGATCATTAATTCAGGTCTCAAACGATAGTCGAATACTGTATTAGAGCAAGATATAACTTAACTATGTTGTATAATCATTATTGATTTCCTTGTCTTCATTTTATGCACATTCAATGAAATATTCTTTACTCATAACCAAAATCAGTATATTGATATCAGAACGTTGAAACTGGTCAGTCTTCTGTTGGACGATTAAACATTTCATTTGTATATATGGATGCGTTTACGTCATTTATTTGTGATACAAGTATTATCTATTCTCTGATCAAAATTTATGTAATCTGCTACTTATTACAAACTACATGTAATTTACTTGTTGAAAACAAATATACATGAATATCAGAAATTAAGTTGTATTTTGGGGTAATGAGAACGGGATTGTTAATGTAATGTTTATTTAAAACACGTGTCTTTGCTCCACTTTAGTCATTTTAGGTTTGTAAGTCATGACCACCATCCTGAGACCATCAGATAGACATTTATCAATATTAGGGGCTTTTATATGTCATGGTAAGAGCTATGTCTGTATTAGAGATCTATTCCCAGAATGGAGAGACTAGAATGTGACTAATAACATATTAATTGCTGTTCCTCAACCTGCACTGCAGAAACATGGGATGGTAAATACGAGATATGGTGACAAACACAGAAACTACTATGCATTGTTGTTTCACATTGGTCAAGTAAAGAAAGTTAACCTGCTAGTGTTTGAGGATTTGGACATTTTTCTCAAACATTTCAGACACATTGATGATTAAAATACAGAATTAGGGAAAGATGGTACAATCTTTGATGCTAAGTATTTAGAAAATCCGTCAACTCAACGTCTTAGAGCCTCTGGAAGAAGATGAGCTTAATAAATGGTACATAAATGTCGCTGAAATATGCTACAAGTTCAACACCGTGGAGAACCAAGCAGTTTGTGGGTCTAAGTTCATAGCTCAAAGGCCAGAGACTCATGAGAACCTAATCATTTACATGGATGATCTAGGGAGATTGCGAAGGAAAACATTCCCGGCCGCTTTTATGTTGACTACGATGAGCTACTCACTGATAAGTTTATCTAAGGGTTGCCAGGCCCAAGGCAAACCTACAATGTTGACTACATGAGCTACTCACTGATAAGTTTATCTAAGGGTTGCCAGGCCCAGGCAAACCTACAATGTTGACTACAATGAGCTACTCACTAATAAGTTTATCGAGGGGTTTGCCAGGCCCAGGCAAACCTACTTTGCACTATATAGGTCTCAGAGATATCTAATCTCCTACGGCGTGGTTTCTGTGATGATACATTTCAAAGTTGTCTTGACAAACTGAATTCTTTAGTACAACACTCCTATAGATGAGGCAGTAGAAGCATACTGTTGTGCTTCAAAACAACCTTCAATAACCTATGTAGCACTTAAGACGTACAGTTCCATTAACGTCACTGCGGCAAACACTGTGAAATGCCTTGCCTGTTGACAACAAAAAACATAATATAAAGGCTAGCAACCAAACTATAGTTCTAAAATTAGTGCCATGTAAGAACTTCTTCATAAGGAAGGTCTTGTGTTATTTATTATGTTGGACAGAACAGTTCTTTATAAAATAAGCTTTTCTAGCGTACTAGAATTATCAAGCAAGTAATATCATCCCACATGATGCCAAAGTCATTTAGTGATTATAACACAAATATAGAGTGAAGAAAATTTGCAAGATGGAATTACTTTTATCAGTTGAGAGTTTGTTTGTTTGTTTTTGAAT
>NW_013665610.1:5177530-5189057 GCF_000517525.1 Limulus polyphemus
GGCTGAAAGGGCGAGCCTGTTTGGTGTGAGAGGTTCAGTTGAGAGACGATAAATAATAGAAATCCAAGCTAACTTCTCTTCATGCTCTCAGCTGTAAGCTTGAGGACTGTAATGTTAAAATTTGAAATTTTATCTGTACGTTTGGAACAGAACAGATGTACCATTGCGCAGCGTTGATTTTAGAGCAAAACATTATGCTTGCTTTGCGACGTAAGGGTAATACTTTGTTTGCTATAAGGATATAAATACAGTAAAGTATTTAGAAATACGAGTAATAGCTTAAAAAAGTGTAAATCCTGCTTAGGTGTTTAAAGGTTGGATTCAGTTTATTATTTTAATTTATATTCTAAACTTAATTAATCCTTTTTTTTCACTTTTCTCTAAGTGGGAGTTGTGTATGACATTCCTAAAAGATATATCGGATTGTCTTATAAAACTATTAGTATTAAATGTTTATGCTTTTAACCATAATTTTTCAGGTTTTTAATGATGAGTTTATTCCAAGATATAAAAGAAAGAAATATACAGTTTACTCTCATATACTGTTGAATTTCAAATTATATAATGGTGTGTTTTGAACTAAGTTTTATGTTAACTTTTTTTATACAAATAACCAAGAGGCTATTGATTTTGTAATGGAATAACTTTCTACTACCAGTATTTTACAGGATAAATATAACAACTCAGTATATAGATTAATCAAGTCTGATGTGAAAATAGTGTTTTGCTTTGTCCACCGCTGTCCCACCGGGGAAGAAATATGCGATTACGCACATATAACCATTAAATTCACTATGCGTATAAACACAAATTCAAATAGAAGCATAAGGAAACTTAAAATTACATATTTAAATACATTAGCTTGTACACAGAAATATGATTTCTAAGCAATCATTTATCGTTGACCATCAGTTTGCGGATTATTGTTTTGTTTTGATATCTTTTTATCAGTCTTTCTAATAGTCAATTTAAATAGATTTCCGTTTAATCATTTATCTAGAATTATGAGTTTTTAAACTATGTTACGTGAAGAAATAATTCATATTCAGACATTTTATAAATATTAATTTTATTTCGTGCTGTTTTTTTATTATTTTGTATCCCCTGTGTGAAATGCAGTAACTTAGGAGTTATGAACATCTGTTCAAATATTTAATAATGCTATGTTTTTTAAATGTAATAATTAATCATAGTGAACATAATGTTCACGATAATATAGTACTGTAAATAATATTAAAAAGAAGATGTTCTTACCATAGCTGTTGCACGATGTTCAGTAAATTCGTCAGCAATGATGGCATAGCCTAAAGTGAACAGAGATGCAGATCCGATAGCCTGAACAATCCTTCCCACAAAGAATAATGCTAAAAATGTGGCTCCAGGTGGGGACTGTATTAGAGTGCTGAAATGTGGGACTATATTATAAATGACAAAAACACTTTTTAGATATAATCCTTACACGAAACACTAAACACTCTCTTCACAGTATTAACAACCAACAAACTAGCAACAATATTAGAAAATAGATATCCAAAATTAAGACTGACTACTCTGGAATATTAATACACAGTGAATTTTATCTATTTTAACTTACCAGTTAGTATAAGCAAAATTCTCACAGATAGTCATATTATCACGTTACGTTTAATTTACAATATCTAAAGAGTTTATAGGAGACAAAACACTTTTTCTTACAAATTCTTTCATTAGTTTAAAAATCTTAATATTTTACAAAAAAAATAAATTTTGATTGTTTTGTTTTGTTAATTCATAAGTTAAGTAACTAAGTTAAGAACGTGTACGTGAGAATAATGTGCATTATTACATGATTTTCTCGTTGTTCTTTCAGAAGTTATACCCAATCTGATTTACACCACTAGAAACCAAGTTTCGATACCCGTGGTGGGCAGTGCACAAATAGCCATTTGTGTAGCTTTGCGCTTAACTACAAACAATTAAATTTACCAGAGCTACCTGACACACAAAATCGTAGCATAATAGATTTAAGTATTTTTAGTTTATTACTCAAACTTCTTTCGATAAAGTGGATTAACACAACAATAAAAAGAATAGGAACATAAGACAAACATTTTACTTTATGTTGGGAGTCCAATAGAAAAGTTTTAAATATGTTTGCATCATGTTGTCTTGATTTAAAGTGTACATAAAATGTACAATGCACTTTCTGCGTCGCTAATGTTAAATTGATAGACTAGAGAGAAAGCAGCTAGCCATGAAAATATTTTGTTAGGTTTTTGGGCTACGATTGTCTGACTGACCAGTTGGATTTGACTGCCACTCTTATGGCTGACCCATGAGCCCAAAGAGCAGATCACGTTTTTTCGGCAACTGGCCTCGAACCATCACTTCTCGGATTAACAGTTGCTCTTGTTTACTAATTTAGTAAAACTCTAGTAGGACTAGATATTTCAAATAGATCGTTCCTATTTTCTAACTAGTAGAATTAGATTTAATATATAGACATCTCTTTTATTCTGGTCAGGCACCTTGTTAGTATTAAATGCATATAATAAGTGGCTTTTTCATACTTTAACTGAGGCATTAAAACATTTCACACAAAAGTCAGAAGACTATCAAATTAACTGAAAAGTAATTTTATTTCGAATAAAATGACAATATGATGTGATGAAGCCTATATTTCAGTTAAACTAACGCTTATTTATATGATAATAATGCCAGAAAAATTAATCTTGATCGTTATGTTATCTTTCACATACAAAAGATGGATGGCCGAAATAGAGCCAAATGAGGCAACATGTGAAATGTATTGAAATTATTTATTAATGTATCACCTAGGAATTAATATGTTCTGAGAATATTAAAATCGCTAGGGCAACAGGCGACCACCTACAGTTTTTGTTTATTTGTAATTAAGCACATAGGTACAAAATGGGCTATCAGCGCTCTGCCCACCACGGGTATCGATACCCGTTTCTTAGCGTTGAAGTTCACAGACATACCGCCGTAACGTTATGGGAGAAAACATACAGTTCATGAACGTTTTAAATATTACAAAAGTCAAACTTACCCTATTATATACTTTCTCGTAAGCTACGGTTCACATCAATTTTTTGTTATTTTTTTTATAACAGTGACCAATATTGAAAAATATACCCCAAAGAAAAGTTAAAATTGAAAATAATACACATATGCTGTGAGCCTTTGCAAGTCATCATAAAAATGATTCTCGCAGCACGAGATTGATAAAGGGCTTGAATATTATATCTAGCGATTTTGTGTGTTTGCTTGTTATAAAGCACAAATCTAAAAAATGAGCTACCTGCGTTCTGTTTATTGCAAATCTTATAAAAGAAAATGAAATGAAAAACGTACCCAAGGAATATCGTAGCGCCTCCACCTAAACATACCCCAGAGTTCAACAAAAATTTTGGTGACATTTTTGGTACCTGTGAAATAATAAAAACTACGTTTACTAGAGGGACACTCAGTACAGCGCATACCTCCGCCACGCAGCGTTGATCATATTCGACAATAAGAATAATATTCTACATATGCCCACAAATTTCATCAAAATCCGATCAATTTTGACTGAATTATGGAGCAAAAATAGTGTGAAAAATCGGTCCCTATGTAAACAGATAGGGATTTTTTGAATTTTTTGTGAACTTTGATCTTGAACCCCTCCAAAGACTAATCATTTCTAAGTTGGCCTATAGTCCAAATGTATACCCATTTTCGTCCAAGTCCATTCAGCCGTTTTCGAGAAAACTTGCTGACAAACACACAAACAAAAATCAAACAAGCAAACACACATACATAAGGTGCGAAAACATAACCTCCTTCCACCTTCGGTGGCGGAGGTAATTAAAAGACATATTACGCCAATGGTGGTTAACCGTTTGTATTCATATTATTAACCGAGTTTATATTTTTATGTATCCCCTCAAGCGTGAAACTATGGGAAGATTCAGTGAAAAAAGGTTAAGAACTACCGGCTTAGAAGCAGCTTGTGAATTACCGCATTTATCAGAAACTGATTTTTAAAATCCATTTAAAAAAATCTAAAATGTTGAATTTTTCGTGAGTAGTATTTGATTAGTTTGTTTTGAATTTCGGACAAAACTACACGAGGGCTATCTGCGCTAGTTGTCCCTAATTAGCAGCGATAGACTAGAGGGAAGAGAGCTAGTCCACACTACCCACTGCCAGTTCTCGGACTACTCTTTTACCAACATATATTGAGATTGACCACCACATTATAACGTTCTCATTTCTAAAAGGTAGATTCGAACCCTCCTCGACACCCCGATTGCGAGTCGAGCGCC
This sequence comes from Limulus polyphemus, assembly GCF_000517525.1. NCBI lineage: Eukaryota > Metazoa > Arthropoda > Merostomata > Xiphosura > Limulidae > Limulus > Limulus polyphemus. Next base: position 5,181,838 of record NW_013665610.1, read on the forward strand.
TTAACCACCAGGCCATAGTGTTTTAAATTCGTTTCATTCAAAACTGACAACTTGGTTTTTTTTTTAAATTCATAGTTACGTGACAGCTACAGATTTTGAAATTCACACGTCTTCTGGAACTAATAGTTAAGAATTATTTAGTGTTCTGCAGAGGGTTGACCGCGTTAACATCTTTTATAACGATTTTGGATCCTCACCACACCATTACAGTCCATGTCGCTATGTCTGGTCATGCTCTATCTAACAATCATCCATCTTGACTGCACTTACTTATCAAAAAAGAAACAACATTAGATGGAAAACACTGTAAGCGTATTTCGAAATCATGAACACGTTTCTAGTCAAGCCCTTCATCAAGAAGCAAATTGAGTAAGATTACGTAATAACGAAATGGGCGCATTTTTGTATACGCGAAACAAATATAACAACACAACTAAATGATACATAAGAAATGAATAACATAAAGTAAAACAAATATGAGTGAATGAAAAAGCACATGAAGCTAATTTTAAATAAAGGGAAGGAAATACAATAACATTTCGTGGTTAAGGAAGTGAGAAAGAAACGAGAGAATGCAGAGGGTGGGCAGAAAATGTAAGCTACATTAAAGGAACGAAAAAAAAAGTTGAATGAAAGAAAAGTTGTAGTTTAATTGTGAAGGGGAGAGACTTTCTTGGATAAAAAATAGGGACTTATTCATCGTATTCACGCGAGGAACGTTCACTTGGATTATATATGGGAAACCAGTTTGAGATATAAAAGATAATGTTTATCATCGTAAAATGTCAGGAGAATGACTCCTCGATATTATTGTTAATAATTTGTATTCTGTATTCTGGCATTTTTAAACACTTCGTTTTCATAATTTCGAAATGCATTTACAGTATTTTCCAACTGCTGCTGTCTATTCATTATAAGATGCCAAATAAGATGTTTCTATTTTATTGTACTGTGAAAAAGAGACTTTTCAGTTCCCATTTGTTCAACTTCTCAGTAGCCTTGCAGCGTGACTTCCAATATGTTTTTTCGTAAGCTTGCCATGCCCAAAGCACATCACTACTTCCTGCTAACTTTTTATAATCATGTCATGTCAAGAATACATCACTACTTTCTACTAACTTTCCATAATCCATCTACTGTACAAGGTCGACGGTTCCCAGTGCCTATTTCACAACGAACAATAATTTATAGGCGACTTGGTCGGCATGTGGCTGTATGGAATAGTTTGAATACTTGTTTCATTCTGTAGCTGCTTGTGGTGTGCGACAGTTGAAAGCGAGGTATGAGCGGAAGGAAGCCTTATCTTGGTGAACCAATACCCTTTTCGTTTCGTTTTCATGCAGACATCCTTCAAGGTTATATTGCGTTCTACAGCCTGGTACATATAGACGGCTTTTCCATTAACCGTTGTTGTGTTTGTAGATTCTCGTTCTTTACAAAACGCCATAACTTGCTTACCAATACCGGGATACAATTTGTTGAAGGCCTATTTCTGGATGGTCTTGGTTTCCCTGATTGATGCGTAATCCTTTGTATTCCATGTCATTATGTATAAGTGATATCTTCGTCTTGGAAAGTCTAAACACTCGATCTGAACACATCTTGATGATCAAAGTGTATGCATGGTTTGTGTCGGACATGATTGTTGCACACCTTTCCTCAAAGCTATCTATTTGCCTTGGCATCACCAAATCTACGAAATTCCAAGCAATGCTAATATACAGTTTTGATGAATGACGTTCCACCGCGACTTTATTCCGGTTATGTTGTCACGTGATGTGCTGATTTGTCTTGCCAAATGTTTTTAATATAATGTACTCAACTTTGCAGAAATTACGTTTTGCTAATTCGATGACGAGGAACCAACTTTGAGACTAATAATGGCTGGAGACGGCTTGAATGGGTAATGAAGAAAAACTTTAATATAAGTTTAACATAACAGCAAATGTACAACGTTTCGACAAGGTACCTGATGAGGACAAAATCTTGTCGAAACGTTGTACATTTGCTGTTATGTTAAACTTATATTAAAGCTTTTCTTCATTACCCATTCAAGCCGTCTCCAGCCATTATTGCATTTTACTATTTGCACTCTTATGACATTTCATTATCAATAAAATTCTTTTAAATCATTACATATATTATTACTGAGAAATTAGATTTATTGCGTCAACTACTACTGATTACAAGACGATTGATTAGATATCGAAATCCTTGGAATATACAGTGCATGAGGATTTAAGCACTGAAAAAATATAAAATTTTAAACAACTATATTCACATTATAATGTTTAATTGTTACTCACCATTTTGAAAATGACTGGAGAGAGAAAAAATATAACCAAGAAAAACACTCCATAAAGAAATCCATACTGTGTTGGTGTTACTTGCTTTCTCTCTGCCTGAAAAGAAAACATTAATATACAAGTAATGTTATTTCAGAACGTAAAAAGTTTCAAAATGAACGAAGAAGAGCTTATATGTTTGAACAACTGTTAAGTTATAAATCCTTTATAGCACGCTGTAATAACGTCGTATTTAAACTATGTGCTTAGTACAGTGCTTTACCAATTTTTGATGTAGGTGTGTCAGGCCAATGTTTCTGAAACGTTGTTTGTTAACAACCTAATTTTTGTATTTTTCTTTTCATCTAGGGGGAACACCTCTTATGGACAACTAACAGAAACGATGCCCAATTTATAAACAACATTTTACACGAAAAACATGATTTATCCTGGTTACGAGTGTTCTTCTGTATTTATAGACGACATTTTACATGAAAAACATGATTTATCCTGGTTACGAGTGTTCTTCTGTATTTATAGACGACATTTTACGTGAAAAACATGATTTATCCTGATTACCAGTGTGTTTCTGTAAACAGACAAGCGTGGTCAGGATCTTGACGAGCTGAACGGTGTGCTTCTCTGTCACAAAACTCCTCCCGACTACTTCTAACTGCATCTTGACGAGCAATTTGATGTGCTTCTGTATTTCGGGCTTCTTCTCACTGGATCCCGCTTCATAACTTGGTGAGCAAGCCTGTCTTTTTCTTCCTGTAACTTGCATCATGACGTTTCACTTCCTCTCTCAAAGTTTCAGATTTTCTCCGTGATAAGTCACTTTTCCGTCTGCCATTGTTGGCATCGTGATTTTCGATGTTTTTGATCACTTTATACTCATATTAAAGACAAAAATACTTTTGTAACTTACGAAGATCGATTTACTACAAAATACCTGCAAATTTGTATGCAACGAACTCCGTACGAAGGACTTGCGATTCCGCCGGTCACAGAACAATTCAATTCAGAGCGCACGCTTGGATTCTCTAGAATAAAGTCACTTTTCTTCGAAAATATCACAATGGTTCTCCAGTAGGAAGACTCACTTTGAAATTCTGCATTAAACTCACTTTACCACAATTTTAGACATTTTATTAAAAAAATAATTTTGTTAATAATAATAAATGTACAAAATTAATGTACATTATTAATAAGGTATGAAGAACCATTTCTCCATTAAGGAATTGATTTAGGAAAAAAAAGTTATAAAATAAGGTTCTACTATTTTTTAATTTTAGCGAGGGTCTATTTTATATATTTTTTTCCATTTTGGTGTGATATAAAGCTGTTATTGACTTATTTCTTAAAAAAAAAAGTGGACACTAAACAGATTTTTATCCTATATATATGTACTTTACAGTACTGACAGATTATTCAGTATATTTTTCCATGTACTGTTCCCCGTGTGTATCGTCGGCCACATTGTACTGGAAATGAAACACACTTAATACAGTACATGGAAAAAGTTATTAAACATTTCCTGGAAGAACAGATGACCTCCATGACGGCATTCAACTCTCTTTATATATATATCACTCATTCAATTACATTACCGTTCCCAGTTTGCCCCTGAAGAAGTAAGGTTCACCTTTTGAAAGCGCTCAGGTTATAGGATTTTTATCATTTTGTATCAAGACTTATTGAACCTAGGTGTTTTTCTGACATCATGAATATGGTTACAACACATTCAACATAACGCACCACCATTTCAAAGCATTCAAAATACAGGAATTGTCATATTGATTAGAACATGACATTCCTCAATATTTGTTTTTCTCAGTTTAGACAATGGCCCTTGTCCACACAGAGAAATAAATGAAAGAGAAAAAAAAAAGACTTTTGTACTTCTGTATTTAAAATATCTTAATAATAATGATCAAGATAACTTTTCTGACTTTCTATTATATATTAAATTATTTTCCAGACAAAAAGGCGAAAAACAAAATCGTAGCTCAGGGGGTTGGAAGTGAATGGTGTTCATTACCTGCCTTCCCCCCCTGTTTATCAAAGTTAGGAACTACAAGTGCGGATAGGTTTTGGCAAGCTTTGTGGGAATATCGGAGGTATAAACAGTAAGTGTTACTCATAAAAGACTAATCAATAAAAGTAGAATATTACTGTTTTGAGGGAATTTGAATGATAAATATAATTTATCTTAAAGTGTTAATTATTGCTCAAGACATTTTAGGCCTTTGTAGTTTGTTAATACAAGTACATGACTATTATTGGGTTGTAATGTTATCGTATTATTCCAAGCACACCAGTTGTAGTAACCTCTTTTTTTATTTTTCAGTCCCCTTTCCTCCATATTCTGTTGTTATACTATATGTTATAGTTTATGATGCAAGACTTTGTGGGTTTGAACACCATTATTATTCCAAGCACACCAGTTGTAGTAACCTCTTTTTTTATTTTTCAGTCCCCTTTCCTCCATATTCTGTTGTTATACTATATGTTGTAGTTTATGATGCAAGACTTTGTGGGTTTGAATATCATTGTTATTCCAAGCACATCAGTTGTAGTAACCTCTTTTTTTATTGTTCAGTCCCCTTTCCTCCATATTCTGTTGTTATACTATATGTTGTAGTTTATGATGCAAGACTTTGTGGGTTTGAACACCATTATTTATACGTAATATCCTAATTTGTATTTATTTTGAGTTCTAATTTTTTCCATATTTAAAGTTTGCTTGTTTGTAGTTAACCACAAAGCAACACAATTGACTATCTGTACTCTGCCCACCACAACAGTTTTTAGCGTTATAAGTTTTCAGACTTATCGTTGTGCCACCGGGGATGGGGGCGTGTTTGGTTTGCAGATTGAGGTTAGTCCTGATCGATACCGTATTAATACAGATGTGTGGAATCTATTTCTGCACATTTCACCCTTTCTATAGCACTGTTTTTTACCACATTTTTGTATCCTACTTTGTTGTTTTTTTCGGTCTGACGTTTTTATTTTTAATTTAGTTGTCTGAGACTTTTACTCTACCTTCATCAGTTTAATTAGAAATGAAAAACACAAGTACCTCTTTAGAGAAGAAGGGGACAAGAAGAGCGTAGCAGCTAGCTTGACAGGTGAAAGCGAAAGTGATTTGAGATAAAATTACAAACTGACGTTTCGTAAGGCATCGTTTTTTCTTGTTTTCAAGTCCCTCAATTAGTAAAGAAGACGATTCTGATTGATCGGGTAAATTTTGTTCATCTAGAATGCATTCTGTTTCGGAATTATCATGATCGATATAAGAGTAATGTTCTGACTGGACAGTCGCCTGGACATTAGTTTCTGAAGTATTTAACTCTGATAGGTCAAGCTTGTTTTCCCATGTTGCCGAAGAAGGAATTTCTGTCTTTTTTGCACCGGGAGAAGAAGAAGAAGAACGAATTTCCGGAATCTCTGATACAACTTCGTATATTGTTGGCACAGGGAATGACGTCATCCTTGCACATTTAGAAGCCTGAAGAAAAAAGGTGAAAAGTAAACGATGATTTAATGTGTTAAGTTAATCTCAATAACTGGTAAGAATATTAACATTTGTAGAAAATAATAGCTCTAAAAATAGATTTCTAATACACACATTACTTTGTGTTACAAGTAATTAAAGTTTATAGTAAAGTTACCGCACAACTAAAAAAAAAAAAAAGAAAAAAATTAGCATATCTGTTGAGCTATGTAAGCGAACATGCTTGCTTAGAAATATATGTCATATGTATAGCTATATTTTTATAGTTTTATTTTAGGACAGCCCTTTGTCCGACTCTGCTTTTAACTTTTATTTAAAATGAATTAGAAATGTAATTTGTTACATCCTATTTTTGTGCATTTTTGCACAGATCTGAAATATCTAATATAATGCCAGAAACCTAAGTTGATTTTTATTTGTGGCCGGACCGTTTAGAATCTATTGAGGGAAGGTAAGACTTTTGCGTTTATCACAAACTACTTTTTTCTCTGAACTATTGAACAAATGCTCTATACCAGTTACGTAAATGTTGATCAATGGCTTTATAAATTGACAACAATTCTATGGCGAGAAAAAGTCTTTACAAGGCCTTCACGATGTTTGACTCGAATCAGATGTATACAAATATAGGTCTTACGAGAACTTCTAAAAAAAGCTCTAAAAGTATGTTGCATCAATCTTCGTATACACGACTGCGAAATTACATTGATATTCACTATAGGGCCTTCGTTAAGATATTGTTGGAATCAAGACACACTGTAGTGAGTCGAGCGGACAAGGAAAAAGTAAGCACGCGCGCTTCGAAACATGCAGCCACAACCGAGTTTTTTACGCGACATGAGTGTGCACAAAATTGACCCCCCTGAAACTCTTCCATTGTAATAGCTACACTTTAGATATTCCATACTGTAAACCATTAAGGCAATAGTAGCTAGCACACACACACACAAAGAAATGAAACTGTTACGTCTCCGTTCGTTCGTTGATTTTCCGTAACTTCGTTCCGACGAAACCTTAGCGACACAAGTCCTTTCTTAATAAAACTGGTTTATTCTTTCCGAATACAACTTTACGATACACTTAATTTCAACAGTCGCGCTATAACAAACGCTATATCTTACGTGGCCAACAATATTTTCTCTGACTGCAGTTCAATTACTCAACACACTGTTCCCCAGTCACGTTGTGACCCTCTTATATATATACAAGACTAACACATATCTAGTAAATGCTAGGGCATTCTTGAAGGAACAGGATATTTCTAGAAAACGGGTGGCGTAATACTAGTCACGTGACCTCACTGACGCAACACTGCCCCCTCCTTAGTATTGTTCGTCCCGAACAATAGCTACTTACAATAAACCAATAACAATTAACAATAACTTAATTAAATGTACAGAATTACAAACACAAAA
>NW_013665610.1:5189591-5191289 GCF_000517525.1 Limulus polyphemus
GTATATTGACATTTGTAGAAAATAATAGCTCTAGTTTAAAAATAATTTTTCTAATACACATTACTTTGTGTTACAAGTAATTAAAGTTTATAGTAAAATGCTGTTAGATTGTAAGTTACCGCACAACTAAAAAAAAAAAGAAGAAGAAAACATTAGCATATTTGTTGAGCTATGTAAGCGAACATGTTTACTTAGAAATATAGATATGTCATACGTATAGCTATATTAGATGCTTGAGGATAACTCTTTATATAGTTACAAACAAGCACATTTTTGATAATATAATTAAATAAGTTGCATAGCTTATGAACTAATGCATTAAAATTAGTGATTTAAGGTTTGTATATAATCATACTTGAAATATTAGTTTTCCAACGAAGAACTAGTTGTGGTACAAATGGAGTAATACGTAAGCTATGTAAGACTGTCCGAACAGAAATGTAGTCTAGTCTACCGTTATCTAAATATCACGTGGTATAAATGACATGATATTTCTATACATGTAGAGGTCCTACTATACTGTTACTTAGGAAAACGGTCGCATACGAAACAGCTCTATCATTGGTGCATGGTAGGTTTACTTAAAGTAAGCTTTGAAAGGACATGTTTTCAGGAAGCAGAACACATTTGTGTTTGAAATTATAATTATAACGTTACACACAAGCAACTGGTAAACAGAGAAATTCATTAAAAGCATACGCGCTATCTTCTGAACAATCGTATTTTCTATGCCATGTGCTTTAGAAATAAAACTGAAAGTTAAATTTTTTCTGTTAGTGGCGGCCCCTGAACGTGGTTAATATTGTACTGAGAATACAAGTTAAGACTGAACTGTCAATACTACACCTACAAAACTGATCGTTTGTAAGCCGTCGGTTACTTAATCATTTCGTAGTTAGTCGTGTAAGAAAACTCTTTTGATTGCTGAATGGTATAAAAGTTAATAGTGATAACGATTAATTCATCAAAATTTAATTCCATTCAACATTCCAGTAGAGGTGGCGATAGATTATAAGAATAATCCTAGAAACGTGTATTTGTAATAACGCAAAGTTCACTTTTCCATTGGGTAAGTAAATTAAGAATAACAGTATGAAAGGTTTTAAGAAGATATATGCCTTTAAGCTCGGACAGAATAAAAGAAACGAATGATTGCTGTGGTTTGAAATCAGAATTGACAAAAAATTACACTTTGAAACAGTTAGCAAAGTAAGTTGGTCTTCTCAAGCTAATGATCACTCCTTCTGTATGTGTACAACAGCAAATAGGAGCTTAACAGTTCTTGTCTACAGCTCATTAAAATTTACATTTTTTTACGGTTACTAAAACTCTATCATGTTTTATTTTAGGACAGCCCTTTGTCCGACTCTGCTTTTAACTTTTATTAGAAATGTAATTTGTTACATCCTATTTTTGTGCATTTTTGCACAGATCTGAAATACCTAATATAATATCAGATACCTAGGTTGATTTTTTTATTTGTGGCCGGACTGTTTAGAATCTATTGAGGGAAGGTAAGACTTTTGCGTTTATCACAAACTACTTTTTTCTCTGAACTATTGAACATATGCTCTATACCAGTTACGTAAATGTTGATCAATGGCTTTATAAATTGACAACAATTCTATGGAGAGAAAAAGTCTTTACAAGGCCTTCACGATGTTTGACTCGAATCAGATGTATACAAATATAGGTCTT
>NW_013665611.1:0-3374 GCF_000517525.1 Limulus polyphemus
AATGGGCTATCTGTGTTCTGTTCACCACGGGTATCGAAACCCGGTTTCTAGCGATTTAAGTCCGCAAATATACCGCTGTGCCACTGGGGGCTTGTTTGTTTGTTTGTTTGTAATTAAGCACAAAGCTACTCAATGGGCTATCTGTGCCCTGCCCACCACGGGTATCGAAACCCGGTTTCTAGCGATTTAAGTCCGCAAATATACCGCTGTGCCACTGGGGGCTTGTTTGTTTGTTTGTTTGTAATTAAGCACAAAGCTACTCAATGGGCTATCTGTGCCCTGCCCATCACGGGTATCGAAACCCGGATTCTAGCGTTGTAATTCCGCAGACATACCGCTGTGCCACTGGGGGGGGGGCGAGAATTTTGAAACAGCACTTTCGTTGGTTGCAAATCAATCTCACATAACGTTTAAAGTTAACCACAGGCAATAATTAGAGTATAAGTTGGAAAGTTTACTAAATAATAATTATAATGTAAAATTTGAAAAAGAACCCCTTATAGTAACTAAATTATGAAGTCGAAATTTTACCTTAAAAAATAAAATCGAAAATTAATCATGGGTAATTATTAGAACAGAAAATTGAAAGCGATCCTTGGATAATAGTTGGATCACCAAATAGAAAATTTACTCTGTGTAACGCTTAAGATATAAAATTTCATATTATCTCTATATAATAATTAGAGTAAAATATTAAAAGCAAATCATAAGTTGGACAGTGCAGAGGTAATAACTGAAGTGTACGTTTGAAATGTTTACCATAGGTAATACTTAGAACATAGAATTCACAAAAATAATAATTAATTACAAGTTAAAAGGGAATACAATAGGTAGCAAAATTTTTTCCTTATGGTTGAGAATCAAGTACATTCAGTAAAAACTAGAAACTTGTATACAAATCTTGGTAAAATAGTTTTATGATGTTCGGACGGAGTATCCTTTTTTTGTTAATTTTGTAATGTAATACAGCAGTTACAAGTGGTTTCGGTGTTATTATTTAACCAGTATTGGTTATACTTCAACCATCATAAAATATGTTAATGTAAGATGTGTGAAGTGAAGGTGTTGTTGATGGAGTTAAAGAATGTTATCTTTATCTTGTCTATGGTGATCCCTAGTAAAATAACAATATCAACTTCTATTAGGAGGCCTCTTCGCACTTATCTATACAGAAAGAATAAGAATTTGTTTTTATAATTCTCATTCATTTTGAACTCATTTTTATTATTTCATATAACGTTGCGAAAATATTTTTCTAAGTAAGCGGAATGTACTTTAGAAACGATGCGGCACATCAACGTATAAACAGGAGTATTAGAAATGTTGCACTCCTGTTTCATCGGTACCAATTCTGATGTACTCTTAGGTTCAGGCTTTAACAAATGCAACCACGTTCCATCGCCAAAAAAGATGGTTTCAAGTCACGTCAGTTCATAAATTCCACGTAAAGTTTCGAGATCTATTTACCTGACTCTACTGACAACAATATAAAATATAAAAAAGTTTCCATTCTTTAGAAGTAACTCTTGTCTCCTTGAGCCGCTTCATCCTGTAATTATCCCCCTAGATTTTTGGGCTTCAACATAATTAAGTCTTTTCACGGCGAGGCATTAGAAAAGCGCTTCCTCACTGATTACTAGGCTTTGGCCGAGGATTCATACAGCTTTCTGATTCAGCGCCTGTCTACCGGCTTCACCGTTCTAAATCCGGGAAGCTCCAGTGGCTCCGCTGGCCAAGCCAGCTCTCTGCCCTTCGCTGCAACTACAAACGATGAAACTAACGCACCTTAAAGCCTTCTGTGGTTATTTGTCAGTGGCAGCAAACCCCTTTGGCTTATGAGGTAATGTGCCATATAACTAAACAAAAGGGAGAGAGGTTTAGGAGATTTGAAGAGGTTTCAAGTGAACCTTCATCAATATATATATTTCTAAACCTTCACACGAAGAAATTGTCTACGTTTCAACGACTTCGATAGTTTTATCTTAATATAGTATAAACCACACCAGTTATGCACTAGTCAGACTCCGCCAGTTCGATTTTATTATCTTGATACACTTACCTTTCTCATCTACTTACGTGGTCTTTAACTGTATTCTCATTTGTTTGGTTTTCTTTCTTTATTTCTTTTCTCTGAATAAAGTCTACTGTGCTAAGAATCATTCTCTAATTAGGAGACAATGGGTATAATCAAACGTGTCGTTTAAGGACATATTGGAAGCTTTGTCTCCGCACTCACACTTGCTTACGTGCAACTTAATCGTATAAATTACCAACACTTATACATAATAAATCAATAAAATATACAATATTTCACTGATGAGTTACTATGTTAGAGCATTTCGCAAAACTGTGCATGAGACTTTTATAATAGAGAACACTCTTACCTGAAAACTTTTAGGGACTGGAGACCTTTCTAAAAGAACTTGATACAGTATACAGAACTACGCTATGTAATGAGGTGAATTAGATCGAGAAACTATCATCTATAGTAATGAGTTGTCAGTATTACAGACTTATTTGTAAGATATGCTGTATTTGTTGTATTTTGATCATACTTAATGAGGCTCAGGATTAAAACTTAAGCTCCTTAATAAAATGGAGAATTTTACTGCTGACTCCCTTTTAAAATACTTAATTCAAAGCAAAGTGTTATTTTTTGATAAATATAACAATTTATTAGAAAAGTATAGGACTTATTTGGATCCAATATTTTAATATTATAGTAACTGTGGCTGAGCGTACTCGAAGCCATCGTAATAATTGTGATAATTTTCAGCAACATATACTTATTGTAGCTGAATATAATAAGAAAAACCTGACCTAATAATTTTGCAATACACGGTAAATGTAATCATTGAAGTTGAGACTGTAGTTGAGTGTTTGGAACCACGTGATGATTGTCATAATTTTCAGCACACGTGATATCTGAGTATGGTAAAAAAAAAGAGTTGATCTAACAATTTTTCAATAACTGAGGCTGAGAGTAGTGAGAAGAAATGTCAGTTTTCACTGTTTACAAGTTCTGTTCAGCCGAGTTTTTAATGCTCATTTTACAGCAAGAATGTGTAATATATGAACAATATCAATCACAATAAGGGAAAATATATTATAGGAAGAAGGCTTTCGTAGATTTAAAAACAATAATTACATTGAATGATTAAATAATAATTCAACTGATCAAGTGAGGACTGAGAAAGTGTTTCTATTTTCCTAGCAACAAAATTAACTAATAACCTAATGTTTTCCCAACCTTTTCTTCTTGCGGCGGCCTGACTCTTAACGAAGTTGATTCAAGTTTTACACACAGCCCGGCATGGCCAGGTGGTTAAGGCACTCGACTCGCAATCTGAGGGTCGCGGGTTCGAATCCCTCTC
>NW_013665611.1:4304-14476 GCF_000517525.1 Limulus polyphemus
AAATTAGGGATGGCTAGCGCAGATAGCCCTCGTGTAGCTTTGCGCGAAATTCAAAAACAAACAATCAAGTTTTACAAAGCATGGATTAAATAACCTAAAATGATAAAACAAGGATGATGATGATGATGCTAAAAAAAAGATGAAAATAAATGTTTTAAAATTATCGTTTGCTCTTTAGGTTTGGTACATTCTTTTGAGTTTGGCAATGTAAATGGTGATTATTTGATCTTAACATTGGAACATTTTTGGAGTTTAGCAATGTACATGATGATAATTTTATTTTAACACTGGAACACTCTTTGGAGTTCACCTATGTACATGGTGATTATTTGATCTTAACATTGGAACATTTTTGGAGTTTAGCAATGTACATGATGATAATTTTATTTTAACATTGGAATACTCTTTGGAGTTCACCTATGTACATGGTGATTATTTGATCTTAACATTGAAAAACTTTCTGGAGTTCAACAATGTACACGGTGATTATTTTATCTGAACATTGGAACACTTTTTAGACTTCAGCAACATACGTGGTGATTTTTGACTCTCAAAATTGTAACATTCTTTGGGGTTCGTCCCCCGGTGGAACAGCAGTGAGTTTACCTACTTACAACGCTAAAATCTGGGGTTCGATTCCCCGCGGTGAACACAACAAATAGCTCAAAGTATTTTGCTCTAAAACAAACAAGAAAGCTTTGAGGTTCAGCAATGTATGTGATGATTTATTTAATCTCAAGAAGATTCTTTGGGGATCAGCATCGTTCATGGTATACTCTTTGAGATTAAGAAACTAAACGTAATGAAGATTGCGTCGATTTAACACAATTTTCGTATTTTCGGTTAATTCTAAAATGTAAGTGTCTCTTCTTGCAGCAAAACATGTTTAATTATGTCTTTTTTTTTCATTTATACTGTTTGTGTTCTGTACAAACAAAGGGTTGTGTGATTTAATTCTATCTATATATATATTTATATGATGACAAAAAATTGAGTGAAGTGTTTTTTTTCTCGCTAGTATCATATTGCAGCTATTCCCTGGAATGGTCATTTTTAAGACGAAATTGGACAATTTAAGATTTTTGTCTAGTCGGCCTATCTCAGTGTATCTTTTATTCCAGGAAATATCCAATACTGTTTTTGTGACTTGGCTAGCTGACTGTCTTTCTACTGTTCTCATAATATCAACTTTGACATGAACATACGTCACCGACTACGCTAGATCCTAGGCTTAGGCTAATGTGACGTGAGTGATAGAGACTGATGTAGCTCGTGCACCGGGCTGATCGGCACGGCGCGTGCCTGACTGAGGTCTGTCTGGCGCACCCGGCGGCCGAATGAGGGTCATTTATAATGTGGCGCCCGTAATCACGAGAGCGTTTTTTCACACAATCTAGAACTTAATCTAGTTTGGTGAAGTTCGAAGTAGATTGAAAATGTCATACATTTCTTTAGTCGGTAAAATATTTAACTTATACCCATGAGTATAAGAAAGAAAACTTAATATTTTAATAACAGAGCAGTAGATGAGATAAAGTCAAACATACATTTCATCTTTTTTTATATAATTTATTGGGGAATCTTAGCATATATATTATTCATAAATGATCCAATAGATTTAATATCTAGCCCTTTTAGTTTAGTAATATAAATGCACACTTGGAAAAAAAAGAAAAAAAGATTACAATAATTGAAAATGGTTATGGTTTGACACATGAAATTTAAAATCTAGACTTTAAACTTTTAAAACTCTTATATTGTTTTCCACAATTTCAAATTGAAGTATCTTTAAGAAGACAGAAATGCTTTCTGAAAAAAAAAAAGAAACTAGTTATCGGATAAATAAAATGTCCTCAAATCAACGTATTTTCCCCGAAAGTAGGCCGAAGGCCGCCTGGAAGGATCACCTGTTTTAAGCACTTGCACCACAATACAGTAGTGTGTTGTCTGTCAGGCAGTCAGTAAACACTGAAATGACATCACATAAGGGAAGCTTAACGTTGCGATTTGTACTGTCGTGACGTCAGTAAAACGTGCGCATGCCATGAATCACGAGAAGAATTATGCACTCTGTAATATACAACACAGCATAACATATGAACTTCAAAAGCAAGAAATAAAAATATTTGTTACTATTAATTTTGGTATTATTTACTCTTAAAACAGAACACTTTCGGAGACACTGCGGAAGTATATCTACTATATTCTTTTCGATTTCCATAACATTGATACCATTAACAAGCAGCTTCGATATATTTCCTTTGAAACGAAACTACAGTCTACATTCCTTTTTATAATACGTATATATATATTGTATCCAGTATTTCTGTTCTTCTACCTAAAACAAATTACAAATAAATATTCAGACAATGCAGACACCGAGTTTTCGTACTGGCGTTACCGGGGGCAAGTTTAAAGGTTTCACAAAAACCTACTACATGTATTAGCTAAAAGAATTTTTACAATGAGGCAGTCAATAAATATATATATATATTACAATAATTCTTCTACCTCAGTCACATTCTCATAAGATTTACAGAGGGCTAAGCTTGTAATTTTTCTTGTAAAAGTAGAAACATTTAAGTTTCTAACTTTAAAATATACATAACATCACTGCTGATATAAACTATATGCTTATGGAGGATTTAAAATATCAATTATATTAAAATTTAAATACTAATCGTTCCATAACAAATAAACAGCAGATTGCTTTCTTTGCTTTCCCTGTTTGTTTTAGCGCAAAGCTACACAATAAGTTATCTATGCCCTCGCCCCCCAGTGTCACAGCGGTATGTCTGCGGACTTACAACGCTAGAAACCGGGTTTTGATACCTGTGGTGGGCAGAGCACAGATAGCCCTTGTGTAGCTTTGTGCATAATTAAAAAAACAAACAAATCTATGCTCTGTCCACCACGGGTAATCGAAACCACGGATTTTAACTTTATCAGTCTGTAAGTTTACAGCTGACCTCTCGAGGGACAGCTTTCTTTGAGTTTGATGTTTTCTGAGTGATCCTGTAAAATAAATATGTTTCCAATGCTCTGATAACTTTTCATAAAACTTGGTGCTTAATTGTGGATCGCGTTCAAGCATTCTGGCTTCATTTGACTTCTATATAATAATTTGTATAGAGGGCGTTTCAGAAGTCCATTGACAGGCAAACAATTCATCATCAGAAAGACATAGGAGAGTAACTGTTACTAGATGGGTACATATTGTAAGCCCACCCTGTGGCAATATTTTTGAGGTTATTCAATACATTAAAAATGTCAATAGCGAGGGTGTGAACATTAAGTTTGTTTATATGTAATTAAGCACAAAGCTACACAATAGGCTATCTGTGCTGTGCCCACTACGGGTATCGAAACCCAGATTCTAGCGTTGTAAGTCCGCAGACATACCGCTGTACTACTGGGAGGCATGTGAACAATAAAATGAAACTTTTGTCGTAAAGCTACTTTGGTGTGTAATGAATAACAACAACATTTTCGAAAGACGTGACCTTTGAATGACTTCATTGACCTTGTCACAATGTAGGT
Source organism: Limulus polyphemus (assembly GCF_000517525.1). Lineage (NCBI taxonomy): Eukaryota > Metazoa > Arthropoda > Merostomata > Xiphosura > Limulidae > Limulus > Limulus polyphemus. The sequence goes on from NW_013665611.1 coordinate 7,845, forward strand.
TCACAACACCTTACCCATACCACGAAAAATTATTTATAAATTATTTGACTTTCAATAGACTTCTGAACCACCCGATATATGTAGGTCTCTTGTACCGCAAGGGCTAGGCGTAACATAGTGGACAGCCGTACTAGGATACAGAGTTCGAATCCTTTTGCTGCTTTGGAGCCGTGGGCGCATTATAAAAGTAACGGTCAAGTCCTACTATACGATTATAGTATTCCAAGAGTTGGGCAGTGGATGCTGTCTTTGCACTTGTCTATTAATTCAGGACGAGGGACAGCTATCCAGAAAATCTTTCTATAGCTTTACGCGAGTGTCCGAAACAGACCATTAAACCAAACTTAGTAAGCAAAAGTAATATGGATTAATGATTTTATTTTAAACAACTAAACGTATATGGAAATTATTAAGTATAAAAAAGCTTGTTGATATTTGTTCAAATTACATTCTTAGAAAGTTCAACTGATGATCTAGTTACACAGGCCTGCGAGGATTTTATTATCTTGAATGTTTTACACATTCTACTGTTATTCCTGTACGCTGAATCCGAAAACCATATCCATTTTTCTCCATCGCGTACAGATTTTTCACAAAACGTCATATGTACTTTTACATAAGTGAATCATTTTTATTGAAATCGAGTCACATTTTGTTCTGCTTTAAATGATGACAACCACTGGCTATAGATTTCTCTAGACCAATCGCGACGTGATAGTCTTATCGATCGTTCTAGAACCCAAAGTTAATAAACATGATAATAAATAATGTTCATTCTGGTAAACGAAATAATAATTCGATCTAAGTAAGAGTTTTATTTCTTCCCAATTTGTAAAAAATCCTTACGTGATAGAAAAAAAATTAATATTATGTTCGAAATCTGCGTAGCTGAATTATGGAAAATCCGAAACTAAAACCAAAACAACTTTTACGAAGTTTAAATTCGCAGGCCTGTGTTACTGGTTATGTTTCATTTATTTGGCAGTAATTACAGCAATATTTATAAGAAAAATTTCACTAATTCGTTTTCAATCCTCTCAGATATATATATAAAAAAATTGACAATAAAACAAACGTTATACTTTAAAAAAATGGCATTAATTACGCATGTTTCCATAACAATATAATTAAAAATATGTCAGCTACTGATTGAACTGAACCATCATAATTTTAAAATTATGTTTTCGAATAAACTTTTCAGCAGTTACTGGTTAAGAAATGCGTGATTAGAAGCCGTTCTGACTGTAAACAACACAATTAACCAATTTAAACCAGGAAATTATATAAAGTTTTTAAAGAAAGCTGAGGTTCCATGTCCAGATTTTATTTGTTTCTCCGAAGTGTATAGGTCGCAACATCCAAGTAAACAGTGTATTTTACGTAGGCGTGTGCTTTTTCTCACATTGTTAGTTCACGTCACATACGACTCTGTCCCACTGAGCAACTAAATTAAGCTTTCAGAACAAATAAACCTTCAGGCGTTAAATAAGGGTGGACAACTCCCCCCCCCCCTCCTCTAGCACGTGTCAATGTCTCTCATTTCCTAGCACCGTGATGATAAGAATAAGACATAAACGTCCGATAAAAAACTGAGATAGAACTAACAAGATTACAGGCGACTGTATAGTACAGCATAGTTACCCATATAGCTTGTATGTATGTCCTTTCGTCAGTCAGTTATGTATCTATCTATCTGTTAATCTATCTTATCATCAATCTATCTATCTATCATTCTCCTAGCTTCTGTCTATCAGTCAGTCATTGAATTATCTCTTAATTTATATTTATCAATTTGTCAACATATCTGTCCATGTGGAAATCCTCTTATAAGTCTATCCCAAACGCTTTGGACTCCCCAGCGTAAAACCTGCACATTGAATAACATTCTTATCTATGTAAATATATCATATTATCCAGGTTATAACGAATAATAACAATGCATAAGCCCTGCGCTTCCCTTCTAATAGGTAAATAGGGAAATAATTTGCGACATAATTTTATTAACTTTCATCTTTGTCAAAACTACATTATTTGTATATTAATACTAATTATGTTTACTCTAAAATGTCATGAAGTCTTAACAAACGTGAGAGATTATATAGTAATACGTTAGTTACATACGCTTGTGTTTTTCAACTTTACAGAATTTGAAACTGAATATTTCTTAAAATTTTCACCTGATTACAAACTGCGTTTCGAAACTGGACGTAACTTTTTCTAACGTTTAGAAATAAACTATATGTTGCACAAACTACAAAATGTTTGTATTCTTTTACCGTTTTTAATTTGTATTTTTCACTTCTAAATGTCAATAAAGCGACATTTTATGAAGCCAGAGAAAACTTTCACATATAAATAATTTATGATTTAGGATGGATGACGTATGTATTCAGTTGTAGTTTTCTCTAAAGAAAAGTTTGATCATCTTTTTCTTTTCTTTTTTTCTTTTTGCCTTTAACAGTTAAAGATAATGTGTGGTAATTTCTTGCCACCGTAGAAAGGCAAGGGAGGTAAATGCTTCTGTTTACATAAAAATTTCTATTTTACTTTTAACGTGCATGACTATATATTTATGAATTCAAAATATTTAAAAATGCTTTCACCTCAAACGCAGCCGTTCGTTTCAAAATTTCCGCCCACGTTATTATTATAGTTATTGGTATATACGGCGGTGCAAGTAATACACAGAAACCTTTGAGTGTTATGTACAACTTGAAAGTTAGACACTTTATCAGTGGGGTTAATAAATACCGATTTTTCCAGACGGAAATCTTATGTGGTATAATATTTGAACTCTGTTCTCAAGATTTCTTGCTCTTTATCACAGAATTGGAGTGTGTGTTATATCCTAAAATATTATTTTATTGCTATCTTCTGGGGATTTAAAATCTTCTCAGGTTTCGAGACTATCCTTAGATATCCTTCGAAAAAAGTAACCTGTACTATGGAAATAAAATTTAGCTCAGTTCAAGTTCTATTTTCTAAAGCGTTTACAATAACTAGTTTTACACCCTTGACGCCATCTTCCAAGACTCTGTTGTTGTTTTTATAACTCAGCTCCTTTAAATGGATTTGTAGACAAGAAAAAATTGGTTTCAGGAGTTATTTTCTGACAAAATGTTCATGTAAAGCTCCAGGACTATTTAAATTGTAATTATAACGCCATAGCAGCTTTTTTTATGTCAAATACATCTGTTTACAGCTAAAAAATCGCAAAGCCGAAAAAGACATCCCGGCGGCATATCTGGCAATCAGCAATACGGCGGCACCCTGCTGTTGTCTCTTCCTCTGGCTAGTGTTGCCGGCGTGTCATCTGAAGAACGTGGTCTGACAGTTACAGGAATCAGTCTCCCACTTAACGCGATTCTCTATACCATCAATGTAAATCGACACTTTTTGGTAAACAACCAAGACAAAGTACTTCTGAAAGAATTTTTATCATTTTTCCCCTATGCAATTTCCTTGGGATTGAAACTTTTCGGAACAAAACACTATTCTTACAAACGTGCGCGATGGAAGTTTTTAGGCCTAACATACGTCCATTCCCATTGATATACACGTGGATAGTTTTAAGTACCGGCCGAACACAAGCTGTATTTTTTTTAAGACGCAATTAAGTGTACTCTTCGTGTAGACTTTCGGAATCTTGGCTTCGTCACATGACTGACGTTCAATCATGCTATGAGTACTCCGTAATAACTCACTAAAAGGTTTTAGCTCTACAAACTAGAGCATTGCGCTCAAAAGTTGATTTATATTCGTAATGGAAAGCGAAGTTAAATCCTATCTCTTAATTAAAGTTAATGGTGGGTAAGTGAATGGGTGCTTTGTAATCCATCATAAAGGGTACATCAACATGTAGACTGTTTTGAGATCCTGGTGTCTATACATATATATATATGTATTGGTCACATACAACCCTCGTATATATTATAGATAAAGCATTATTGTTCATTACTTCGGCTAACGGGAAAGAAATATAAACTAGAGAGCGACTCTACCAAAATTAATATTGACATATTTATCTTAAATATCTTTGTGAGTTCAGCAGAGCTCTTCAACGTGTCAGGCCCTTACGTAGATTTCGTTCTTAATAAAATCTTAAAACGTTCTATAGAAATTAAGGCTAGATGACACGGTTAAAGTGATTTTGAATAAAGTATTGTGTCTCCAAAAATGTTCAAAACCAAGTTTTATAATTAGGAAAAACGATTTTAAAGGAAACCTCTCTTGACCCTTTTCTTGGAAATGCGTGTTGGTAGACAAAGTCAAATTTTAAACATGTGTCGCAATATGAAGTACCAACATAATTAATCAGTAGGAGTGGTACTGCACCAATGTTTGTTATAATTATAAGTTTTTTGACGCAGTGAAGATTGACCCCAAACAGAATTTGAACCCGCGCTCGGCTATGCTTGTCTAACAAATACTTTAACCTTTGAATCTGCACGTCATTTGTTTGAAAGACACGGGTTTTTTGGAAGGATACTTGACCCATGCCAATCACTATGTAAAGCTTAGCATTTGTTTCGCTACTATACACGAAAACAAAAAAAAAGTTATAAGACAGAGTACCAACGACAGTATTTGAACAGTAAACAACTTGGTTTCACAATAATAAGCAACGCGAAAAACGAATTCCGAGATTTTCAAACCAATGGGGATCACTCAAAAGTCTTGTCATATTTCATTCATTAAACAAACGAAATGAAAACTGGGTCTTGTGGCATTAGACCGATGGCAAAATAGTTTATTAAAACATCTATCCAACAAGTAAAATGGTGGGGTAGAATCCTACCTGAGAGCAGTTATTATATTTTCAGAAAACATTACTACAGTACGATACAGCGTGGAACTTTTAAAATATACAAGGGATATACATATATATATATATATATTATTATTATTATTGAAAGATGTTTATATCTTCATGAACAAGGTTACCAAACAAAAGCAAGTTTACACTGATAGATTATGGTTTGGAAAATTTTATCAAAATGCTTTCAATGTATAATCATCGACTGTTTTTTTTAACAGCAAAATTTGAGGTGAGGAGTTTTTTTTTTTCATAAAAAGTTCACATGCTCCTCTAAGGCTATTAAAATTCAAGTATATATTTTGTTCTTCGAATAATATTTTACAAAAACTAAAATCGTTACAATACTATGACATATCGAAGACTAGAAATATATTTGGAATGCCCCCTTATGTAGTATTTTTAACCATACCGGGTATGGGTTAGACGACCAGGTATAGGGTTCAGTTGTAGACGTCACTAATTTTGAACTACAACAACAGAGGAAAAGCAACCAGTTAGCAGCACCTGCCCCTACTAGGATATTGCTCATATTTGAACCGAATAGCAAAAGAGATTGACTCTTACTCATATAACGCGTCCCCCAGTGGGACAGTTTACGGATTTACAACAATAAAATCTGGGGTTCGATTCCCCACAATGGACACAGCAGATAGCCCAGTGTGGCTTTGCTTTGAAATAATCAAACAAACACATAACACAACCACAGCTGAAAGTGTGGAGAGTGCTCACCAGCCTTGCGGCAAACTTAAACCTTGTGATTCACAGCCCGACACAGTACCCATTAGACCATGTATGTAGAACATAAAATACCCTTTAAAAACTTGTATTCAGGTTTCAGCATTCGAATGTTGAAGAGAGTATACAAATAGACTTTGGATTTCATACCGTTTTTTTACCTTATGTTCTCAGTATTAATTATGGCACCAGACTGGTTCATCTCTAGCGTAGATTCTTCAATAGTTTCATCCGTCTGGAGAAGAGAGACCGAACCATCGTCCACCATAACATATGAGACAGACGCAGTCCATTGCAAGTCCAGCGCTAGAAATACCGTCTATGGGCAAATCTCATTACTCAAATGCTTTAAAATATTTTTCTACATTACGAGTGTGTTGCATTATTCTATTTTTATAAAATAAAAGACGATACCCTGTGTTAACCATGCCACGTTGATACACAGTATTTAGTTTATATTCACTGCTGGCATTTAATTCATTTATATAGTTAATTTTCTTTTAATATTTACTCATTTCAAATCACTTTTTTGTTCTCAAAATATTCTAAGGTTCATGCAGTCCAACGTATATGGATATATATATATATATACGCCCCTCCCAAGTGTCAAAACGGTATGTCTGCGGACTTACAACGCTAGAAACCGGGTTTCGATACCCGTGGTGGGCAGAGCACATATAGCCCATTGTGTAGCTTTGTGCTTAACTTCAAACAAACAAACATATCTATACTTGTTCATTATATATATGGTACTTCATACTATAATATTCCATTATTCATGTAGTACAACATACATCAATCCAATATACAGCAGTATTTGTATTTTCATTTTAAATGATGACGCATTGCCATAATATTCCAAGATTTATTAAGTCTGACCTTCATCTACTCTACAGCTGTATTGTTTTTCCCATTTGATCTTATTTCCAGACATGTCTTATATTTCCTCCTTGAAATGTTTTTAAGTCATATTTTAAACAAGGAAACTTTGCAATAAAAGTAAAATACCAACATGCCCAGCATGGCCAGGTGGTTAGGGCACTGAAATCGCAATCTGAGGGTCGTGGGTTCGAATTCC
>NW_013665611.1:15024-19579 GCF_000517525.1 Limulus polyphemus
GCTTTGCGCGAAATTGAAACAAACTAACATTCGTCCTATCTTTTTCGGGTCCTAGAAATTAATTCCCAATTTCTTCTTTTTTTTTATTTTGCCGTCTAATATTCTTTTAAAAAAGTATGGAAATTTAAAATGATACAACACGTGTCTATCGTCAACTTAAAACCATTAACTACATTTAAAGTCATTTAAAAAGTATCGCTTCCCAGATGAGACTTCATATTGCCTCTCTTAATTTTGTACTTAACAAACCGCTGATCAGAATCCTGTACGAAAAGCCCCATAGATAATAGTGATAAAAAACGATTGCTTAGTATTACATTAAATTGGCAAGTGACTGGACAAACGTGTATTGCTCGGCTGTGGCGTCATTTATTTGTAAAACTTCATCTCATTCATCTACGTCTCACAACTATTTATTTCTGAAGTGGGGTATCAAGTTTTTTAGTACAACTAAAGAGGAGTCTTTATTAGTAGAGGAAACCTCATAGGACCTTTGTATAATTATTTTATATATAGCACACTTTATGTGATTCACATGATGTTATAAAATAGAAGTAGAAGTTGTTTTCTTTTTCTGAACCAATTGCTGATACTTTAACATTATTGTTAATATGAACTTTGTTATTTATGAATACAACTTTGGCTTTAACATTTTTTATCTCTTTTATGTGAAGTACAAAAATGTAATATTACATTTATACAATCGTTTTTGGTTGTGTTTTTTTTATTTGAAGTACTAACTCACTATACGAAGTAGGCCTTTTAATTTTTTATCGCATGTTTGGTAATCTCTTTTCATAACTGGTACACTACCTTAACAATATTTCACTAGTGTACAATAAAGTACTATAAAATGGACACCCATGTCAATATTTAATGGACTAACACAGCAATAAGACGCTTTCAAGTAGCACAATAATACTCGTTATAAGAAATTATGATTAAAAGTAAAAAAGAGTGTAGTATCTCAACCACACAATGTCTGCTATATCAAGTGTCGAAGAGGCTGTTAGTTCAATATCAGGGCTCATCAGGCCGGCTGGGATTCGACAAATATATTAGTGGTCGAAACGCTGTTTATATTATAAAATACTTGAAATAGCTTAAATTAAAGTGTAATTTGTATCATTATTATTAAAGTCATTACACATCAGAATTCGCTATACAATTTGTATTAACTTCAAAATACTTATTTATTTTAACACCAAATTGTTTATTAATAATATTATTTATTTTCAATTGAATTAACGTTTTGCGTCATTCAGAAAAATTGGTGAGCCAGTAAGATAGTGTTTTATAAAATGCAACAACTTAAGGAGACTACGCATGTTAGTAATACAATAATATGATATTCAAATTTATTGACAGCTTGCAGTAGGTAGTTGGATTTTTTTTATTTTAGAATAAGTACAACGTTTCGACCTCCAGTGCGATCATTTTCAATTTGTTACGTGCTTTTACTTGAAAATGGCCTCACTAGTGGTCGAAATTTGTACCCATTACAACATAAAACATTTTCTAACTACCCACTGTAAGATGTCAACGAATATAAATATTACTATTCGATGGGAAAACTCATCCTTGGGCCCGGCATGGCACTCGACTCGCAATCTACGGGTCGCGGGTTTGAATCCCCGTCACACCAAACATGCTCGCCCTTTCAGGCGTCGGGGCGTTATAACGTGACGATCAATCCTAATATTCGTTGTTAAAAGAGTAGCCCAAGAGTTGGCGGTGGGTGGTGATGACTAGCTGCCTTCCCTCTAGTCTTACACTGCTAAATTAGGGACGGCTAGCACACATAGCCCTCGTATAGCTTTGCGCGAAATTCATAACAAACAAACAAACTCATCCTTATATTACAGCGACATAATACTTATATCAATGTAAACAATACACTAATGTAACAATGACAATCCGCATCTAATATTGCGCTTTGTAATAACGTTACACTATTACGCATGTAATTAATTAAATGATATAGGAATATTTGAATATTACAAGAACGCAAAGTTACATTTTTCACATTTTTTAAGCATTTCATTGATTATATAGAATCGTTTATATCTATGAGAATGGGATTTATTTTGCCACGTGTTCTCTATTGTTCGGCTGATCCTTTTAAATTACTATTACAGTTGCTTTGTGATAATGGAAAAGCACTGAAAAGAACAACACATACATAATAATGCATAAACATTATTATAAGACAGTCTGGGCTTTGCGAGAAATGTGGAGGGTTTCAGTTGGTGATATAGGGTTTTTCGGAACGTGTTTGATGGAAAGGTTCAAGAGATTATTCGGAGCGGAGAATGAAACTGTATTCATAGCAACTTGATAGGCATGTGTACACAAACTTATTCAATAGCACATACGTTTTTTGTGCATTATTCCTAGTGCATGAGGGCCATTGCGATTACAGGCAATCTTGTAGTGCAAACAACTAAATTCAAGTGTTTTCTTTGAGTAAAGAATACTTTCAGTTCGAGCTATGGATGGCACACATGCACACACACACACACATGTACAAACTCGAGCTCTTCTAACTGCGCGAGCACGAACGACCCATCCGTATATAATGGTGGCGGGGCTTAAGGCGGGATTTAGCGCGAGAGAATGGCAGTAGTGCTTTTACGCCCAAGCCCCTGCCCCACAGTGATGGAAGAAATGGACTATAGTAGCTATAGTAACTTCAAGGACTTGCAGGCGCTACATCCATCACAATAATTTTGCCATTTTAAACCCAGTCAATTACTGCCTCCGGTTTTCATATATATATATATATATATATGCACGTGGTGAAAGTGACATCCTTATGTAGTGGAAGGAACATAGAAATCCAGATTAGATGGCAGATCCCTAGAAGCACGAGTACAGTATTTAAATGTTACATGATCATCTGATACTTTAAGAAGGTTTAATCCTTTAATCAGTAACCGTCCCTCTCAAGGAGCTGTAGGCTTTTGGCGAGTGTCTCTAAAGACATATTAATATGTACATAAAACAATTTAGTTTGTACTCCAAAATATCAGTTTAAGCGCACTATGATAAAACTTTGAGCTTACTGTTAATTTGGTGTTTCGTATAAGGTTGTAATATAAAAACTGTGAAGTTAACGTACAACGTATCAGTTTCAGGGATTCAAATACAAGTACCAGATCTCCTCTTTGGTATGAACATACCCAAGTTTCTGTCTAAACAAAGTACATTAGTCTCACGTAACGTCAATTTAACAGCGTTTTGAAGCGGTTTCTAAGATAAATATCTACAGTTGTTTGGTTATTAATCTTTTTTTTAAGTCTTGAAACGATTTGTATGATACATTCAGGCACAACAGTGGATTAAAGATTAAAGCTTTGCTTGAACTTAGAGTGAGCATAATGAATACTTTAATGTTCTTTTTTATTAATTGATAAATAACTCCAACGTAAATTCTTTGTTACTCATGTTTTTAAATGTAGGGTTTTTTAAGCTTAATTTACATTAACTTTCCATTGTCTATCACTACAACATGCATCACAAGTTAGAAAGTTTCCCTACTGTGAAATTTTAGAGGTATATTTTAAAAGATTTGTGTTTCCTTTTCAGTATTGTTCTAAAATGTAAGTCAAATTTCAGATGCAGAATAGCTACATAGAATATCAGATTACCCATTTTCATTTTTGAAACATCTGTTATGAAGCCATTCATGATGCTAGGAAAACACATGGACAACAATACAAAATCCAGTTTACTCCTGACGAAGAAAGATCCACCTTTTGAAATCGCTCAGGTTATAGAGTTTTGTATTTTTGTCTTAAATTGATGTTTTAAAGCCATTTATCATGATCAGTTACCCCTGGTCTTTGCTAATTATTCTAGAAATAAATCAATTGTTACCATAGGAACCGGTATATGACTAGTCAGTTAACTTGGGTTTATTTTAACATAGACATAGAATGATTCATTACAATAGCTCCTGAAATACGTCTCTCTTAATCTAAACATGGAATCGTTAATTACCATAGGTATTGGAAGTGACTAGTCGTTAATTACCATAGGTATTGGAAGTGACTAGTCTTTTACCTTAGGTCTCTTCTGATCAAGACTAAGCATCCTAAATTACTATAGTTATTGACATGAGACTGGTCTGTTGCCTTAGATCTCTTCTAATTTAGACATAGAATAGTTAATTACCATAGGTACTGAAATGTGACTGTTATATTACCTCAAGTTTCAACTAATACGGACAAAGAAAGGTTTATTACCATATGTTCTAAAATGTGACTGGTCTGTTATTTTAGGTCTCTCTTAATCTAAACATTGGATCATTAATTACCATAGGTACTGAATTGTGGCAGGTCGGATATCCCCAAGTCCAGTTTCTTGACTCACGACACAAATCGTTAATTATCAAAGATATTGGAGCAGTTTCTAATCCAATTGTCAAGGTACCATAAGTCTGTAGACATGAAATGTATTCACAACTTGCTAATTATCTATATTTCACTGAAATAGCTTTTTATGTACCAAGGGTTTCTGGGAAAAGTTTTACAGTTACTTTCGATTCGAAAAA
>NW_013665611.1:20579-23091 GCF_000517525.1 Limulus polyphemus
TATCAGAGTTGTTTGTTTGTCAATCTATCTGGCGTTACAAACTGTTGTGGGAAACTGACTGGAAAATGTCGGTGCAATATGGTAGAGAAACTCATGTGAACCTCTCAAAGATCGGGTTTTAATGGATCAGAAATTGGACAAACAGTTGGAGTTTGAGGTCCATTTCAATAGTACAACCCCCATGTCGCGAATGTGGTTCAACTGAACGAGGAAGTCGGTAACAAAATACGTGAAACCGACGCCAAAAGTGGCATTTAATGCTGCACTTAGCACGGATACCTCTGCATCAAAGAAAGGTTCTTGTGGTACGCCTCACATAAGCGAGAGAAGTCGGCCCCATTTATAGCATTACTATTTTTACATGTCTTGTATAACATACCTATGGATGTAACGTTTGAGTCACTACAGATATTTGGAATACAGGGTACGTTATATTAAAATGGTCGTTACGGTCCATTTCGCCATGTTCGGTCATGCTCTATCAGACGATCGTACGCCTTTATACTAGCACTGCAGCGTAGTTTTCAATGCAAAGGCTGTCATGTCCCACGTACACCACTCCTCCATGATGATTTCCAAAATTTTATAATTCATCTAACGTACGAGGACATCGGTTTCTGAGAGCCAGTTTCAACAGTCCAATCACAAAGAAATCGATAGGCGACTTGGCCGGTATGTCTTCATGTGGAGTAGCACGAATATCCGTTTTATTCTTCTGGTGCTTGTACTATGCAAGGGTTGTATGGAAAGAATGACCAGAAGAATTATCTTGGTGAGCCTATACCCTGTTGGCTTCGTTTTCGGAGGGAGATCCTTCTTGATCATGATACGTACTGTTGCCTGGGGCACGTGAACGGCTTTTGCGCCTTTGTGTTCACGGATTCTTATCTGTTACAAGGTACCACACTTTTCTCACTCTGTATGGCTCAACGGTAAATCAGAGGGCTTATAACGTTAAAAATTGGGTTTCGATACAACAAAAATAACTCATTGCGTAGCTTTGTGTTTAACAAAAACAAACTCTTTCTATGCTGTCGTTGTGCCACACGTTAGTCCATATTCATTTGTTTTCCAATGTATTTAAGTACATGGAATATCCCTGCCTTAACAATTCTGAACACATTTTTATGATTTGTGTGTATGATTTTAATTTTTGCTTCGGAAAGGGCTGTTACATACACTTCTCTAAAGGGATAACTTTTCGATGGCATTTCAGTAAATACAGAATACTAAACAAGGTCTAACTGTAGTTCTGATACGTTCCGTTCCACCAAGACTTTATATCGGCTATGATAGTTACGTGACTTGCTGATTAGAATATTCAAAATCGTTTTATTATAACGTTTTTAACCCTGTACATAACTTAGATATAACTTGTAAGGTGCTGCGGGTTCTAGAAATCTACTATACATATAATATAAGAATGGGCACTAATTTCCGTAATGAAGAAATCTTGTAAGTTTTCGTAAGTCTCTAAGATATGCTCTATTCATAATCTATCCTTTGTTGAAAATACTGAACGCTTTTCTTAGATACAATCTATTTCTGAAATGAAAATATTCACTTCCTTAGTCCCTGGAAGAAGACAGTTTTATAACTTGCCATTTACTAGTTTTCTAGAATGTACTTTGAATATAGGGCCAAGAAATTAGTGAACCCTGACTGAATCTACTTAGGTATCACCTGTTAATAGAATTAGCTTGAAATTTAATGTGCTTATCATTGCAGATATTAACTATGGTTTTGTTTTAACACATTTCTCTTAAATGTATATTATATATATTATTTTTTAATTCAATAATTGTCTCTAAAATAAGCTCTAAGCATGGTTTCTGTAACCAAGGGTCTCTAAGAGTAAATCCAAGTTACATTAGACAAATAGAAGAAGCTAGTACAGGTTTTATAGACAACATGACTCAGTAGGATTGCGCTTTGGAGTTTTACATGGATGGTTGCGAGTTCGAGGCTGGCTCATGTCGTGCTTTTGTGTCCATGAACAATACGTTTTACCCTAATGGTTTCAGTCTACGCAGCTGTATGATTGACCATACAAGGGGGTCACCATTCTCATCCGTTTGTGCCTATTAAGCTGGAGTTCCTCACCGGATCCCATGATTGATATTGTTAATAATTACGCATCTTGCGCATGAACCATAGACATAATTTGTCAGGTACCACAGGTGCTTGTAACGGTCTAAAATATACTGTTTCAGTTATCATATGTCATAGGTAAGGACTATAGGTATAGTCATCTCAGAATGTTATAGACAACACACGAAGTATTAGGTCGTCAAGAAATTAATGTCGCTTATTTTAGATGAAAAATCCCGAACAACTTATATAACAAAACAAGCATTTAGTGAATGAAACAGTCTTCATTCTTATCGATGATGCTTTTCCATTTTTCCATCTTACAATCTGGTTTTTAATGCCCTGTTTAAAGAAATCACTTGGCTTTGAAGCAAAAACATGTCGATGTCCTCTTTAACACCTTCCACATTTTCATACGTTT
>NW_013665611.1:24091-27948 GCF_000517525.1 Limulus polyphemus
GTTTCCCTTCTTGTAATTCAAACAGCATTACATGCCGAATGTGTGTTTCGTCGTGTGTCATCATTATAAGGGATTAAGGTATACTAAGCTTTAGACATTATATAGGCGTGACGTTTAGGCGGTTAGTTTATGTTATTATACGCGATGCACTTTTTTCCAATACGCGACATTAATTTCTTGTCGACCTTATATCTTAGATCTCTGAATAAGTCTTAGAAATAACATATCAGTTACTTCAAGTCTGTGCATGGAAGGAATCTTAAGAATAACAGGACAGTTAACACAGATTTCTGGGATTGATTTCAAATTTACCCATTCCAGTCATTTATGGCTCAGGAATAAACTTTAGATGTAACACGCCAATTACCTTTCATCTACGGAAGAAGTCTTAATAATAACTGGACCTCAAATGATGATGACCAAACATCTCAGGGCTCAGGAACATTGAAAACATATGTCTTAAACTCGTTTTCTTAGAGTGGACAAGAAACAATGCTTCTCATGTAATTCATGCCTATGGAATCCTTTCTTTCTTTACAGTAAAGCTCTTCTGTACCCTTATGACATAACCAACCAAAACTTCTAACCAATAGACCGAATGTCTTCATCCATCTTATGTGGTTTCTACACTATTTCATCATTTCATACTAGGCCCGAAAATACGTATTAATATTACATATTCTAATATATTTTCAATTATTGATAGGTCATGTTTAAGAAAGTATTTTTAGAATCTTGAAGCCAAGTGTGAAATAACCCCATAAAAGATTTCATTTAAACATCCAACGCCGTTGACACTCCTGGAGTTTATTTTATTTGTTATAAAGGGCCATCTAGCGGTATCACTGTAATTTATTGAAGTGAAAAGCACCAAATTGTTGTGTTAAAATTAGTTTTAATAATTTCAAATTACCCATCAGAAAGGAAAGATAATCAAAATTAACTCCATAAACAAATGAGCATCAAAGTATTCGTATTACTGTTTTAATACATTCTTATGTAACATTTTTAGTGAAATCTATGATTTTGAGCAGTATGAATTACAGCATCATTCAGAACTGCCCGCTTTTACCTCTGCAGGTAAATAATGTATATTTTTACATGTTAAAAATATTTCAGAATGATATACGTTACACGTGGGCTATGATAAGCGATAGATATAAAAGAGTTTAAAAGAACCTTTACTTCTCAACGTTTGGTAAAAAAAATGCTTTGTTACTGAACAACCGATTTTTAAAAAATATACGAGATCTATTTAATGAGATTGGTCTCTAGCACTTGAAAACAATTTTGTGTTTTGTTTTTACGGATGACCTTTTGACCTTTTGTTATATGGTATTTACATAAACATGTTGATATTCTAATATTCTGCTCAGTTTCTGTAAAAATATTATTGTGTTTGTTTAGAACAGCTGACGATGAGTATTATGACGGACTTCAACATGTTAGTAAGACATTTTACTTCCAAAAAATGTTTGATCTAACAAAATAGAGAAGGCGAAGTCACAGTGCAATATGCTAGTAAGACATTTTACTTCCAAAAAATGTTTGATCTAACAAAATAGAGAAGGTGAAGTCAAAGTGCAACAAGTTAGTAAGGCATTTTACTTCCAAAAAATGTTTGATCTAACAAAATAGAGAAGGTGAAGTCACAGTGAAGAATTTTTTGGATCCCGAGAACACGTTGCACAGATGTTTCTATGAGCAAGGCTTAGTTTATCATAGAGATTCATACAAAAGTGAATGTTAGGTTTATAGTAAAGTACGTATATTTATAAAACTAATGAAATTAACTCACTTAAGTAAAGATTTAAGTCAAAAGCACCAACTGCTTGAACGTTTATCATGAGAAAACTACAAATGATAAACTAACGAGAAAATTTTAATTTTGATATTCGGTGATTTCCTTATTTGTTTTATCAGAGTAATTTTAACCCAAGATTAATTATCGTACATAAGTGTATTAATGAGTAGTAATTTATTTGTATTCTCCGTGTTGTAAATTGTGTGTTCCTTGTGTGTTTTATGATGGTTGATTTAATGAGAAAAGTCATGAGAAATGTTATAGAAAGTGACATTGAAAAGTTTCGAAATCAAAAATCACACATAACAATGTATCTATTTTAGTACGGGTGAGTTACCAGCTTAGCCAACCTCTATCCCTGTATATACAAGTTCATAGAGCAAATTGTGCAGTTACTGCACACAAAATGGACACTTAAAAAGACCCCAACCACTACACATTAACTTGTCATTCGTCGGAAAATCCCCTTTTATTCCTAGATCATCCGTTCAATCCGATTATTTATAAACATTCTAAGCTTTCCATTCTCATGATAATAAGCTAGGCTTAGCGGAGCTACTAACTCTCGAGAAAAGTCTGCATGCTTTTGGGATGTTGCTTATGACAGTGATTCTTTCGTTAGATGACACAACGGTTTCCTTCATTGAACAAACGCAACAGTTTTATGGTCTCTGCTGCTCTCTACCCGACGCATTTAGACAACCATTACAGGGAAGACCTCAATAAAATAACTTCATCATTGGAACATGGTTCGCGCAGCTGCTCAGATCCTTCCCTATGGACCTGCTCTTAATCCTTCCCCGTGCATCGTGTAGCGCCATGTTGGAGCGTGCTCATCACAGTAACGTCATTGATGTGACAACGTCTACAACTCAGAGTAATTTAGAACTCTAACGTTAGGGATTACAATAGACAAACACAATAGACAGACAGGGGACAGAGAGAAAGATGAATGGGTGGACGAATGGATGGATTGATAATAGGACGGATAAATAGATACCACCTTGAGATCGATACTGAATTTGTAAAGATAAAAAAATCAAGTTTTTCATAGTTCTAGAAAAGTTTATGAAAGTCTCCGCACTATAACTCCATCCGTTGACAGGTGTATGTGTACAGTTCAGTGAGGATGTTTCTACTTTTCTGATTTTAAAAACGAAACACGAGCATTTTTTCTCTCTCTCTAACGAATCTGAGATCTAATTCATTATGAAAACGTAGCTTTATAAATTAGAATGCTTCAGAAGAAGAGTCACAAGAGAGAAAACTAGTCAGATATTTCAGTAAACTGTTTCTTATGCATTATTTTTCCTAATTGAAGGTTTAACTGAATGTTTTCATATGTTCAATAAGTAGGCTTTCTTACATTTTAATCGAGTTCGTAAAAAAATACTTCCTTTTAAAATAAAAAAAGATAACGCAATCAAATTTCACGAAAACTAGAAAATATAACTGCAAGTTTAATACATTTCGAGAGAGAGAGTAGAATAAACAGGAAAATTGAAACTAAGAGTGGAATAGACAGAAAAGCTGAAACTAAAATGTATATAGTTCTTGTTATAAATCTTTACTTGTATAAATGGATGTGTATCATGTTCAAATTATTAGCATGATACCTTCACCATTAAATCCAATATCAACATGAAACTTAGCACACTTGTTGATATTACACTCTTCCATATCTCGATTTTTGTTTAAATTCAAAAATATTTATCAATTGTGTTGTTATGAGTCTAATTACCACTAACGAAGGTATTAATTAAAAATTGCAAAGTATTTAATTCAGGTTATAAGGATATTTCCCAAGGGCACGTGCATCAATTTTCACACGTTTTTATCATTCCTAAGTAAAGTTATGGTGTTAAAACAGTTTATGTTATGTATTTCTTTATCCCTGCCGTATTAATTATGCATATGACATAAATGAGAATAAGTGTCCCTTCAGAGGTTGCGACATCATGTTTTTGTTTTGTGCTCAACTTGAAGGTTATAAGAAGTGTTTAACAGTGTTTCCCCAGTATGTAAATTTGCCCTAGTTTTAACGGTCTAGTGC
>NW_013665611.1:27969-40524 GCF_000517525.1 Limulus polyphemus
TTTAACAGTGTTTCCCCAGTATGTAAATTTGCCCAGTTTTAACGGTCAGTGCTACCTTAACAGACGTTTCATTCTTTAAAACTCTCAATAAACCAGTTTTACTGCCGACGTTGTGCAAGTTTTCTTTGCAATTAAAGTAAGTGAATCCTCGTGGCATGCGTTTTTCATAAGACTTCTATTATAAAATCATGTTGTATGATATATAAGCTAGTTTTCTAATTTATGCTAACCGTAATGAAGTTAATTTTACTTACGATAGAAATTTAAATATATAAAAGTGTGATAAAAAATTATTTTCAAATAAACATTTTCTATTACCACGTATGTCAACCCCCCCCCCCCACAGTGGCATAGCGGTATGTCTGCGGACTTTTAACGCTATAAACAAAGTTTCGATACCCGTGTGTAGCTTTGTGCTTAACTTCAAACAAACAAACGAAATATGTGTCAAATAATAAGATCTGATTCTAAGAACCTATGAATGAAAGCTAAGACGATTATGTAATAATATGTTAAACCACATGCAGAGCCGACGAGACCCTACTACCAATACCATGGTTCAACAAGCCGGCTGGGATACGACAGATATAGTAGTGGTTCAGGCGACACTTTTTATCGTCGGTTGTATTAACAAAAACTGTTATGGTGTGAGCTAGATAAAGTAGGTGTAGTGTAATTATAATCAATTTTATTTAAGTAATTTACAAATTAGAATTACGGTAAAACATTTAGAAGAGCGTCATCTATTAGAGTCTATGCACATTTTTATCTTGAACCAATCTAGTTAGTGCATTTAAGATAAATACAAATCTTAATATAGTTCAAATGTAAAACTCTACTTTGAACACTTCTTCGAGACTGTATTTTTTTGGCTCCTAAACAACTTGCATTTATTTATCGTACTTTCAACTTGTTTAGATGATATTTTCAATAGTAATTAGCCGTTATTTGTTTGTTTATTTGATGTTAAGCGCAAATCTACACAATGAACTATCTGTGCTGTGACTCAGCGTAGGAACTGAACCCTCAATCTTAACGTATAGCCAGTGAGGGTATCGTAAAAAAAACAGTGGCTCAGCGGCAAGTTTGTAGGCTTATAATGCTAAAAACTGGGTTTCGATACCCGTCGTGGACACAGATCACCCACTGTGTAACTTTGTGCTTAACAACAAAACAAACGAATAAACAAAACTGTAAGTTAAAAATGAGATCAGTCTGCTAATTTACATCGATGTGATATACAATTATTACGAAGACTTATTATTGTTTTTAATCTTCTTGTAAGAAAACTCTATACTATCCATGTTCAAAGAAAGAGTTCAAATTTGTAAAAAAAATTTTCACTATACTAACATTATTTTACAACATCTCAATGGTCTCTTATCCTCCAACCATGCTAGTGTGGCAACCGAAATAGACACAAAGATGTGAGTGATTGTCTTTAAAGCAAAAGCAATCGTTTGTCTTCTGGCATATAAGATGTTTTTAACATTCAGTTTGTGAGTCAGTGAGACATGTGTGGTGGATTGATTCCCAAACAAAGCATTCTGTTACTCTCTTTTTTTTTTTTGGCCGTGGATGAGCGGTTCATATAACTGCTCTGAGTTTGTTTTTGTTTTTTTTCAAATACAAACTTTTAGCTCATAGCTCCGTCATCTCTTAACTGATTTGAGATATAGTTACAGTTTTCGACTCGGGAGGTCAAACTCTTTCGATTTATGTATTTGCCCACACCCAAAGTCTCATAGATTAATTTATTCTAATCCTGCCTAAAAAAAAATTCAATTTGAGGGTAGGCTGGTAGAGATACTGATAAGTAATAACATCGAATCGGGTATATGCGCCCCCCCCCCACGATTGGTATTGCTGGCGCACAAACATATAGCTAATAAAAAGGAAAACAATGATTTCAAAGATTAATTTACTCTAACCTTGCCTAAAAGAATTTCAAGTGCCGCGGCTACTGAGGATTCCCTCTTGTTTTTCAATTTTGAATAAAGATTTAAACTTCCTGCGATATCTGGAATCTGAAATGCCCACCAGCGTGGCCAAATTCGCGCTAGTTTTCAGACTATGGCCTCACATACTGCACAATCGAAGATCTCATTCCTGAGCTCTATTAAGTCGTTTTCTCCGCGGTTTTCGCGAGTTCTGTTCATAAAGGTGGCCGAGCAAGGCTCAATGAAGCTTACTTGCCGCTGTAAGGTGGCTAAGTGAGGCGCCTGCCCAAACATGAACACTTATACTATTTTGTACAAGAGAAACACAGTCCGGCAAACCCCTTAAACCCCGCATTTTTGTTGCCAAACACTAACGAGAGGTGAGTTCTTTTGACAGTAAAATGTGTCTTTTGAGGATAACAGATTTGAGTCCTTTGTCAGAGTACATTATATTTTTTTCTAACTTGAATACCGAAACCGTGGTACCCTCTTTGAGTTCGGTCTCACTGACTCGCAGACTGGGTGTTAAGGGTTTATAAATCAACAAAAAGTAATACAATGAAGCAAAACTGAAACCTCATTAGCTTGCCAAATGGAAAGCAACAATAATCCTTACATTATTTTATTACGTCATCTAATACACGTGAAGATATTTTGCAAGAAATAAAAAAGAAGTTAAACAATTATCACAACTCACTATGACTTTCACACAGTCTTCACTACCGATATTTAAGTAATGAGGTTTTAGTTATATATACGTAGAGAGAACTGAGGCTGGGTCTACTGTATATATGCATATACAAACACACTAAACTTAAATACGCCGGCTACAGAGAACACATGAGAAAGTTTACTTTTGCTGAAGCTAGCTAAGGAACTTGCCGAGTTCCTACTGCGTAATTGTGATCACTGCATGCAAGCAGAGGCTTCATTCACTGATAACCTAAGCCTTTTAGGTTCTAAAGGATTTGAGAAAACATCTTTTGACTTTCAGTGCAAATCACTGTAATCCTATCAAAAGCCTCGGCCGTCTTGGCGCGCGGCTAGGTGCATGAGATCCTGTGTAAGCCTACAGAGATACGCCTAAGCTGGATATAATCACAGAAGGTCTACATTGAAGCCAAATAGCAGTTAGTACGGATTGATAGAACAACCGCGCAAGATCTGCTCGTCATATTTCAGGTCCGCTGACAGAGTTGCCACCAGTATCCTCGCGCTCGTTTACGCTGTAACCAACGCTTCCATGCGGGAGTCCCTACAATATTCTTTGGCAAACTTCTTTCAAGAAGAAATAAGATAAGTCCGACTTCGGCATTATATGTATATATATATATTAAAAGATTTGTTTTGGTAAAATCACGTGGTATTGGAAGTGGAAAACAACCTATAGGGGGCGCAATAAATTAAGAATCTTAAGACGCCAAAAACAAGACTTTCGGCAATGAGCAAGTAAATAAGTAATATTAGAACATTTCTATAAGAATAGACTACGATTCCAACTTCTGCTATGCGTTTCATTAACTAGTTGATATGAATAACATAATTTGATGACTTATACAGTTAATAATGTATATTAAATGATGTTAGTAATTTTCGGTATTATGAAAACCTGTTGTTTTTTATTAAATCACCTAGAAATGTTTTGATTTATACATACGTATATATATATCTTTCTAAAATATGTTCTTATTTTAAAATTAACGCATTCAAAGAAATATGCTCATAAATGACTTTTAATGGATTACTTCTAAAGAAATTTATATTGAATAAGTGTACGGTACACGTTTCAGTCAAAATAGAACATTTACATATATGGAGTAAACTCAAGAATTGAAAGAAGCATTGTTTGTTTCCATATATTTATATACACATAACCTATATTAAGATGACTGTTATGTTATTTTTGTGATCTAAATTAGGGGTGTAGCGAAGGGTAGATTTTGACCTTTGAAAGTTTGGAACACATCACCAAAGGAGGTTTAAAAAATTATAGTACTAATTTGCATAATTGACTGATTTAATAGAAAGAGGGCGTAATAACAGTACCTCCTCACCCCCCATCCACCCTTGGATAGCTGTGAAATAAAACCTACGTTCGAAGGGATCTTAAATGTGTATATAATACTGTACTAAATTATTATGGTTACAGCAAATATAATATATAAATAAAAAATAATTAATCTAATAACTTCATTGCAGTACATACGTGACTTATATAGATATATTCTAATGCGAACTGTGAAGATTTTCCTCAACGTCAAACATCTATGTCTTTCGCGTTTGTCAAGTCCCTTCCTTCCGCACGAGCTCTTCTGAAGCCCAGGGAAAAAGAGAAGGATTTGTTATCAATATGAGACAAGATTGTGATTATCTCTTCAGAGGATGGATTCTTTCCCAGCTACACCTGAGGCCCAGTTTGTCTGCGAATTTGAACCGGTTCGTATGCTCACCGTACCGGCAAACTTTCCTGAAAACTCTGCAAAGGATATACACGAGTTTCGTTGGGAAAACTGCAGTTTTTTGTTTGTTTTTCCGTTTACGGCATAACCTCGCACACACTTCAGACCAGGAAATGTGCAGTTCCTGATCACAATTTTTCTCCTCGTCTCCTCAAACTTACAAAAAAACAACTAACACAAAGGAATAAAATGTCCAAGTACAAAATAAAATTAGAAAAGTGAAACTTTAATTTAGTAATAGAGTTTGTTTTGTTTTATCTACCGGCAAATTCCTGTGAAATCTTTCGTTTTATCTACTGGAAGCTTCCCCTGAAATCTGTAAGGACAATTGTTCTTTATATATTCAATTTTTTTTATATCTTTCATCTGAAGTTCGAGAAGAAAATCATTTTTATTAGTTGGTAGTTAAGCAGATCCAAAATGTTTAATAGCTCACTGATTTGTTTCTACGATCTTGGTTTGTGTCGCCCATGCATATAGTGAAGGAGGGCTCCAGATCTATAAATCGTTGCAATAAGTTTTAACCGAACAATTTCGAAGACATACATATAGAAATGATATTATACTGTTCTTCGAGCATTTTTTTTTAAAACTATACTCCCCCGAACGTATAGATGTTTAGTCATGCTGAAGATTACAGAATGTGAAAGTGTATACATACATCACTAATTTTTAACTGATTATTAATAATTGAAGTAGTGCTTCGTTAGAGATTTTCTTGGTATTTCTAAAACATTAGTGATTTTTACATGCTCGCGTTACTAAAACTTAGTTCGCAAATTCTGTAGAACTAAAACGCTAAGTCTCAAAATAATCCATATTTTTGTACTAAAACATATCTGAAACATTTTTCACCTTTGTGAACTTTCGAATAACAATATTTTCAAAAAGAAATTGTTAGTTATAAAAAATTATACGCTTCAGTTATCAGCCTTATAAGCTGGAAATGCAGCACGAAAATAATATTAATTAAGAATTTAAAGATACAAAAGTGTAAAAAAATAAAATAAATCAGAGTTCCCTATTAAACAGCCTGGTAAGAAAGTTGTTTACTGTTGTATACAACACTACACTGATAGCATGAAAAGGTTAGCAGCGAGTTAGCTTAAGAAGTTGTCGTTCAATTAAATTATAAAATTCTGCCTTACATTTAGTGATATTCGTCTGTGGTCTTAACCTTGCATCATTTTGATTGTGAAGACAGCGAATAGTTACATATTAGTATTTACAACATATTAATATGATTAGTATTAACTCGTGAATCAAAAACTGTGTTAAAAGAAATATATATATATCAGTATTTAGAATTATCTATAGGGCGCAAAATATGAAATGAATCCATACTTCTAAATATCTCAATCGTAGTTCCATTTGTTTTTAATACATATAAATCTAACTTTATAATTACTTCAGAAAAAAGATTGTCATTTGGGAAAAAAGTACTATGTTTTTTTAAACAAATTCTTTCTAAAAGGCCCCAGTGGCTCAGAAGTAATTCTTTGGGACTATAACGCTAAAAAACGGGTTTCGATACCCGTGTTGGATACAGTACAAACAGCCCATTGTGTGGCTTTGTGCTTGAAGACAAACAAATAAACAAACTTTTTTTTTAAATTATTTGAATGGTCAATTAATCGTTGTGTCACAGACAGTCTTTTCCTGTCTCCATCTTAGTGTCTCGTTATTTTTGAGGTTATTCGTGAGGTAAGTATTCCCAAAATATCGTGCAGACTAGAAAACACACATCACAACAGTTAATGAGTAAAAATTAAACCTTAACAGTCATTAACTTTATGAGTTATATGTAATGATCATTGGAGCATGGAAGGAGGGATGACCTATATCTTTATATCATAGTTTTTTTCTGAAATGCCTTTTGAAAACAGTTATTGCAGAACACTGCAATTTTCCGTTTATTCATCCCATCTATCTATCTCTAAGCCTTCCAAGAATCCGAGTTTCGATACCCATGGTGGGCAGAGCACAGATAGCCCATTGTGTAGCTTTGTGCTTAACTTCAAACAACAACTAATTACTCATCTTAATGTTATAAATATACACTTTTAAGTACAGAAGTACATTCCAGGGAAGGAGGGGGATTAGGCCATACTTTATTGCTAGGTAAATATTAGATGATCTGTTTAAAATTCAAAATAATTTTCCCTTCTTTTACTTCTCACCGAGCATATTTTTAAAGAGGAATACTAAATGAAACTCATGTAAAAAAACGTACGTAAAGTCATTTTCTACACTTTAAATTTAATAGCTACTTCAGATCTGAAACAGTGTGAGTTTTCACTCTAATATACAAACCTTTCTGGAGAAATAAATACGGCCATATCACGGAACTACACTTGAGTCGGGGCGGAACTATACCGTCGCCTTGTTTTGCATTTCATAATGCTGATTGGTCAATAGGGAGGTTGTCGTAAAAGGTGGGCTGCACCCAGATGAATCAATGTGTGACGTCAGCTTTTGTCAAAAAATAGGCGGAGTTGGGAGCTCAAACCAAACTGGGGAAGCGGAGTGGCCTCTGGCCTGCGCACTAACTTATATGTGGCGGGAAATGACCAACACAAGAAGGTAGTTTTAGCAAGGCGCTTGAGTGCAGGAGCAACATACCGTGAATGAACTCTTGCTGCATTCCTCTCACGCGCTTTACTGGACTTAGTCTTCAAAGCAGTCAGAGGAGCAAGTCCACCCGAGTCATTTTTGTAGCTTAAAGGACGAGCCCTAAAGTTGAAAGAGAATCCTTCAGCATCAGAGGGCTTGGCCACTGATCTCGGCGCGTGCACCTTGCTCAATGTTCCCAAGTTCAGGCAAATACTGATGAATCTTGACAGTCTGTGATTCAAATCCCTTTTGATCGGACGTTGAGATTAGGCGCCACAGTCAGCCATAGCTCAAGGCGCGCTCGCAGGCTTAACCAACCACCAGTCTTTCGAAGCTTCTGTAATCCGCAGTAATTGCTAGATGGACTCATTAAACGAATCCTTGTGCCTGCAAGACCTGGTGGCTGGCGTTGCTTCGCCTCACCACGTCGTTCACGACACTACTGCTATGCCGGTGATTGCCACGTCCCATCCTGCGGCTATGGGCCCGGTAACACCGTTGGCCCAGGTATCAGCCGTCCCGGTATCGGTTCCCCCCTCGGTGTCAGTCCACGGGCTGCATGCGAGCCAGCTCTCCGTGTCTGGACTCTCTTCCCACCGGCACAGTATTCATGAAAACGCCAGCACCCCCTGCTCCAGCAGCCCTAGTATCAGACATGACTTAGGTGTGGAACACAAAAAGCGAGGTAAGGAAGGCTAAGAGAAATTCAAAAAAAATACAATGAATACTTGTATATGTTTAAATATAAACCACAGAATAAAGCCGCCAAAATAGTAAATATGTTTTAACGTTAATTTTTAATGTGGTATGTGTAAGTAAGCACCACATTCATTTAAAAAAATACTCATACTATTCCCAAATATTTTGTATTATCCATCAAAATACTCTGAAGAAGCTCTTAGTAACAAAATATTTATAACATTTTTTTCATCATTTACAGTAATATATGTAACAGATAATATATCTATATATAATAATGTTATATAAAAAGTATCAGCATCAAACTGTGATGTGTCATTATACACAGTAATGATACGTAGAACACTTACGTTGCAACAATAATGTATGTATAACACTTTATATTTATTAATAACAGGATATTGTCTATGCAACAATGTTGCATAACATGTCATATGTAACGTCGATATATAAAATACAACAGTGATATATATATATATATATATGTAGTGAAATATAGTCTCAACACAATATTGTAATTCAGGATAGTTTTGAATGAGTCTTGACGATAGTCTCAACACAATATTGTAATTCAGGATAGTTTTGAATGAGTCTTGACGATAGTTTCAACACAATATTGTAATTCAGGATAGTTTTGAATGAGTCTTGACGATAGTTTCAACACAATATTGTAATTCAGGATAGTTTTGAATGAGTCTTCACGATAGTTTCAACACAATATTGTAATTCAGGATAGTTTTGAATGAGTCTTGACGATAGTTTGTGCATTAAAAAATGAATATTATTGACATGTAGATTGTATTTTATGTAGACGCAATAAAACTAATATTAAGTTTATTGAACGCATATTATTAGTTGCTGCGTTAATTTTTTATTGCTTGTTTGTTGTTGTTGTTAATCACAATGAGCTATCTGTGCTGTGCTCACCACGGATATCAAAACCCGGTATTTAGCGTTATAATCCCTAAGACTTACCGTAAAGCCACTGAGGGGAGCGAGTTTAATTTAGACCAATGTTTTAATTATATAACTGACTGACAACGTAAATATCTAATGCACAGAAAAATAAATAACGTAAGTAAAGGAATCAAACCTGGAGCCCACAATAATCAATCGAAATAACGTGCACTGATCACGTTAGAAATGACAATTACAGTAAAACATTTTGAGTAAGGATTCCTAAGAATAATTTCCACACTTTGGAAAACCACATTTCATAAATTTGAACACACACAATAAAGTTGGGGAGAAAATGTATCGTTCTTTAGGTTAATTCCACATTTTAGAAAATCACATTTCCTAAATTTGAACACACACACAATAAAGTTGGGGAGAAAATGTATCGTTCTTAAGGTTAATTTCAACACTTTAGAAAACCACATTTCATAAATTTAAACACACACACACAATAAAGTTGGGAAGAAAATGTATCGTTCTTTAGGTTAATTTCAACACTTTAGAAAACCACATTTCCTAAATTTGAACACACACACACAATAAAGTTCGGGAGGAAATGTGTCGTTCTTAAGGTTCATTTCAAGGTTAACTTTATATTTATTCTCTAAGCAAGTTCTTACACTTTCATTTCATAAATATAAGCGGTGAAATAGTTGTGGCATGTGATACAAATTCTCAATGTTTTAAAAACCTTAAGAAATATTAAGCCTTGTTTTCGCAATCAGAATGATGTTTTTACATTGCATCATTGTCTGTGCGTAACAAGTTTATTATCAATTGGCATATCTAAGAAATGCCACCAAAAGATCAAAGAAATCCCCCTCCCCTTTTAAGTAGGTTATAGTTATCTATGTAAACAACACGTACTGAGTATAAACTTTGCCCGTCTCTAACCACGGGCAATCCGATGACATCTCGGTGCCTGGCTAGTGACCCTTGCCTCATAATGGACAGTGGTCAGCTGATACAGGTAGGTAGAAAACGATTATATACATTCAGAGCTATCCCGGACAGCATTCCCTCCCCTAGTATTATTTGACTTAATTAACATTTAGCTTAATTACTGTATTTAGGAACAACAAAATAGATGTATTTTTAATCATAGCAAATCAAACTGTCTTGAGCTTTACCTTCGACCCTAGCACGATAGAACTTAAATATGCACCTTAAAGAAATTAAAACCGAAATTGAATTAATAGGCTTATCTCAACTCTGGGTTCTTGAAATATATTTTCACCGAAGTTTAAAATATATGAGATACATTTGTCAAACAAGTATTGCAGCATTCATATGGTAAACGCTCATTTTAATTGCTCATATAGTATTTAAACTATATATATACATGTATAGTTTCACTTTCCTATCTCTAGCAACTAGATAAAACTATAGGTGACAATTTATAGTTTTACGCTGTGATGTGTAAAAACTATATACAAGTAATGGCCAACCGAAAGTAATCCGTGAATCACACGTGCGGCCCTCAAACAACCTTAAGGGGTGCAATACCCCTTTACTAGTCCTAAGCTATAAATCATACATTTGAATAAAAATTAGCTATATATATATAACATATTAAAGTTGTAAAAACTCTTTCTGCTGGTGCTTTCAAAACATATACTATGCAAAGAATATGTAATCAAAGTTTATGTTTTGAGTTCCTAGCGCCTGAACTCAACCTGCTGTCATCACTTACAGATAGCAATCACTCTTGCGTTCCATTTGTATTGTAGTGGTAAGTGATTCATTTTGACTTCTTAGGGTACAGGTTAACGACTGCTATATAGTTTCTCTCTATTTTCTGACGTATTGAAACTACTTAATTTACTCTAACACTGAGGTATTCACATTATATGTATATTCAGTCCAATAGTATATTTTGCAACATTCATAGCATTAAAATTATTTGACATATGACGAATTTCTAATATTATTATAAGCTAGAAATTTAAAACAACACTTTTAAAAACATATATATAATTTAATTTTTGGTATCTCGTTTTTGATACTATACATTTCACCAGTTTGTATCACCTACAGTTTCAGATCTTATACTGGTAAAGTTTCTCCAACAGTTTACCCCAATTGTTTAAATTAAAAGTTTCTAGGTCGTGTTTCTTTAGTTGACTACAACATTTCAAATATCTGTAAAAGTTATAAGTTTCTATTTTATGTTTCTTTAGTTGTCTCCAACATTTCAAATGCCTATGCACGTTACAAGTTTCTGTCTTGTATTTCTTTAGTTGTCCCCCAATAATTCAAATAACCCTATAAGTTACAAGTTTCTATATTTTGTGTTTCTTTAGTTGTCCCTATATATATATACAACTTAAATATTTCTGTAAGTTACAAGTTTCTTTTTTGTGTTTCTTTAGTCGTCCCAAACAATTCAAATATCCCTATAAATTACAAGTTTATATATTTTGTGTTTATTTAGTTGTCCTCAATAATTCAAATATCCTTGTAAGTTACAAGTTTCTATTTTGTGTTTCTTCAATTTTCCCAACACTCCACCTACTCAATATCATTTATAAACTACCATCTAGTTTTTCTCTGTTTTCCAGATTACCTTATACTTAAGTAACAAGTTGCTGTCTATGATTTTTATCGCTTCAATTACTTCGTTTGTGATATAGTTGTTATTTTTACCCTTGTATTACTTTATGTTGTTTCAAAATCTTTAACTACTTGAAATAAGATACAATCTTTTACTTCAAGCTTCTTAGACTGTCCCCATCACTTCAATTACTCCCTATAAGTTTCTGTCCTGTATTTTACACCAATGATCTTTGTACTCACTTGTTGATGCTTTTATTGTGAAATTCTTTTTCGAGCGTGATGTTCGTAATACTTGTTCCTTTTCATCATTTCCACATAAAGTTATCATTCTTTTGCATTGTTATTTTTCCCAAATGTACTTTTGTTTACAGTTAATAAATTATTGAATTATGTAAATAATAAGGAAATATTTTAAAGTACTCCACAGAAGACAATATAGTTTATATTACTCTCTCCAACAATCCTTCTTCTTTTATCCCTTTATTTAAAAAGTTTCATATTTTGTTGGATCACTACTTACTCATTTTTATTTTTTGAGACTTCATTACTTATTTTTTCTGCTTCGTGTAAACATTTCGCCAGGGGGTGTGACGAAGTGCTAGTAAACTGCTTGATAATATTAAACACGTGAATCAGTTGCAGCTTGAGTTTAGGAAAGTAAATTATCTGTAATACAAGCTTTGTTGTTATAAACACCGTAGCCTAGTAATTTACTATGTTTGTTTTGTTATCGTTTCTCCGCTGAGCTGGATAGCTGAGACTCAAAACTCTCTATTTTGTACTACTCCTGTTTAATTCATCGAATTTTATTTTTGTTTAGCTGACTAAAAATAATGCGCAATTTCTAAAATTTTATTTTTAACGCTTTTTGATGTCCTTAGCTAAGCTTAATTGTTTAGAAAAATAACAATATAATCACGTTGTTTAAGAAGTAGATGTGGCCGTGAGAATATTACTAAAAGAAGTATAATAGAATAAAGTCACAAATCTTGTTTTATCAATAGTTTATCTGTTTATTATTAAACCAGAGTATATTATCAATGTTGCAGTATCTATTTCACACATGCAGTAAAAGGTAAGTGAATGTATGGAGAGTTACAAGTCTTCTGTATACAGTGCAGCACAGTCGTTAATAAACAAGAGGATTGTTAGTAAATCAAAGAAGTTTGATGTATCAATTCACACATGCAGTAAAAGGTAAGTGAATGTATGGAGAGTTACAAGTCTTCTGTATACAGTGCAGCACAGTCGTTAATAAACAAGAGGATTGTTAGTAAATCAAAGAAGTTTGATGTATCAATTCACACATGCAGTAAAAGGTAAGTGAATGT
>NW_013665611.1:41354-47501 GCF_000517525.1 Limulus polyphemus
AAACATTCTCAGGATGATTGAAACATTCTCAAAAGGTCGACTTGTCCAGATTTTTCTCGCTGTAATATTGATATCAATGCTTTAAAGACTCTCAAAAATTCAACTTGTCCAGATATTGATAAAGATGATTAAAACATTCTCAAAAAGTAGATTTGTCCAGATTTCTCTCTCTGTAATATTGATAACAATGCTTAAAAGACTCAAAAATTCAACTTGTCAAGATATTGATAAGGATGATTGAAACATTCTCAAAAGGTCGACTTGTCCAGATTTCTCTCGCTGTAATATTGATAACAATGCTTAAAAGACTCTCAAAAATTCAACATGTCCAGATATTGATAAGGATGATTGAAACATTCTCAAAAGGTCAACTTGTCCAGATTTCTCTCGCTGTAATATTGATAACAATGCTTAAAAGACTCTCAAAAATTCAACTTGTCCAGATATTGGTAAGAATACATATGGATAGTTTTCTAAAACACTGAAAATAACTCCCATTTAAATTTATTATACACTTTTTTATGAAGTAATTATAAGTTTAGAATAATTATAAATTTGTAGTGATTTAAATAATCGATTGGTTAGCATAAAAGATGTACCTATACCTAAAATAAACGGTAAACATCGGTTACGTTTATTTCTATGTAATTAGGGGTGTTGATGATGTGTAATAAATAATTAAACGGTGCTTATGTACATGTCGTGCCACACCACATACATGAATTCCACACTATACCCGCCACATCACATATGTTAATTTCATACTATACCCGCCATATCATCTCATATATGATTCAAAACCCTTTTTGAAAATAACGATACTATTGTGCCCGTTGTTTTATGTTTCGCTGTCATTGCAATAACTAATTGACGAATCTCTGATTTAGTTGGTATGTCAAATTGATTGGGATATGTTCGAATATGTTCTTCCCTCATCCGACCCTGACTCAGTGTTTAGCTTAATTGCTACACTTAAACCATCACATTCACAACCACATCCAAAACATTTCAAGCATGTTTCATTGCTACATCATCAGACTTTACATTTGCAAGTTAACTTCTTCATGTTGGCTCTCATGGTCGTGGGTCAAACCACGGGTCAGGTCTAGTGGCCTAGAACTCGAAGAATAGTGCCTAACGTCATCTTTTTGTCTAATCAAAACAACCCAAACCTTTCCGGAATGACTTTTCTCTTTATCCATATCAAAATGCTGGGCTGGCTTGTATAGCAGGTGTTAATGCTCTACATGCAATATATCACTGTATATAATTCAAAATATTCCACGTTTTCCATATAATGATACTTAACTAATGATACCACGTCGTAGTAGGCCATGTCACCACGTCAGTTCAGACTCTATCTGACGACCGTGCATCTTGACAATAGCTCTACAACGTAGTTTCCACTGCAAAATACTCCAGCATTAGTCTGTCATGTCCTAAGCACATCATCCCTCTTTGCTGGTTTTCCATAATCGATTTAGTGTAGGAGAACGACGGTTTCCCTACTCCTGTTTCTACAATTGCACAGAAATTCATAGGCGTTGCGTTCGGTGAATTGACCGATATGTCTTCGTATATAATAACATGAATACCCGTTTCATTCGCCAGTTGCTTGAAATATGGAACGATTGATTCGTCGTGGATGCAACTTGTGAACACGTGATTTGTGTAGCTTTTCTAGACGGAGATTCTTCTTAACTATGCTGCGTACTGTTGCCTAGAACATGTTTACAGCTTTTGCAACTTACCTTTTTTGTTCGTGGATTCTCACATTTGCTTACCACGCCTGGGGTAGGACTTGTTGCAGATGCCTTCCTCGATGGTCTTTGTGTCGAAAATTGGTCTGTATTCCTTTGTTTGCCATCTTGGAAATTCTAACTCCCTGATCTGAACCATCTTTCTGATCTGAGTGTCATCAAGAGCTATTACATATTCTCCTAAAAAACGATTAATTTTCAGTGACATAACTCTACCTATGAAACGACAAACAATGTCCAAATATAGTTCTGGTACATTCTGTTCTACCGCGACTTTATACTGCCTGTGTTGCCATGCGACTTACTGATTTGCATATTTAAAATCGTTTCAATATATTGCATTCATCCCTCTGTAGACTTTCGTATTAAAACATGTCTACTCCTATTGTCGGCATTTTTGTAGTTTATAGTTCACTTAAGATTCTGAGTTTAAACGTAATTAACGATTCTAAAGAAATTACTTGCCAAACTACCTTCATGTCAGTTGATAGTAGAATTATATATTTGTTTTTAAGCAATTGGTTAAAATCCTTCAGGGCTGTAAACAGACACTTTTATTATATTATTGTATCATTAGAAGAAGTCCAAACAGTTTGTTCCGACGTAAAATAATATTTTTAACCTCTTGAAGAACATAATATCTATTTAAAATAGACAAAACGTGAAACTCCAAGATTCCTCTAGGCATACAGGGTGTTCCGTGCGGTCTCGTGCAAAGCAGACTGACCGACCACTCGCATTTTGGATACACGTGAACCCTAGTAAAAAACAAAACAAAACACAGTCAAACACACTATATCTGCCACACCACATACATTAATTCCACACTATACCCACCACATCACATATGTTAATTTCACACTATATCTAAGTATATATCTTAAAAGTATTTTTTCAGAATAAAACGAAAGGAAATTAATATCGTTACTTATAGAAATTCTAAGAACTTATGAGTGAAAGCAAAGAAGAATACCCCCCGATGTTCTAGTGAAGGTAGATTATTACTTAGATATGCGAGATTCACCAAACAGCAATATATATACTATAATCACTTCTAACTGCACACTTTTGAATTGAATGTTGTCGTACCAAGTCCATGCTACACTATATTCACATAAAGAAGCTACTATGTGATACGTGTTTTACAGTCTTTCATTTTACAAACGTATAATAGTTGTAATATTTTAGCATTCTAAGCTTCACAAAGCTATAAGTGTGAAATTTTAAACTTTAAGTATACGCTCTTTGCTCATAGGAGCAAACACTTTTTAAAGATGTTCTAGTGAAGGTAGAAACAATGAGAATAAGAATTAAGCAACTTGTAGAACAGATATTATTTTTATATAGTATTGAGTAACGATATTTATTCAAAGAGAAAAAGACAATTATTGCTCAGATGTGCAACAATGGCGAAGAAATGTTTACCTCAGATATATATAATAATAATAATAATAACTCAACTGTTTGATCACCAATAAATATATTTCATATATCTAATGAAGTCTTTTTTTCTTTTCTTAAAGACTTCTTTCGTAAAACACGCATAGCAAATCACGTGTGATTTTAAAAGTTCGTATAAACACCTACGTTTCTTCCAAAACAAGCTATGCCCGAATAATTGTACTAACACGGTTGTATTAGGTGCAGTTTCTAACGTAATACGTTTGTTTACATTTGTGTTTCAAATATTTTCTTATTTTTTCCTTTACTGTATTTCGGGGCGTTAAAAGTATAACTAGCGTCCATATACGTATAGAACAATTGAAAACGTTTGCTGAATTTATCTTTCCCTGAACATATGTAAAAATAATAGTGTATAGTTGTGAGATTAACAATTTCTGGACTGACTTAATCAGAAACTATGGCGTATGATATCCATCCCGACTGATTCATAACCAGAATTCTGACTGATTCACACTCGGTAGTTTTGTTGATTTATAATATTTTATTCAATTAAATCCAAACCTATAGTTCAGCTTAATATACAGTATGGTCTGTTTGATTCATAACCTATGAGATAAGATTCTTTCATATTCTGCGACCTGATAAGATTGATTTACAAACTATAATTTGATTATCTGTGGCCCTATTGAATTATAACCGATTATTTATATGGATTATAGTCCTTGATATGAGTTATTTACAATTGTCTGACTAATTTGGAATTTACGACTTGATTGATTCGTATTCAGACGAGACCTTACAGTAGAGATTGGTTGATTCACAGTCAAAGGTTTGGTTGTTACTCAAAGTCTATAGTGCGAATGCCTTTTCTCCTTTTCAACTAGTGACTTCAATTTGATAATAATTTGAGGAATCAAGTAAACAACAGTAGACCTGGACAACTTAATGGGAAAATACAGTCCACGTGCATAAAAACGAGAAGAGGTCAGTTTCTGACTTGCTGGTTCTTTAATACAGGATATCCTGTAGTTAGTGCCTATCGTTAGAACATATGTAAAATGTTCTATCTGTTCACAACCATCGGAATTTTGTTTGTCGCTCCTTATCTTCTCAGTTGACAATTTACCGCTAGTGTTTTACAACCGACTAGCACGGGACCCTAACGAGGCGGTGAAAGATACCAAGCTTGGCAACAATCACTGCTTAAGGAGCGAGAACCGGGCAGCGTGTGTGGGTTCGTGGGGACGTTTCCAGAGTGCAGGCCCCGCTATTGCTGTAACCGCCTTCCCGCTCTCACATCGGCAGCGTAACAGGACACTTAGTCGTTTCTCTAACTGACCTCGACGTTTGTTCTGGCGTTGCGGTCAATTTGGTGTCGTTGAGCTGTTTTCCAGATGAAAGAAGGGGAAATTTGTTAACACGAAATCGAGTGCATGGTTGACTCAAGTTTCTTAGTCACTAAATTAACTATTACACACCTTACTGCTGGAGGAGAATCTTCAAACAAATTGCTCTGATTGATTTATCCCCTTACTGCTTCCCTTAGCAAGTGTGACTTTGATTGCTTTTCCCCCTTACTGCTTCCCTAAGCAAGTGTGAACCTGTTAATTGGCAAGTGTCGTATTATTGCGATTAGCTTGAAACATATATGACTAAACAAATAGGGATATACGTGCAGTATCTTCTGATACAAAAGATACCGATGTGTTTAATAAACAGACTTGAACTTGTCAAGGTGGAAGTTTGCACCTGAAGACTTTAGTGTCTTTCTGACTTACGAAATGATGTTACAAGTAAAATGATATGATAGAATGTAATCTGTCATGGTGCTGCATCTTTCCTCTCTTCCTCTTAGACTCAAATAAAGGTTTCCAGACCTCAGTGTCTCTCCATTTCTCTCACACGTAGCTATTTTGACTGTTATCATATAGCAATAAACGTATTTATTTGTTATTTGTATTTTTCATCTGCAGACTTAAAACTAGTGAGATTGAAGCCGGAAATGATGTAGTTTATTTCATTATTTGAATTACTTTTAGCTTGTTGAATAAGCAAACTTGAACACTTATGAAGTGGAAGCCGAATGTGATGTTATGGTATTTGTTTGTTATCTTAATTTTAACGTGTTATTAAACAGATCTGAGGCTCACTGAGGACGAATGTGGTAAAGCTGAATTTGTTTGTATTACTTTTAGCATGTTTAATAAACAATATAAACCTGAGGAGAAGCCAAACATGATTTAGCTGCTTTCGTTTGTTTTGTTAATTTTATACTTGAAACATACCAAGGAAGAAGGCGAACCCGGTGTAGTAGTATTTTTAATTTATTTTTTTAATTTTAGCTTGTTTAATTAATACGCAGATTTTAAGCCTAATTGGAATCCTATGTGATATAGCTTTAGTTATCTCTTATGTTGCTCTTAGCTTGTTTAATAAATGTGGAACATACTGAAATAGAAGCCAAATGTGATGTAACTGTATTTATTATGTTAATTACAGTCTATTTAATAAACAGACTTGAAATATAATGAGGTGGAAATCAAACTTGAGTGTCTGTATTTGTTTGATATGTCAATTTTATCGTGTTTAATACTCAGATCTGAAAACCATTAAGGTCCATATGGAAGCTCCCTTAACTACGAAGAGTGGGTTATTTTTGTATCGACTTTTTATATACATATACGATTTCAAAAGCTTGAATTTTTCGTTATTGTTATTAAACAGGAGTAGAATTAAATTATAAGGATATAACATAATCACTTTAATTAGAAACAAATCTATGAGAAACCTTTAGAAACAATCCCCCGATGTTCTAGTGAAGGTAGAAACAATCCCCCGATGTTCTAGTGAAGGTAGAAACAATCCCCCATCAAACTTCTTTGATTTACTAACAATCCTCTTGTTTATTAACGACTGTGCTGCACTGTATACAGAAGACTTGTAACTCTCCATACATTCACTTACCTTTTACTGCATGTGTGAA
>NW_013665611.1:48501-52124 GCF_000517525.1 Limulus polyphemus
AAATCTGGACAAATCGACCTTTAGAGAATGTTTTAATCGTCCTTATCAATATCTGGACAAATTGAATTTTTGAGAGTCTTTTAAGCATTGTTATCAATATTACAGCGAGAGAAATCTGGACAAGTCGACCTTTAGAGAATGTTTTAATCGTCCTTATCGACATTATAACAGAAAATACCAAGATAAGTTAACCTTTTGAGAATGTTTTAATCGTCCTTATCAACATTATAACAGAAAATACCAAGATAAGTTAACCTTTTGAGAATGTTTTAATCATCCTTATCAATATCTGGACAAGTTGAATTTTTGAGAGTCTTTTAAGCATTGTTCTCAATATTACAGCGAGAAAAATCTGGACAAGTCGACCTTTAGAGAATGTTTTAATCGTCCTTATCGACATTATAACAGAAAATACCAAGATAAGTTAACCTTTTGAGAATGTTTTATGTATCCTGATCACATCTGCAGCAGAAGAAAAATAGAGAACTCTACCTTTTTGAGAATTTTAAACACCGCGATCAACATTACAGCAGGTGATAACCTAGACAGGTCAACATTTTTTGGAGTGTTTCAAACACTGTGATCAATATTACGGCATGAGAAATCTAGACAAGTCGTCGTTTCAGTAAAACGTTATTTGAATACGTCTACCAACTTACGACGGACTATACCTTAGAGGCCTTCACAATTCCGTTATTAGTTTATTTCAGTAGGTAGTGGTACGCTGCTGAAAGGAAATTTTCAACGGAAAATTTTTTTTTATGCACGTAAACTTTCGGAGACGGCAACCTGTAACAGAACACGAAAAGCAAGAAAAGAAAATTTAATCTATATTCTTTTTTTTTTCATGTTTGTTGTAAATGTACGGGAATTTGTCTTTTGTGCAGGTTGTATGTTTTGTTCATTGTGACTTACAAAACAATTCGCTCTGAATTTCCCACAAAGAATGAACAGTTTTGTATAAATCTGATTTTTCGCTGTTGTTACTAGAGCACTTTTCAAACAAAACACTAAAAGCTTTCTGAGTAGTTTGTCTGAAGGTGTCGCTTTTCAATACAAGGAAATGCTCTGGGACGCAGCCAGCACCTTGCTATTGAAATGCTAAAGAGAGTCCCCACGAAGGAGCAATTGAAAACGAATGTAATGTGTTCTCTGAGTAGATTTACATGAAAGAGTAATTCCAGCAAGCAAGTAAGATGTTGTGGCACAAAGACGCAATGGAAGGATCGATATGTAAATAGACGTGATTGTACTTCCTTGGCTTTAACACGTTAATTGAACTCCTTTTTTTTTATCAGTTCGTCTATTTTTTTTTAAGTGTCAGTCTTATGGTTTGAGTGGATTAGCTACAACCACGTTTTCTGCGAGTGGACAAAGTATTCGTATTTTGTATTAATTAAGGACAACTGTTCTGAAGTAATTAACACATGGTATCAATGTCACACGAACATTTGTATGTGATATATAAGGAGTTATTCATCGTGTTGAACATCAACTACTTTTTTATGTTTGAAGTCACATTTAAATGATAAAAACCTGCTTCTTTTCAGTGTTGGTCCTGAATGGTAAATAGAAATTTTGATGTATTATCCAGTATGTCATGTTCAAATCCAATATTAAAATAAGCAGCTTAATTTCAATACATTTAGAAGTCGACATCGTGTCCCGTCGTGTCTGCATCTAGAAATATACACATGAGAACGCGTAAGACTCAAGTTTAGCCAAGTAGTTAGTTGTACCAGATGATCAGTAAAGTGAGTATTAATAAAAAGGATCATTACAATATATACATTTTAATTTTTGCTTTAAGTAGGTCAAGGTCTTCTGGTAATGAAAAGGTCACGACGTAGAACGTTAGTCCTAACACAAA
Source organism: Limulus polyphemus (assembly GCF_000517525.1). Classification (NCBI taxonomy): domain Eukaryota; kingdom Metazoa; phylum Arthropoda; class Merostomata; order Xiphosura; family Limulidae; genus Limulus; species Limulus polyphemus. The sequence continues at coordinate 50,372 of NW_013665611.1, forward strand.
ACCTGATCTTTTAAAACAAGCAGCTTTCCACTTTCTATTTTACAATGAATATACGGTACCATGTTGTTGTTTGTGTGTTTTCAGTTTACCTTTTAATTAAGTTTTGTAACCAAAAGGATTCTATATTGGTTATTTTGTGATAAATTCAATTAAAAAATAGGTAGAGCGTATTACATTTGCATCAAGAAATAGATTTTCCCATGCTTATTATGGACTTGTCGTGTCATACTGGTCAGTATGTTGGGCTGCGGATTGGAAGTCAAGTTTTATAAAAATTATACATGTTGATTTAGTATGTACAGTTTCTTTCAACAATGAAGATAAGATTTCTGTCACTCGTTTCCGATAAGCGGGAATGACTGTCGCGCCTACCTAAAATGCAGAGCGTATTCAGTGACAAACCACGGCTAAAACGCTACACTGCTTTGGAAACGGGTCAGTTAGTTCAACAAGCTTTTCACTAAATGTTAAACCCTTTTAAGAAACTGTTACAAAGTGACGTACTGATATAAAACAGTGTTTATATAGCCAGATACGGTAAGGATGAATTTAAACAAGTGTTCATACATATGTATAGTGAAGCTACCATATAGTTGAGTTTGTATACAAGTGTTTACATATCTATATGTATATATGGTCATAAAATCATATAGTTGAGTTTAGAAATGTTTTTATAAGGTTAAGCTATCGTACAGCAGAGGTTATAGAAATGTTTATATGATTTACAGTAGAGCTTAGACAAATGTTTATATCGTACAGCGGAGTTTAGATAAATGTTTATATATTGTCAAGATACTGTACAGCAGAGGCTAGACAAATGTTTATATTGTTAACATACCATACAGTAGAGCTTAGACAAATGTTTATGCCTCACAGCAGAGTTTAGATAAATGTTTATATATTGTCAAGATATCGTACAGGAAAGGCTGGACAAATGTTTATATTGTTAAGATACTATACAATAGAGCTTAGACAAATGTTTATACGGTACAGCAGAGTATAGATAAATGTTTAAATATGATCAAGATATCGTGAAAGAGAAGCTGGACAAATGTTTATATTGTTAAGATACTATACAACAGAGGCTAGACAAATGTTTATATTGTTAAGATACTATACAACAGAGGCTAGACAAATGTTTATATTGTCAAGATACCATATAACAGAGGCTAGACAAATGTTTATATTGTTAAGATACCATATAAAAGAGGCTATACAAATGTTTATATTGTCAAGATACCATACAACAGAGGCTAGACAAATGTTTATATTGTTAAGATACCATATAAAAGAGGCTAGACAAATGTTTATATTGTTAAGATACCATACAACAGAGGCTAGACAAATGTTTATAAAGGTTATATATTAATAGTAATAACACAGAAGAGTTGGGTAAGTGTTGATATGGTGAGATACGACATATGTGATTGATTTGAAACAAGTGTTGACTTGGTCCGATACTACATGTATTGCTAGTCCAGATGCCGTATTGTTTCATTGAAACAAGTGTTTATATGGTTAAGATATTATACAGTTTAAACGATGATGCGTACTCCTAGTTACACTGCTATATTAAATTAGCTACATTAATTACTCGATTAATTGTAATTTCTGATCTACGTATCTAGCTTGCTTTGACCAGAAGTTCTTTATATTCATGTTCAGCTAGTATACGGTTACTGAATGTATATAATATAGGTAGGTATCCCGATGTTGTACATTTAAGTTTAGAGAAACGGTTATAAATGTTGTC
>NW_013665611.1:53013-64128 GCF_000517525.1 Limulus polyphemus
GTGCTTAAGAAATCGTACAGTTGAGTTTAGAGAAATGGATATATGCATAGTCAGATATCGTGCAAGTTGCGTTTAGGCAATTGTTTATGTGTTCAAGATACCGTACAGTTGCGTTTAGAAAATTGTTTATGTGCTTAAGAAATCGTACAGTTGAGTTTAGAGAAATGGATATATGCATAGTCAGATATCGTGCAAGTTGCGTTTAGGCAATTGTTTATGTGTTCAAGATACCGTACAGTTGTTTAGACAAACGCTGATAAATTTCATATATTATACAGCAGAGTTTTGGTAAGTGTTTATATGGTTAGATATACATGTACGGTTGAAATGTTGACTTGATCCGATACTGTACAGCAAAATTTAGAGAAGCGTTGATTTTGTTAGATTCTGTACCGTTGATTTTAGATAAATTGTTTGTATAGTACGTCCCTGTATAAATAGATTAAAAAGAAACTGTATATGATCTGATATTTGGAGTTTAATTCCTGGGATGAGCACAGCACAGGTAGTTCATTGAGCAGCTTAAAACAAGGAAATAGATGGTAGCGTTTATGAAGTTGCTCAAAATGGCGCTTACGAAGGATGAAAAATATATGTATGTGGCGTACCTATTCGAATAGTTTTTCCATTATTAGTTTAGTATATGAACTTATGAATATGTAAACATCCTAAGCTGACCGAATGTCGTGAGGTATTATTGGGATTAAGGCAATAAATATCGATAACATCGAGGGTAACCAACAGAAGAACCAATGTGTTCTAACCATTATAAGCTGTATTTTCATGATATGTTAAATTACCTATATTAGTTAGTTAATAGATTCATTTTAGTTCTGCTTTATGTCCATAGCTTGCTTTGATCAGATGTACATGAAATAAACAACTGAACATAGTTATTTATCCACATTTTCTGTAATGTTACAGCTTGATGACTTAGAACCCTCGTGGCTCTAACATAAAACAACAACAATAACATAATTTACAATGCATATAATGTTTGGATGATTACATATTAAAGGACATTTAATTAGATAGCTGTGTTCATTAATGGTAATAATTTTTATTCAAGTGAAAATGGTAAAGTGTTTGAGCAGTCTCAAGCGTTGCTGCTTTTAATATAATGCTCTTTTATAAGGGCGCACAAGACTTTATTTTTACACACTCTATACGCATCTATTTATCTACATATACAGTAGCCTTGTTATGAATAAATGTTTACTGAAGCTAACTGAAAAAAAAAATGTTTACGATGCTACTATGTTGAAACGTTCCGTTTGTATAACCACGTATGATATATTGCTGTATAGTGTTACATTAATAAGCTTACAGATACGCGTCTTAACCATCCATTTCAGTCAAAGAGTTATGCACGATAAGCATTTACAAGACATAATCATGAAGTAATGATTACCCTTATCAGCATTATTAAACTATCAACTGAATATTTTATCTACTTGGAAAGGTACATATAAGAAGTATATAGGAAAGATCAGTACAACACCCTTCTTTATAGAGTTCCTGTGGCTCCTTTAAAAATGAGTTATAGAATCGAATGACCACTTGTTGGATATTATGTAAAGGAAGTTTTAAAAGTTGCGCAAGGATAAAACCTTTATTCTATAGGTAGGTTTGAACGTTATTCTATCGAAAATAAATAAACCTTCATCCTGTTGTCAATGGTAAGAGCAGCTTCAAACTGTTTTGATGCTTGTCAAAAAATAGGGCACATTTTTGAAAGAAACAACGGAAAACCCTGTTTATTTATGCAAAAATAAAAAGGATATGTAACAAAATCGACATACCTCAGTTTAACATAGATTAATCCATAAATGGATCAGATGTGGATTTGATACGATTTTGTCTGTTAGATATTTTTGTCAGAATGAGATGTTTAAATCAGACAATTATAAAACATGAATATTTGAAATTTGAATCGCATGTGTTCAAATATACGTCGTATTAGTGATATCTGCGAGGTTTTCATGGGTAAAATACATAAATTAAAGTCCGAACCCACGTGTATGATCACGGCAACATGATGTATATAGATAACAACATGATTTGAATCGCATGTGTTCAAATATACGTTGTATTAGTGATATCTGTGAGGTTTTCATGGGTAAAATACATAAATTAAAGTTCGAACCCACGTGTATGATCACTGCAACATGATGTATATAGATAACAACATGATAATGCCTTTTTATCTATAGATTTGAGTTCCGATATGAACATATATATATCTTTACAGCAATTAGACACATAAATCTGTGTGTATCGTTATCTTTGCGCTAGGCGTAGGATGCATTCTTTCTAACCGATGTTGTAAGAGAAATGTAACAACGTTACTTGTAACTAGTACTTTACCTAAATACAGTCTTTTAAACTAAATCCACTGAAATAATGTTACAGGCTAGCATTATAGTCGGATTTAAAAACAGATCTGTGAGAGTTTTATATCTGTCTTTTTTTGTATAACAACTTATGTTTGGGAAACCTTGAATTGCAGATAAGATTAGTCTTGCTTTAAACAACTTTAGTTGACGAGATTAGTCTTGTTTTAAACAACTTTAGTTTACAAGATTAGTCTTGTTTTCAACAACTTCACTTTAGTTGACAAGATTAGTCTTGTTTTAAACAACTTTAGTTGACGAGATTAGTCTTGTTTTAAACAATTTTAGTTTACAAGATTAGTCTTGTTTTCAACAACTTCACTTTAGTTGACGAGATTAGTCTTGTTTTAAACAACTTTAGTTGACGAGATTAGTCTTGTTTTAAACAACTTTAGTTTACAAGGTTAGTCTTGTTTTCAACAACTTCACTTTAGTTGACAGATTAGTCTTGTTTTAAACAACTTTAGTTGACGAGATTAGTCTTGTTTTCAACAACTTTACCTTAGTTGACGAGATTAATATTGTTTTCAATAATTTCATTTTAGTTGACGAAATTAGTCTTGTTTTCAACAGAACATTCAATCAAAAACAAATGGCTGGGAAGTTATAACTTATGTATTCTTATGGCACTTGTCATAATGAATTTTTAGTAATGTCAATTAAGCGACTTAGATACAACATGTAGTTGACTTCTATTACTTTGGAATAAACATGTTGTTAATTTACATGTTTATGTGTGCCAGGTGTGGCCAAGTAGTTATCATGCAGAGTCCAAGGTTCGACTGTAATGACACTGAATACTCTTCGGTGACGGAGGGTGCTGCTGTCTGATAGCCTTTCCTCGGATCAGTAGTTCAAAATTAGGGACGGTTATTCCTGAACTTTAAAGGGATCTGACCTGGTCGCTTAGCCAGCTGTAATAACAATCATTCATAAAATAATACCACTGATGATGTAAAATGGTAGTATTGATTATGATATACAACAGAAGGTCAGCAAATAGTCTTAAGCAATTGTTTAGCCAATTCGTATAAAAATGATCTGGTGTTATTATGGATAAATTAGTTTATCTTTTTAATGTAAATAATCTGGTGTTATTATAGAGTTTATTTGTTTGTTTGTAGTTAAGCACAAAGCTGCACAATGGGCTATCTGTGCTCTGCCCAGAAACCCGGATTCTAGCGTTGTAAGTCCGCAGACATTCCGCTGTGCCACTGGGGGGCATTATTATAGAGAAATTAGTTAATTTTTAGAATGAAAATAATCTGGTGTTATTATAGGGAAAGTAGTTTTTTTAATGTAAATAAACTGGTGTTATTATAGAGAAATTAGCTTGTTTTTTTAATGTAAATAATTTGGTGTTATTATAGAGAAATTAGCTTGTTTTTTTAATGTAAATAATTTGGTGTTATTATAGAGAAAGTAGTTTTTTTAATGTAAATAATCTGGTGTTATTATAGAGAAATTAGCTTGTTTTTTTAATGTAAATAATCTGGTGTTATTATAGAGAAAGTAGACTGTTTTTTAATGTAAATAATCTGGTGTTATTATAGAGAAATTAGCTTGTTTTTTAATGTAAATAATCTGGTGTTATTATAGAGAAATTAGCTTGTTTTTTTAATGTAAATAATCTGGTGTTATTATAGAGAAATTAGCTTGTTTTTTTAATGTAAATAATCTGGTGTTATTATAGAGAAATTAGCTTGTTTTTTTAATGTAAATAATCTGGTGTTATTATAGAGAAATTAGTTTTTAACGTAAGTAATTTGGTGTTATTATGGAGAAATTAACTTGTTTTTGAATGTTTAATTCATGGTGAAACAAACACACTTCATCGAATTATATTTACTCATACCTTTAAGTAAAAAAATCTCAGTTTCTTTACTTAATAAGACACATGTATCAGTCACAATCAATTTCATTACACTTCATAATTTTTCATCTTACAGTTTCTGCTTTCCAGTAGGATATTTTTGGATTTACTTTCGACCATGCTGTTATTCTTTTTTTCGGTCTTTGTCTTAACAAGTCTTCAGGGAGACAAAATCTGGTAGAAGTGGCAGTGGTCATGGGTACTGGTAATTTTTATGTCTCACAAAGGAACACGTAATACCATAACATGGTAGACACAATATTACCCTAGAGTCTTGGAAAAACTAATTAAAATACCCATCGAATGGTGTCATGCTACTGTTTGTGTTTTACTCGCAGTTTCTTTTACTATCACATGTAGCAGCACTTGTGTGTAAGATTACATATAAATGTTCACGTAGAATAAATATATACGTTTATCTATTGTCAAACAGTTTTAGTTGCCTTGATTTTTCAGCGAATACTGTTTGTGTTTTACTCGCAGTTTCTTTTACTATCACATGTAGCAGCACTTGTGTGTAAGATTACATATAAATGTTCACGTAGAATAAATATATACGTTTATCTATTGTCAAACAGTTTTAGTTGCCTTGATTTTTCAGCGAAAGCTTTTAATATTTTGGAAAGGAAAAATGCACAGTAACGTTTAAAATATTACATTGACTAAACACTGGATAACAAAACCCATGATGCGGCCATTTCAATGGAGAATCTAACGTTATCTGCTTGACTAGATCGTTGGAAAGGAAAGCCACACAAGACTGAAAGATTGGTAAATATATATTTGTAAAACAAGATTTTCCATAAAAAAATACATAAAACTTGCTTCACAATAAATAATTTACATATTTTTATGAAAAGTAAACGATATTTATTGTGCTCTGATTATTATGCGCTGTAAGCACTATTTCCTCGAGTTATTTAAGTTCTCTTATTTTTTTACTTCAGTGAGTATTTGTTTTCAAAATGCATAAAAAGTACATCAATTGGTAGAGGTATGTTGGTGTAACATAGCATTTTGTACTTAATTAACAAATAATCTTCAAACTATTTTTTGATCAGAGCAAATCGTTTTTTTTTTCTGAAATGTTGGTTTGTGTAAAGAAATTCAGACTATTACACATACAGCCCCCCCCAGTGGTACAGCGGTATGTCTGCGGACTTACAACGCTAGAATCCGGGTTTCGATATCCGTGATGGGCAGAGCACAGATAGCCCATTGTGTAGCTTTGTGCTTAATTACAAACAAACAAACTTTATTTTAATTTTGCTGACAGTTATACTTTGTTTAAACTGTTTAAACAATACACATACAGAGTTTCGCTTTTAGTATCATATATACTATACCTGGAGTTATAGAATAGGATTTTGTCCGGAAGACTTATTTCATGTTCTGTGTTTCCAGACGCGGCATAGCGGCTCATAGAATGGCTCTGAGTTTTTCATTAAGTACAAATTTTTAGCTCATAGTTCCATCTCTTGACAGATCTCAGATCTAATTACAGCCGCGGCTAGTGAGGATTCCCTCTTGTTTACTTTATTGTATCAACAACTGTCATATTCAAAACTGGTACTGTAGATTTGTATGTAAATCTTAGCGACTCTGTAAAATAATAACAATAATATCATTAACTAGCTGGAGTACCCGTCTCCTGGACGGAAGTTATATAAATTCATGATTAATGAAAAGTTATCTTAGGACATGAAAAGTTGCTTCCCTTATATGTAATTGTAAAAAGAAAACGCAAAAACGCCCATAAAAACTGCAAAACAGAAAATGTGAAATTGCATGCATCTTTCTATGGACCCAGTGAACCTTAAAGCCAAATTTGGTGAAGATCCATCGATAGGGGGCGAAGTAGTGGTAAAAATAGCAAAAACGCCAATCAAAACTGAAAATTTGTATGTACCCCCGCATGGACCTAATGAACTTCCATACCAAGTTTGGTGAAGGTCCATCCAAACCCTGCGAAGTAGTTACATGGACAGACAACAGACAGTACTATTATATTTATATAGATTTGTGTAGTTGACATAATCACATATCAGATGGTATTAGATTAAACAGATTCTTTATTTAGATCGTACACAAAACTCGCCACAAAGGTAAAGTACGATAAACGTATAGTCTTGTTCTAGCTTTTGTTTCAAAGCACGTTTTTGGATTACAGCGTTATCGAATAAATTGAAACAAAATTATACGTTTTGAACGTATTGGCTAATGGTCTTAAGCATATAGATATTTTCTTTCTTTATATTTGGTAAGAGTTTTTGTTCAACAGATCCCATAAATAGAGTTCATTTCAACTTTAACGGGCATTTTTATGATAAGCTGATTTCAGTTATCTGGTTCCATATTTTGTCTCTATGTTTCTATCTGTGAGTTTGTCTATTTACTCTTGATCTTTTGATCAGTCCATTTTTTCTTATATATATCTTTATTTGTGCAGATTATTTGTATTTCTGATTGAATGTGTGTAACGCTCCAGCTGTGTATGTGGCTATCTATTTATCGTTTCTTTTTATTCGTCTTTTTATATTTATCTCTCTTACTACTTTTCTTCTTCTCTATTTGTGACTGTTTGTTTGTTGTTTTTCGTATATCCTTATAGCTTATATTTTGGTTCCATGGTTAGTGTCTAACTGTATGTTTGACATTCTCTATATTTAACGTATTTTAATTAACCTATAGACTCAGGGACCATCAGTGAAAAGTCCAGTCAGGGAAACATGGACAGTCAGGAAAATTCTGGTGACGATGATCCCAAAAAGAAGAAAAGACAGCGACGACAAAGAACTCACTTCACAAGTCAACAGCTCCAGGAGCTTGAGGCCACGTTCGCTCGAAACAGATATCCAGACATGTCTACCCGAGAGGAGATAGCCATGTGGACCAACTTGACTGAAGCCAGAGTTAGGGTAGGTTTTACTTTATACAGAGTTAGAGTAATTTCGTTCTGTAGTCAGAGGTAAAATAGGATTTATTAATATCCAAAAATACTGATTAGCCAAACTTGTGAAAGCTTTATCTCTTAGTTATATGTTAGTCAAAGTTAAGGTAAGTTTTATATCAACTAACCACATATCTAACCAGAATTAAAGTGTATCCTACATCTACTGGATAAAGGATATTTTTTCTGTATTGTCTACAGCAATTGCCTCGTCACTGTTTAGTTATATAAATCTGAATTTTCATTGTATATAGATATGATACATTTTTTCTGACTGTAAGACTTAAGACTGATATGGAGTATACTTTTTCTTTTATATTGAAGCTATATATGGGAATTTTTTATCTTATATAATCGCATGTATGGCAAACAGTTCATCCACACGGACGAGTGCCGTTAGTTTGTGCAAGTAAAGCCGATTCAGTTTGTAATTTGGAATGTACTAGACAGCTTTTCAAATTCCTCTCACGTTTGAAAGGAATTAAGGGTAGGATGGTAAAAATGTGAGATGTGTTGTCTCTTGTTAGGTAAAGTTGCGTTGGACAATTCTAGTAATCTGTCTGGTTAAAAGATGGTATGTAAGGACTAAAGGAACTATGTGGTTTGTCCTTAGATAAACTGAATGTGGTAAGTTTTAGCCTTTTCAACCGTGATATCGGTGTTCCAAATGATGTTTTTTTTTCGTGGTCCTGGTAGTGAAGATTCAGAAGGTACAGAGATTGAGAATGTTATATTAAAATGATTTTGGAGCCTCATCACATTGTAACAGTCGATGTCAGCACGTCCACTTGTGCTCTATCTGACGAATGTGCATCTTGACAATAATTATGAAGCATAGTTTCGATTTCCGTCATAAGGCTTTCATGTCTAAAACACTCCTCCTCCCTGTGTACTTTCTATAAGCCATCTAGTGTACGAGGGTGACGGTTTCTCAGCGCCCATGTCAACAATCCTATCTCACAAAAATCCTTAGACGCTGCGTCCAGCGACTTTACCGGCATGTCTTTGTATGGAGTAGCATGAATACCAGTTTCATTATACAGCTGTTTGAAGCATGCAAAATTGACTGTATATGTTGTGGAAGTAACTTGTATACTCATGACTCTTGTCACTTTTCCAGACTGATTGTGTATTCTTGATTATTTTGCGTATTGTTTTCTGGGGCATGCCTGGGGTGTAACCTCTTATAGGTCTCTTTCTATACGATCCTGGTACCCTAAGTTGATCCATATTCCTTTTTTTTTCCCAATGCCATTACGTTCAAGGGATATGCCTGTCTTGGAAAATCTAAATTCCCAATATGAACACATCTTTATGCTCTGAATGTATAATGATTTTGCACTGGAACGGGTTTTTACATACCATTATCCAAAATGATCAGTTTTCGTGGTATAACACTACCTATAAAGCAACATTAAAATGTCTAAATGTAGTTCCGGTTATACTGTAATCAAAGGAGGTATATATCTCATATAGTTGTTATATTGAAGTTAGAGACAGTATATGATTTATGAAGCTGGTATACTGAAGTAAAAGAAGATATGCATATATATATATATATATTTATATATATCTTGTATAATTATTATATTGAAGTCAGAAGTGGTATATGTCCTATATGGTTGTGAGACTGAAGTCACAGACAGTATATGTTTTATATAGTTGTTATGCTGAAGCCAGACACAATATATGGTTTATACAGTTATGAGACTGAAGTCAGAGACGGTGTATTATTTAAATGTTTATTATAATAAGGTCAGAGGTAGTATGTTATTTACATGATTGTTATACTGGAGTCAGAATGGCGAATGAAGTAAGAGACGTATGTGGTTTACATGATTGTTATACTGGAGTCAGAATGGTGAATGAAAGCAGAGACGGTTTACCTGGTTACTATAATGAAGAAGGAAGCTGTATCTATTTTATACAATTTTTACACTGAAGGCGTAGTTAATATGTGTTTTGTATGGTTGTTATACTCAAAGCACAAATGGCATATGTTTTATATATTGAAGTGAACGGTGATATACGGTTTACCAAATTGTCATATTATATATAGCATAATACAGAAGACTTTTACATGGTTGCTATAATTAACTTTGTCTCTTCAGAAAACTAAAGCTCCAGATGGTATGTGTTTAGTATGGTTGTTATTTTAAATTGCAAGGTAGTACATATTTAACTGGTGGTTTTATTAAGACCAATATGATATATATGTTTTATTTTATTCTAAAATTGAAACCTCGGATGGGACTTGATATAGAACAGAAACCCAAATTTCTATGCAATTTTCCACTTACTTATGCTCACTTTGGAATAAAGTTTCTGAACTTAGTATAAGTTGAATTCCCAGTGGAATACGTTTCCTCATTTGTTTCAAGACTGAAGTTCAGATGAGCTAGTTTGGGATGATTATTTACCTGACTATTAAACTGGGCTTGTCTTATTTTGAAAGTTTAAGAAGGTGAACTTAAATCGAAATGTCTCTTTATTAACTTCAGAGATGTTGGTAGTATAATTATAGCAATTAGCTTTATAACTGACGTCCATAAGGTATCCAACTGAACCTATATCAACACATGTTCATTATAACGTTTATGTTTTGGCTTAGGTACAGATTGTAGTATAATTATAGCAATTAGCTTTATAACTGACGTCCGTAAGGTATCCAACTGAACCTAGATCAGCACATGTTCATTATAACGTTTATGTTTTGGGTTACGTACAGATTGTAGTATAATTATAGTAATTAGCTTTATAAGTGACGTCCATAAGGTATCCAACTGAACCTATATCAACACATGTTCGTTATAACGTTTATGTTTTGGCTTAGGTGCAGATTGTAGTATAATTATAGCAATTAGCTTTATAAGTGACGTCCGTAAGGTATCCAACTGAACCTAGATCAGCACATGTTCATTATAGCATTTATGTTTTGGCTTAGGTACAGATTGTAGTATAATTATAGTAATTAGCTTTATAAGTGACGTCCGTAAGGTATCCAACTGAACCTAGATCAGCACATGTTCATTATAGCATTTATGTTTTGGCTTAGGTACAGATTGTGAAGCATTAAATAATGCACAAATTACCTTTTCAGGCATTGTCTTATACGATGATTTTTTTCAGTCTTAATTTTGTTTATTTTCTGCTTTGTAATGAAGTCACTGGTTCTTTATAGGTGTACAAAAGCTTGAGCTCAGATAAAGTTACTATTTGAATACACTACAACTTAAGAAGATTACGTTGAAAACATTGATTTGTTGTTGATAGTATTGCGCACAGAACTGGAAATATTTTCCTTAAGAAACTGCTGTATCATAAAATTGAATAACTAGAAAGATAGGGATACATGATCTAGGATTTTTCCTAGACCAAATAATCAGTTCAAAGCTAGGGAAACAGCTAAGCAAATACCACCGCCAAATTAATAATGAATATTTTCTTTAATAATGTAAATATTGTAATATGAAATTTACTACACAAGTTATTACGTATCTTATTTGTCTGATGTATTTCAATCTCATGTAATGGTTTTAAAAAGCATGTACTATTTACTGGAACAGGTGTTTGGTACATGCTGCAGTTTTGAATAGTTTACATGCAAGATAAAGTGTTCAGGTATTTTGTTTCACCTGATCCATTTACATGTATAAGTGCAGATATGTTTCGCTTGCTATATAATACAAAGAGTAAAATTTTATTGGCATTAAATTGAAATAATGTATCTCCAAAAAATCGTATTGTAACTAAAAGTACGAGATCTCTTCTTTCGCAAGTCCAGCTGAGAATTCCGGTTTCCCAAATAAGGCTTATTAGTGTTATTATTATGAAGGGCCCGGCATGGCCAGGTGGTTAGGGCACTCGACTCGCAATCTGAGGGTCGCGGGTTCGAATCC
>NW_013665611.1:65128-98149 GCF_000517525.1 Limulus polyphemus
CCAAAACAAACAAACTAATTATTATGAAGATATTCTCTCGTCACTCCAGATGAGGATCGTAGCTTAAATTAAGTATTTACAATAGCTATAGTTACTATTGTTATTATTATGAAAATATTATGTCCTCAATCCAGATAAGGATTGCAGCCATTTGAAGTATTTACAAAAGATATATTATTGTTAATATTTTGAACTTTCGTACCTCTTCAATCAAGATGGGAAACGTAGTTTTGTATAAAATATTTGCAGCACTTATGTAATAGGTATTGTTACTGTTTTAATGCTTTCGTCGGTCCAGATAAGAAATATAGCTGTTCTGCTCAGTCAAGCTGAGGATTTGTGTTTCGGGCTATTTTCTAATCACTTCAGTTTTCGACTTCAGTTTGAGCTACGTTTTATTCTCATGAGTTCAGATGAACCGTAGGATTATCAGTTATACGCGGTATCACCAATCAAGGTGAGAGTTGTTGTAATCAGTATAGCTGCTCTTATCAGTCCAGAAGTTTGTTGTTAGAGTAAATGTTTATAAGCGAAAAACAAACAAACTTAATGTTAAATCTAACTGGATATTTATACATTCTCAAACATTTCTCGAAATTAAAAGATGTATAATTGGCATACCTGAATAAACTACTTCAAAGTCTTTATATTTTGATGTAACTGTTCGCGATGTACATCCGCCATGAAACCCAAAAAATCATGATTTGAGATAATCACAAATACTTTTCTGTGTTACGTTTATATTAATGAACTAAAAATGATGATAACATAAAAAAAGTTTGTTTGTCCAATGGAATGTTCTCAATAAGATACAAAAGGTTTTAACGAAATATTTCCAATGAAAGTATACACAACAAACAATGCACACACACTCAAGTGAAAATTTACAACACTATTTTCCAAGCACATTTCTGTTTTCTTCTGAAAATAGGTTATGTGTATATTTAAGCCCTCTGCAATGCACGAAATGCTACAGATATCTTCAAAATTGTTTATTTTTGGAGGAATGTTCTTTCTCCATAAATGGCCCAAACTTCGTGACTAAGATGGGGTTTTTAAATATTTAATTATGTGTAGAAAGAGCTAAATGTTTAATCACAAAATCCACCTTTTAAGCACTCATGAAACTGATATAAATGCTGTTATTTCCAAAATAATGTTTATAAGAATTGTTTGAAATATTGCCTTGATTTTATGTCTTTCTTTTCACTGAATGAAGATTTAGTGTTTTTATACTGTGAGAAATTATCTGGTACCTGCGCTAACTTAGTACCATTAATCTCACTTTATGATATTTAACAGAGATATAAATCTACCTTAAAAATTCACTTCCGTTTCTGTGTGAGCCCATTAACTGAAGACAAATGATATTTTTGAGGAATAGAAGAAATCCGGGCTCTTGAGAGTCAGGGGTAGGATTTACGAAAAACCATCTTTTGCCACTAAAATAAATAATGATTGAAATTTTGGTTTACCTCACTGTCAGTCTGAGTTAGTTTAGTCTCTAGGGAACAAGAGTAAGATGGTCCCTAAAATGTGAAATCAGCGGTGTGGTTCAAAACTCCGTGTGTTCTTTAACAAGTAGACTGACGATTTGTCTGTCGCGGCCCATTATATTTCATCAAGCGAGTCAACAAATAGGCCTAGCGAGAGCCGTTTGTGGGCTCTCGCTCCATATAAAAATTTACGGAAGAATGCACGCACAAAACGAATGGAATCTCATCACTTTGGTGGTGGTAGAGAGAAAAAATATTATCTCATAAATACCGAGATCATAAATGAAACGTCAACAAAAACAAATTTTACTATGGATCATTATAAACGTATTGTAATAACACACCTTACTCTGACTAGCGGCAAAGCTCGCTTTCCGTCACTCGGCGAGGATGCAAGCAACCAGAGCACCGGTTCCTTGTCTCTCATCCGTGACCAACGTAGTGCTTCGTGATCTGTCTTCACAGCCACCTGATCGTCACGAGCTGTCACTCTCGTTCCCAGAGGAAGCCTCAGACTTGACAGCCGACCTGAAGCATTCAGGAGCTACTGTTCCAATGTCAGTAGAACAAATGATGTCTCCATATCATTTTATGGAACAGATGACACATCTGTCAACGCTTTGGCTCCGTGGAGACTTCCAGTAGATGAAATTCATTATCGCGTCATTCTTGTATACTATAAAGGTCCTTATAATGGTGAATCCTCCCCATATACACAACTGTACTGACATTTCCAATTAGCTGTTTATTCACTCGATGTTTACAGTACAATGTGCTAGAATCAAACCTACTTAGAAGGCAAGCTTACATTAATATTCTTCAACCTATAAGCAATGTGGAGGAAAAATTAAATATATACATATAACACGGAAACACGGTTATGAGCTCAAACCCTGATCTTTCTCATTAAACTCTTTGTGATTGGTGGTTTTCATACAGTAAAGGTGCAGCGTCATTTCCATACATAAAATTACCGATTTCAAACGTCAAGGGTATTTTCGCCTAAAAGTTGCTTTTATTAAGACATCGTCGAGTGAAGTGGCGTTTCCAAAAGCTAATAAATATATCTTTCTCTTCAAGGTCATAGTGCACAATGTATATTCCAAGCTTGTTGAGGTAAAACAACAACAACAACAAAAAAACGCCTTCCTTCAATCAAACTTGCTTTCCTGAGAAATTATAAGGCCAAAAACTAAAACAGACTACTGTTAATGATTTCCTGTTTTATGCTTGTTTGTTCTGGTGTTCAATACATAAGATGCTATAGAACTATGACTTAACCAAAAAGGATTAGCACGTAGTTTAAAAATCTAACCATGTTTGTTTTTTGTTGAATTTCGCTTAAAGCAAATCCCTAACCATTGCAATATATTTTTGCATAATACGATTTGCGAAGACAATAATATAATGTTTACGTTTGAAGAATTATACAGCGCTCCTAGAAAGTACGGTTATACAATTATATATATTTTCTGTTTTTATGCTATCGTAATACATGTTTTTTCGTTTTATGTTTTAAGCATGTGAACGCAGTTTCGCACTTCAGCTTTACAATGTGTGCTACTGTTTTGACTTTTGATTTCATTATTATTATTATACATGTGCGTTCTTAAATCCAAACTATTTGAAACGAACTTACTAATTAGTTAAGACAAAGTGCATGGAGGAACGTAATTTATTCCGGAACTTACACCGAACTGCACTGATACATTGGAGCTTGTTTTAAGCCGTATTTGATTTGATAGTGCAAGCTTTCCTCAGCTCGAAACGCCAGCTGTAAACTAGCTCAAACTACTGAGCGAACTATCGATATGTGATTACTAATCTCTTGAACAATATATAATATTTTTTGTTCGCACAGATTATCAGTATTGTTGCCGGAAACAGTATGTAAGTATATTATCAGTATTGTTGCCGGAAACAGTATGTAAGTACATTTGTGAGAAAGTTATGTGTCAACAAGTCAACACAATAGGCTATATGCACTGTGTCCGCCACGGGGATTGAACCCCGAATTTTAGAATTATAATCACTCGAGCTAATGAAAGACTTACCGGGAACTCCTTGAGAAAGTACACTAATTCTGCGATCGTTTTGTGAGATCCTGTCTTATTTCCGGTAAAATATATGTATACATTTTATGTTCTTCAATAAGTTTTAAAGCTTTCAGTATTGTTATTAATTGTTTTGAAGTAATCGTTGGTTCTAATTTTGTATAATGCATTAGTAGTTATGCAAGTTTGCCTGTGAGGTGCCTGTGACAAGATTTTTTAAGTGCTCAAGTTATTTGCCCACTTTACTTTTGCAAAAAATAAAATATTTTCTTTCTAGCAAAAATTTAATAAAACGTACCTCAAGTCCTTACATTTATGTACAACATGTCCTTATCATAAATTTTTAATTTGTGTAAATCACAAACTTCATAAAATGTAATTAGAGATCTTGATATGAGATTGTGGCTCTCACTGCATAACATATGATCTCTTTTGGAAACCTAGCAACATTGTACACTTGTCATTATGTATGCTATTTTTGTATTTAGTCGCCGTTTATCAGTGATAAGAGAAATTTGTTTCTGATTACTTTCAATGAGAAAAACGATCGAATATTCTGTTCTCTGATAATCTCTGTTGTATGGTTAGCAACTTGTTTGACGTCTCAAAATATTTATTATTATTTTTAAGAGCTTCAAAACTTCGACCTAATTATAGATATGTTAGCATTTTTTAGGTATAGATTTTATGTTATCATTAGTAAAACTTTTCAATGAAAGTAAAAGTCAGTTTTAGTCATAAATATCAATGCTATGTAAATATGAAAAATGACGCTATTGTATTAGATAACAAGTTAATGAGCACTGGACGACCTTTAAACAACCATTTTGTTTTAAAATGTCTATCAGTGCTCAGTCACGCTTATAATAAGCCATTACTGGTTAACCTGTATTATTCGTAATCCAGAAATTATCTTTATTCATAATCAGCTTAATTAGTAATTAAATTTTAAGCCCGGTTAATAAATGATAAAAAATTCTCATAGGGAAATACTTTTCCTCTGCATTATATATATAACATTATATAGGATAATATTAATAGTGTTACATAACTTTTCCTGTTGGTAGACGACATAAGTAAAACCTAGTACTTATTTAATAAATGATAAAAAATTCTCATAGGGAAATACTTTTCCTCTGCATTATATATATAACATTATATAGGATAATATTAATAGTGTTACATAACTTTTCCTGTTGGTAGACGACATAAGTAAAACCTAGTACTTATAGAACTGCTTAAAGACTAAGCCCTTTTTAACCACCAGACAGTGTTGTTGACATGCTGTGTGAAAACTATAGGGATGGTTCAATCATTTTCCTGTTCTGACGTAACATTCTGGAAAATGTTTCGTTCTATGAAAAGTCACCCACACAAATATATTATTTAGGACACGCTTAATATTTTTATTCTATAATGCTAGATGCAGAATATAAGAACACTTCAGAGTATGCTTATAGTTAGAAATACTAACAAAATTTCGTTTTAAGATCTATTAGAACTGAGAAAGCTACCACCTTCATTAGAACACTGCCTTTCTTTATCATATAAATGTTTCCATATACAAACAACGTTAATAATAAACACAGTGTAATGTCCTTACTTGTACATGTTTATTTCAATGTTTCTAACGTTTTAAAATTCTTAAGTGTTCAGTTATGGTTTCAAACAGATAATGTATTATAACCAGTAAGAGAGGTAAATGTAATGATGATTTTATTAAAGTTTACAATGCAAGCAAACAGTTTGTTTTGTTTTTTTAGAATTTGCACTCAAAGTTACACTAGAACTAGTTCCGAGGGAAAGCAGATAGTTAACAGTACTCATTGCAAACTCTTGGCTACTCTAGTCTGACAAAATAGTGGGTTTTGACTTTCACTTTTATGTCACACCCATATCACTAAGTCCGGGCATTTCAACCACTAGGATACTCTTGAAGATTAAAACCATATTTGAGAATTACAAGTGCTTCACCTCCTGAAACAAACTAAAAATAAAGAACCAAAAAATGTTATCTGATCATTCCTTCCTATTTTTTGTAAACTTACATGCTTACCAGCTGGAGTTATGTAAATTCATGATTAATAAAAGGTCATCTTAGGACATGAAAAGTTG
The DNA here is from genome assembly GCF_000517525.1 of Limulus polyphemus. NCBI lineage: Eukaryota > Metazoa > Arthropoda > Merostomata > Xiphosura > Limulidae > Limulus > Limulus polyphemus. The sequence continues at coordinate 70,794 of NW_013665611.1, forward strand.
CTTCCCTTATATGTAATTGTGAAAAATGCAAAAACGCCCATAAAAACTGCAAAACACACAAAATGTGAAACTGCAACTTTGCATGTATCTCCGTATGGATCCAATAAACCTCCATGCCAAATTTGGCAAATATCCATCAACAGGGTGTGAAGTAGTGGTAAAAACAAACGCGCAAAAACGCCCATAAAAACCGCAAAATTCAAAACTGAAAATTTTGGTTTACCCCCGCATGAACCTAATGAACCTCCATACCAATTTTGGTGAAGATCCATCCGCATGGACATGCAACAGACAGTACTATTATATATATATAGATTAATGTTTGATTTCTTGTTTTATTTAACTCAAAGATTGCATAACGGACTATCTTCGCTGTGTTCATTACAGGTATATAACCCCGTACTGTATCGTTATAAACCCTCAAGCTTACCGCTGAGCCCTAGGAGCACTTATTAAGAATTAAACGTCACTTCAAATTTATTAACTGTTGTTCATAAATAAAATATATAAATTACGGCTTCAAGTATCTCTATACAACAAAATCAACATAAAACAACGATACAATAAAAAAATATCTAAATGATTGGACGACCGGTTCAACCGGATTTATAGAATGCCTAATACTTTTTGAAAGCACTCTAAGCTGTACATTACGTGTTTATGTTTTATCAAGAGTTACAAGTATTTTGAACGAAGATAATTGGTTTGTTGCATGCATTTGGGTTATATATTTCAAGAAACCTGTTAAGTGTACAGTAAACACACGCACACGTAAAGTGTGAATAATCTCTGTAAAGAATATTGTTTTTTATTGTGCTAGATATAGTCGAAACGAGGATGGTTCACACTTCTTTATCCCTGTTTGTTTAGCAGGTCATTGTTGTAAAGCTCGACATGATAACGACACTTTAACAGTAGTAACGTAACCTTGCGACCCTTATCTTTTTTTTGTTTGTTTTTAACGTCTCTTCCTGCGACTATAATACTTTGTTTTTAACGTCTCTTCCTGCGACACTTATATTTTGTTTTGAACATCCCTTCCTGCGATACTTATACTTTGTTTTTAACACTCTTCCTGCGACACTTATACTTTTATTAACGTCTCTTCCTAGTATCAAAATAATGCCAATTACTTTTAAGAACATCTATCATTTTCAATTTGAGGTCCTTACACCAAAAAATTAACATTCAACGTCTAAATGCTCTTGGGAAAATCTACTGACGCATGCTAGCTTTGCTTCTCAGCCTCTCCTATAGTGAGAGAAAAGAATATCTCTAGTTGGAAATCTTAATCCTTTGCCTAAAATTAAACTATGCATTTCAGAAGGCTGAAAAGAAATAATAGATACAATTTACTTTTTCTAGCACACATAACCTATGGCTCAGTGGTAAGTCTCAAGGTTTATAATGCTTAAAATCGAGTTTCGATACCCATGGAGGGCGCAGCACAAATAACCTATTGTGTAGCTTTATGCTTAACAACAAACAAAACCGATTTTCTGGGCCTGTAGATACGACACAAATAGGGGTCAATATAAACAACCTTAAACATATTAACCCCTACCAATAGGAGCTTATAAAATTATGCTTTTGACTAGTGTTTCTTAAGCCTGTTACACGTAGATGGTGGAAACGTTGTTGAGGAGAGAGCTCAATCCCTGTGTGAATTATGTAACTGCACCAATAAAGTCATTTTCTACTCATCAGTTTCGAAACACAAAATACAAATATTTCACAAACTCGTTAAAGTCGCTAAGGAAGGAACTATATAGCTCTGTCATTGGTTCATGTTCCACTCTACAGATGCTTAGGAGCTTGTATCGCAAACAAACATAAAATGATTAATTTATCCAAAGCATATATAAAACAAGTAAGAGAAAATGTTACGTTTACAAAAAGAAGAGGCATTTGTGCAACAAAATACGTGAACAGCCAACAACTAAATGCAGAATGATTCTCTATCGATTAGCCACTGTGTATTTTTATGTTTCAAGCAACAGCTTTTCACACACACACAAACCTTAATAATATTGCCTCCCGGTGCTCAGTAGTAAGTCTGAGGGCTTACATTGTTAACAATCGAGTTTGATACTCTCGGTAGGCAGAGCACAGATAGCCCATTGTGTAGCTTTGCACTTAACAAGAAACAAACCTAATAATTTTTATTAAGCTTGACAGAAAGGTTACGCATTCTACTATTAAGACTTTGATATTATATGTAATTTATGGGTATGATAAGCATACATCTGTATTCATAAAATTTTAACAAAGTCAGTTGTTTTGCAATAATTATGACTACTATTATTGTGAAGGAAAAAAAGGTTTTGGTTTGAACTACGACTTCGTTAAGTTTTTAGATATATAGTTTTATATGTGTGTACTCTCCTTAAACGAAAAAAAAAGCTTTTATGCAAAATATATACTATATATATATTACTATATATATATATATAAGCTTAATGCATAAGCATAGAGTCACTTGTTTACATAGTTTATCATCGTCACAATAATACTTCTGTATAAACTTATAGAATGGTGTTTTTTTCCAACTTGTTCCTCAAGTAGTACTGTAGAGAAGTACAGTAATCTTGTTACTTGGATGGTTCGTGAAGTAATGCTGTAAAGAGTATAATAATGTTGTTACTTGGGTGGTTCGTAAAGTAATACTGTAAATATACTCTTTACAGTATTACTTCACGAACCATCCAAGTAACAACAATATTATACTGATATTGTTGTTACTTAGGTGGTTCGTGAAGTAATACTGTAAAGAGTATAACATTGTTGTTACTTGGATGGTTCGTGAAGTAATACTGTAAAGGATATGATAATGTTGTTACTTGGGTGGTTCGTGAAGTAATACTGTAAAGGGTATAACATTGTTGTTACTTGGATGGTTCGTGAAGTAATACTGTAATTAGTATAATATTGTTGTTACTTGGGTGGTTCGTGAAGTAATACTGTAAAGAGTATGATAATGTTATTACTTGGAAGTAATATTGTAGAAAACTATAACGATGCTGCTACTTATGGTCCCTCAAGTCGTACTGTATAAAAATGTAGTGTTATTGTTACCTAGGAGATTCGTGAAATAATATTGTAGAGAAGTATAGTGATGTTCTTATCTATATTGTTTCTAAAGTAATTCTGTAAAATAGTGCACTGATTTTGTTGCCCATGATTTTCTCAAGTAAATTTGTAAAGATTCAAATGTGTTTTTACTTAAATGGTTTCTGAAGTAGTACTTTAAAGTTGCACACTGATTTTGCTGCCCATAATTTCCTCAAGTAAATTTGTAAAGATTCATATGTGTTTTTGCCTAAATGGTTTCTGAAGTAGTACTTTAAAGTTGCACACTGATTTTGTTGCCCATGATTTCCTCAAGTAAATTTGTAAAGATTCAAATGTGTTTTTGCCTAAATGGTTTCTGAAGTAGTACTTTAAAGTTGCACACTGATTTTGTTGCCCATGATTTCCTCAAGTAAATTTGTAAAGATTCAAATGTGTTTTTACCTAAATGGTTTCTGAAGTAGTACTTTAAAGTTGCACACTGATTTTGTTGCCCATAATTTCCTCAAGTAAATTTGTAAAGATTCAAATGTGTTTTTGCCTAAATGGTTTCTGAAGTAGTACTTTAAAGTTGCACACTGATTTTGTTGCCCATAATTTCCTCAAGTAAATTTGTAAAGATTCAAATGTGTTTTTGCCTAAGTGGTTTCTGGAGTAGTACTTTAAAGTTGCACAATTGTCGTTGTATTGTTATAAAAGTTGTTATAAAAGTGACGGTCAAATTCCACTATTCGGTCTGACAAAATTAGCCAAAAAAGTGGTGGTATTGATAACTGCTTTTTCCCCTAGTCTATCACTTCAAAATTAGGAAAAACTTGGGAATGTAGTCGTCGTGTAGATGTGAGCGGAATTTAATAAAACAAACAAACTTACCGTTAAATATAGTTGTAAAAATTATATAGCTTGTTTTGTCACATTTTACGGGTACAAAGCAGTTATGAAAAATTAACACCATGTGCATACTTTAAAACCTAGAAACATGGGATCAACTAGATCTCATGGGGCCCGTGTAGCAAAATTATTTGGGAACCTTAAGTCCTGTTGCTAATTATTCTGGGGCCCTAAGGGGGCTAGGAAGGGGAAGGCTTGGGAATCCGTAGACTTGATCCAACCATAGTGCCTGTGCACAGAAACTTTATTTAAAAATGTTTTATTACTGAGCGTTCAATACACATAAAAAGTAGGTTTCATGTAAATTATAAATATATAAGCCAAAGCAGGCGTTGTTTCTTAAAATCCGGTTCTTATGAAACGCTATGCCTGTAAGTGTTATGCAGAAATTTATTACTTACGGTTCTGGTTTAACGTGGTATAGCATAACAAGCTATTTTTCTCAGTTCACTGTCTCATATTCTGTGCTGAACAAGTCGTCACACGATCATATTAATCGTTTAATTCTAGTCATAAAAAATAGGATTATCTCAACTACTCATAATTTACATCATAATTTACGAGCTCTTTCAGCATATTTTATCGAACACTTAGAACTGCTTGAGTTTGCTATGCTATTAGCACCAAAAGTTTCTAAGCCATTCACCTGTTCTCCCTCTGCAACACCGGTATGGAGTGGCCTATCTAAAACTCATTAGGCCTTCAGTTTATCAAGAATGTATGATACCTTAAATAAAATGTCTGCTTTGTAAATGCCGCGACGTATGGATATTGAGTATGGAGTGATTTATACACGCATATACTATAAAATACAGCTTTGTACATAAGCATGCGAGACGTTATTGTAGCTTCACTAGTTTAAAAGTCGTCTAATCTATAAATAAAAAGTTATATAAAGACATATAAAGTAGTATTTCTGTAAAAATAAAACAAAAAGAAACTAGAGAGATGGTATTATGATCATATATATTTATATATGTATATGAATAGTATTACTATCAGTTCAGTGGCATATTTACATAAGTGTTTCGAAAAGCATAATTTACATTTATATAGTAGGTAGTTTAATCTCTTGTACAAGGTTAAAATTTTAATCTAAACTGTGAGCATGATAAACCGAAAATTTCCTGTCCAACAGAGCCATGACTCCCTTAATCACTGTTTCGAAATTAAACTCGGATATTATAGATCAATTACTCTGAACCTTTTTCTTCTGGTTTTGAGATGAAAATCATATAATCTGGGTTTAATTCTTATAAAACAAATTAGTTTTGTGTTGGGGCATAAATTTATTTTATAACTTTTTATTTACCTTTCTTTTTTCATATTGAATATTCTCGGTTTAAGGCTTAACAAATGCATTGACATATGTGGATGTTTAGCCGATCACTTGTAATAAACCTTACTATGAAGTCTACTAACGCAATCCTTCAATAGACCAGAAGTAGAATTAGAAACGAAACACATTACAAGAACGCTAATTCACTATTCATGTTATCAGTAATTCATCTAAAAATCAATGGTAACTTATTATAAAGCCTTACTGATTTTCTCGAATTAACAAACTCTGCTATTTTCTGACAACACCATCAACACTAAAATCTAGTAAAAGTTGCTAGTTGCCTTTAAAATGTGGTCAGTCTGTCATATATTTACATACCAATGATAAGGTTTGGCAAACTTTATCCCATTTCCAAGGTTAAAGGTTACTTGATAGCGTGCAAGTAGTCCAATAACGCCGGAAACCTCTTTTTTTTCTTTGTTCTTCCCGATTTACACACATGTCGCCATGGAGTGATAATTTTATTGCCATATTTATCTCATATTGTGAGTCAGTGCGGCAGCCTCTTTAATAAATGCCCCACCGGGCGGGCGATCTCAAATATTCGACACCCGGTCTGCTTTTCCAATGCGTTTCATAAATAGTGCTGACACACAGCAAGCGGCAGTATTAGAAAGGACGACACAAAATGATTTTATGCTACATTCGCTTGACAAGGTCTAAGACCCATCGACTAGCCACCCTCAGCCGACCTTACAGTGGTGCGTTCCCCTCGGACTCCCCGCATAGCTAGCCGTTCATACGAACGGCCTTGGCCGGAATAACAGTTGGGAAAGACAGCAAACCCCAAGCAATAACGGGATCGGTAAAGGCTACATTTATCAACTATAGACGTCAGTTCCAATCAAAAGTTAATATTTTCTCCTCAGGTACAACGGGGTGTGAACGTGTCTGGCATCTTTACATGGCACGTGCAGTTCCCGTGCATCTTCTCACCCTTCTGACTATGTGTTTTCCCATGGGTATCTGCCAGCAGGATTTAGATAATTAACACTTGCTAAAAATATTACTAAAAAAAAACACACGATTCGTTTCCTGTAGTTCTACATACATTATAACACTTATAATAGGCAAGTTGTAGATGACAATTGCCCAAGTTTTTCCTGCAAATTTAGAATGTAGCATACAATAAATATATATAAAAAAATCTTCCACTTCAAAATTCAAAGTTTTTTGTATTGTAGCTACACATGTTACTGATTCTAGTTAAAGTTCTCATAAGATCCTGTGTGGTAAAGTTACGGAAATAAAAACTGAATACTATGTGTGTGTTTTAATTCTTTTCTACAGATAGAGTTAGAACATAAAGGAACAATGTTTTATATAACAATATATATATGATTAATTAGAAAGCTAACTATGAATAATGTTTTATATGTATATTTATTACTGAAAATATCACAGCTCTTCCTAAGTGAGGATATTATGTTTCAAAGGTTTTAACTTCTAATTATATCGTTGCACTCGATATATAGTTCCTCCTAGTTTCGTTAGAGGGCGATAATGTAACGTGAGGTTATTCATTTGTTTTGCCTTAGATATTTAGCCCCCCAGTGGCACAGCGGCGTGTCTGTGGACTTACAACGCTAGAAACTGGGATTCGATACCTCTGGTGGGCAGAGCACAGATAATATATTGTGTAGCTTTGTGCTTAACTTTAAACAACAAATCTTTAGGTATTTAATCAAACACAAAAACAGTTCTGTAAAGCACGCGGTATGTTATATGAAAGAAAATGTGAAAAAAAATCCTAAACAGTAAAAATCAAATTTAAAAAGAAATCAGACATTCTGGTGCTTATTACATTCATCCTCTATTCTCCATTTTCCTCTTCATATATGTATATCTTCCGTTTTAAACTTCTTTCTGTATTCAAATTCGATGACGAGGAACTCACCAGCAAATGTACAACTTTTCGACAAGGTTTTGTCATCATCTTTCTGTATTGTTCGTTAATCTTTAATTTGATTATTTTCACCCCTCTGTTTTAATATGCTTCTGTAAAATCGTTCGTTTGTTTTTTATCCATTCTTGTGTTTTTTTTTATAGGTCTTTAAAATACGCCAGATAGCGTCTTTTTTATCTTTAGTTCTCTATTCTACCACATTTGCCGCCTTCGGTCTACTTTTGACGCTCTTTAATCTCACTACTGTATTCGCTGTATTAGCATATATTTACTGTTTTAATTGGTGTATTGTTTCTGTGCTTACTGCTTTATTATATAATTTTCTCTCTTTGTCTTTACTCGTTATATCGTTTATCTGTCTTTATTGTTGAACACCTTACAACGTTTCTCTATCTTTACCGCTATACCTGTATCGTTTCTCTGTCATTACTGCTGTACTTGTTGTATCTCTTCTCTGTCATTACTGCTGTACTTGTTGTATCTCTTTTCTGTCATTACTGCTGTACTTGTTGTATCTCTTTTCTGTCATTACTGCTGTACTTGTTGTATCTCTTTTCTGTCATTACTGCTGTACTTGTTGTATCTCTTTTCTGTCATTACTGCTGTACTTGTACCCCTTTTCTGTCATTACTGCTGTATTTGTTGTATCCCTTTTCTGTCATTACTGCTGTATTTGTTGTATCCCTTTTCTGTCATTACTGCTGTACTTGTTGTATCCCTTTTCTGTCATTACTGCTGTACTTATTGTATCGTTTTTCTGTCATTACTGCTGTACTTGTTGTATCCCTTTTCTGTCATTACTGCTATACTTGTACCGTTTTTCTGTCTATACTGCTGTACTTGTACCCCTTTTCTGTCATTACTGCTGTATTTGTTGTATCCCTTTTCTGTCATTACTGCTGTATTTGTTGTATCCCTTTTCTGTCATTACTGCTGTATTTGTTGTATCCCTTTTCTGTCATTACTGCTGTACTTGTTGTATCCCTTTTCTGTCATTACTGCTGTACTTGTTGTATCCCTTTCTGTCATTACTGCTGTACTTGTTGTATCGTTTTCTGTCTATATTTCTGAACTTTTTTGTATCGTTACTCTGTCTTTACTGCTGTACTTTAATCATTACTTTGTCTTTACTACCGCACTCGTTGTATCATTTCTCTGTCTATATTGCTTGTAGTTGTTGCATCGTTTCTCTCTCTTTACTACTGTACTTGTTGTATCGTTTTCTGTCTTTAATATTGTACTTGAATCATTTCTCTGCCTATATTGCGGTACTTCTTGTATCGTTTTCTGTCTTTACTGTTGTACTTCAATAATTTCTCTGTCTATATTGCGGTACTTCTTGTATCGTTTTCTGTCTTTACTGTTGTACTTCAATAATTTCTCTGTCTATATTGCTTGTAGTTGTTGTATCGTTTGTCTCTCTTTACTACTGTACTTGTTGTATCGTTTTACTCTCTCTACCTATACTTGTTGTATCGTTTTACTATCTTTACCTATACTTGTTTCGTTTTCTGTCTTTACTGTTGTACTTTAATCATTTCTCTATTTATATTGCGGTACTTGTTGTATCGTTTTTCTGTCTTTATTGTTGTACTTGAATAATTTCTCTATCTTTATTGGTATACTTGTTGTATCGTTTATCTCTCTTTACTACTATACTTGTTGTATCGTTTTACTCTCTCTGTCTATACTTGTATCGTTTTCTGTCTTTATTGTTGTACATCAGTCATTTCTCTGTCTATATTGCTGCACTTGTTGTATCGTTTGTCTCTCTTTACTACTATAATTGTTGTATCGTTTTACTCTCTCTGTCTATACTTGTTGTATCGTTTTCTGTCTTTATTGTTGTACATCAGTCATTTCTCTGTCTATATTGCTGCACTTGTTGTATCGTTTCTCTGTTTGTACTGTTGTACTTGAATCATTTCTCTGCCTATATTTCTGTACTTGTTGTATCGTTTTTTTGTCTTTATTGTTGTACATCAGTCATTTCTCTGTCTATATTGCTGCACTTGTTGTATCGTTTCTCTGTTTGTACTGTTGTACTTGAACCATTTCTCTTCCTATATTGCTTTATTTGTTGTATGGTTTTCTGTCTTTACTACTATGCTTGTTGTATCTTTTTTCTGTCTTTTATGTTGTATTTGAATAATTTCTTTGTCAAAATTGCTGTATTTGTTGTACCGTTTTTCAGTTTTTACTACTACGCTTGTTATGTCGTTTCTCTTTCTGTATTGCTGTCCTTCAATCATTTCTCTGTTTATATTACTGTACTTGTATCGTTTTTCTGTCTTTACTACCATGCTTGTTGTATCCTTTTTCTGTATTTACTAAGATGCTTGTTGTATCGTTTCTCTGTCTTTACTACTGTGTTTGTTGTATAATTTCTCTGTCTGTATTGTTGTACTTCAATCATTTCTCTGTCTATATTGCTGCACTTGTTGTATCGTTTCTCTGTTTGTACTGTTGTACTTGAACCATTTCTCTTCCTATATTGCTTTATTTGTTGTATGGTTTTCTGTCTTTACTACTATGCTTGTTGTATCTTTTTTCTGTCTTTTATGTTGTATTTCAATAATTTCTTTGTCAAAATTGCTGTATTTGTTGTACCGTTTTTCTGCTTTTACTACTACGCTTGTTATGTCGTTTCTCTTTCTGTATTGCTGTCCTTCAATCATTTCTCTGTCTATATTACTGTACTTGTATCGTTTTTCTGTCTTTACTACCATGCTTGTTGTATCCTTTTTCTGTATTTACTAAGATGCTTGTTGTATCGTTTCTCTGTCTATATTACTGTACTTGTATCATTTCTCTGTCTTTACTACTGTGCTTGTTGTATAGTTTCTCTGTCTGTATTATTGTACTTCAATCATTTCTCTGTCTGTATTATTGTACTTCAATCATTTCTCTGTCTGTATAACTGTACTTGTATCGTTTTCTATCTTTACTACGATGCTTATTGTATCGTTTCTCTGTCTATATTGCTGTACTTGTTGTATCGTTTCTTTGTCTTCACCACTGTGTGTGTTATATCGTCTGTATTGTTACACTTCAATCATTTTTTTGTCTATATTGCTGTACTTGTTGTATCGTTTCTCTGTCTTCACCACTGTGTGTGTTATATCGTCTGTATTGTTACACTTCAATCATTTCTCTGTCTATATTACTGTATTTTGGTATGGTTTCTCTGTCTTTACTACAGAACATGCATCGTTTCTGTGTTTTTACTACTGTGTTTGTTGTATAAAAATCCTCTTTCTGTATTGTTACACTTCAATCATTTCTCTGTCTATATTACTGTATTTTGGTATGGTTTCTCTGTTTTTACTACAGAACATGCATCGTTTCTGTGTTGTTTTTTCTACTCTATTTGTCTAGCCTTTCTGTTTTTATTATTATACTTTTTCCCATTTGTTCCTCACTTTGTTGTGAATTTCCACAACTTACTATCTTGATCACAACGTTTGTTCAGTATGAGTTCAGCACTACTTGAGGTAACAGCTATTCTGTCATATGTTTGAAAATCCTAGGATGTTCCCTGTGGAGCACGCTGACGTTAATGAACAGGAATCCTGAGGGGAATAGACTTCTCAGGTATCTTATTTGATACCTCTCATTCAGATGCTGCAGTGTTCGGACAGCAAAGCTACGGTTCTCTCTTCGTATTCTCGGATAAATTAGATACAGTGTCCAGGTCTAAATATTTATAGTGCAGTCAACTATGGTATGGTCACTGCTGTCATTTGGGATCAATGGTTATTGACCCGTTCTTGAATCAGAAATATTGACCTGGTGCAACAGAGGTTTGAGTGTGGTCAGAAAGGGTTGAATTAGACGATTGCGGTGACAGCCGTTTATTTAGTAAGTATGATAAATTGTGCGGGAAAGAGCACGTTGCCTGCATGTGGCCTCGCGCCTTGATGCTGCGTCTCTCTCGTGGATGTAAGCTACGCGTTGAATAATGAACTTGTGTCGTTAAATCAGGCACATGCTGGTGCGTTGACTGAGACCAAAAATCATTAAGTTACCTCCTATTGAGCTGTTCAACGCAGAAGAACAAACAATCACAGGTCCATATAAACTTTTTCATAAAAAAAACTTTGTAAAATCGGATAATACAAGTCATACAAGAGATGTACCTTTCGGAACTCTTTCAACTTTTTTCCGTTTCAAAAATGTCTTCTTTTTTTTTAAATTGACGTTTATAGCAATGTTTATATTATTATTTCTATACTTTAATGTTTATTTTATTATGTCTACGATTTAGTGCTTTAGTTTATCATTTGTAAGCTTTAATAGTGCTTTAGTTTATCATTTGTAAGCTTTAATAGTGCTAGTTCAGTAGGTTATAGTGGTATACTGGATGATCAGGTAAGTACAGACGTCAGTGGGTTAGTTTCATGGCGTCTGGAAGTTAATGGTTAACGGCGATGATCGTTACTAGCTCAATTGGACACAAGAATGAGGCACTAGGCTGCACAGAATGACAATTTTATATAGAAGCTTGCATGATTAATACACTGTACATGCTTTATAGTATTTGTTTTTCTGTAACAGATACCGCTACACGACGACTTTCAAGCTTTCTGGCAACATAACTCATTGTCAAACAAGAAAAGTATTGCTTTGTTCTATATATATATCCTTAGAGAGAAATAACTTTGATCAACCTTCTGTTGCAGATGCTTAAAGCTGAGTGTCTTCACTATTTTTTTATTTTGTTTGTCAAATACATTACTTGTAGGCCCTTTATCCACAGTTGTTTCAGCAAAACAACTGTCATTGAACGTGCTGAAAACATAACCTAAAATGTAACCTTAAAGTATACAAGCAGTATAAAATATTTCCTAAAGATACAAATAACCAGTTATGTGAAACACAAGAACCATAATCATATAAAAACACATAGTTAGATGATGAATTGAAAGCTGGGAAAATAAATAAAGGGACAAAAAAATAAACAGATTTAGAGAACATAAGATATATATACTTTTAGACATTTTTATTAACTTTTGTTGTTTCCTTCTATACCTAATTTCTATACAAATCTGAAGCATGTCTAATTAAGGTAGTCCTATCAAAGAACTGTGCTCTAACTAACCGTATTTTTAATGACGTCAAATACTTACATTTTATCTCTAAAGCGCTAATTTCATTTTCATCACTATCATTCAGTTCGGGGACACAACTTAGAGTAATAAACCTTCTATTTGCATGTCTTCCTTGGATATTTAGGGTTTGCTAGACTAACTCCGTAATTCACGAAATATTTAGTTTTGTAATCCCTCCTTTACCAAACAAATATTTACTTAGCCGTTTAGCCGTTGTTAAAAACGAAAATGATTTATTGCAGTCGGTTTCAGAAATGTTCCTGAGTATACGTTCTCTATCGGTAAGTGTGTAAATCATGATACAAGAAACAGAAGAAGATAACGTCACATAGCACACTTCAAAAGCCGCCGCCCTACAATTTCCGTGAACGTTCCAAGACTTCAAACTTGATACAACCTTAGCAACCGTTTGTCAGCTGCTGAAGGTGTAGTGCAAGTAAGCAACTGATAAGAAGAACATGCTGCAAACAATCTGTGGTTTTTAAAGAAGAATAACTGTGATATATCATCCAGAGACAAAATTAACTGTAAACTAAAATTTCCTTTCGAGCTTCCAAACAAAGAATGCACGCATACTCTTAACATTTGTGTGACAAATCCTCCTATAGGACAAAACTTATGTTACAAATCCTCCTATAGGACAAAACTTATGTTACAAATCCTCCTATAGGACAACACTTATGTTACAAATCCTCCTATAGGGCAACATTTATGTTACAAATCCTCCTATAAGATAACAAGAGTGTTCCTATAGATAGATGAAAAAAAATCCGAACTTGTTAGATTTTCATTATATTACAGTCGGATTTATTTTAAGAGCAAGCATTTTATTATAAAACTATTTCTTTTAATAGGTATTGCATGAAGCATGTACTGATATAGTAATGTTTCTTTTTTCTTTTCTTTTTTATATGGGTTTCGCCGATGTTTACAGTTTTAAACTGTTCAGTACAGAAAAATACCTGGAGTTACCTATGACTAGCTGAATGGGTACTTAAAACCTTTGTTTATGTTAGCATTTTTCTTTCTTTGTTTGTAAATAAGCACAAAGCTACACAATGAGCTATCTGTGCTCTGCCCACCACGGGTATCGAAACCCGGATTCTAGCGTTGTAAGTCTGCAGACATAACGCTGCGCCACTGGGGGGGGGGCGCCTTTTTCTTAGAATTTATTTTTTTCCTTAATTTCTCTTACCCAGAGTATAGTATTAGGGTAACCAAGTCGTGTCTGGTCGTTTAAATCTTCGAAGATATCACCAAAAGAAATATTACTAAGTTAGTAAATCCAGCGACTATAGTTCGGCATGATCTACTCATACCTAGCAACGTTTCTGGTATGCTGTACTACTTACGCTGTAATACTTATGTCCAACGACTATGCGTCTTGCGTTGCTGTAATATATATACTGAATGGCGTAATATACTGCTGTCTTGTTGTCATTTTGTACTTGACTCTAAAGTTTCAACACATATAGTGGCTGAGTTAAACTGTTGTAAGTTTTAAACCTGAGGCTTATATGCTTATATACAGTAAGTCTTTGAAATGTTAAACATGGATAGAGCTGTGAATATGGTTGAAAACAAAGATTCAGATAAAAGAATTCAAGTTGACCAATAATAAAGTGTGATAAAACATTCTCATCGAACAATCGATAAAAATGTAATTAGGATTTGAGAAGCTAGAGTGCTTATATATATATGTATCACATAATGTTCCTCACTTCTTTAGTCAAATACTTAACCAGTCTCTTGATGGGTGAGCGATAAGTTTAGGGACTTGAAATGTAAAAATCCCTGGTATGATTCCCTGTGGAGGACAGGGACAACTATGTAATTTGGAGCTAAAATTCAAACTACCTCACCAAACTATCGTAGCCCTCTTTCCATTATTTACATATGAGTAAATCAAGCTACTTTCTTCTTGACTAAAACCAGTTAGTAGTTAGTGTTCTAGGAATGTGAATCTGAGGGTTTATGGCTAGCGTCCCGTTATTAAGAAAACGCTCCATAAGTTGGGCCGTGGATGCAATATAAAAGTGACGGTGAAGTCCCACTATTCAGTCGGACATTATTAGCTTAATATTTGGCGGTGGGTACTTTGAACTAGCTGCCTTTCCTCTAATCTACCCGTTCAAAATTATTTGCAGATATCCCTTGTGTAGTTTTAGATGAAAAATCTAAAATAATCAAGCTTTAACTGACGTTTTGCATGCAGTTACTAAAACATTAAATTGGCTTTTATCGGTCAGAACGGTGTTCCGAAAACTCTCGATTTCACGTTTACACACGGCGTGAAATATGCCACAGCTGCTTAGCGCTATGACTGTTACATCAAGAGAACTTTTTTACTGTGGATTTGATGAATGATATACTACACAAAATATATATAGTGTCTCAATCCCTAATTTTGGTAATCGCATTATAAGTAAATAGTTTTCGAATACAGATAATATAAGAATAACTTGGAGCTCTTATTCATCAAACGCGTCACTTTGAAGATGAACTCGAGTAAAAAACAAGTTTTCCAGGAGACGAGAAAAAAGATTAATTAAAAAAATAAAGTTTTACTCAGTTTATTTTCAGCCATTGAACCGCATCATTAATAAATCTGTTTAATCCCTCCAAGCTAGCAAGTTACAATGTGTTAGGTTTAACACATTTACATAAAGCTACATCATCCGACACTGCTTTTCTGTATCAAGCATGAAGTGGATTTACCCAAACAAATAAAGTGGTTTGTATAGTTTTAGGGGTGATATTATTTATTTTAAAGCTCAGATTTCACCTCAAAAGTCATTAATATTTCTTTTCTACAATTAGGAAAGCTAGGCAGGGAAGTCAGCATCTAGAGACCAATTAATAAATAATGACGCCAAGCCTCATCACATACATAATATATAGTCGCGCCAAATGTCCCTGGTGACAGAAGGGTCAGTAGATGGTTGCGATTCTAGCTGATTAAAAACATGTGACTTCGCTTCAAAGGGTTCGTGAGTTGGCTTTATGAAAGGATGTTCTAGCAGCAATTCTGTAAACACAATTCATCACACAATAAGTGCTAATGAACGACGCCAGAGAACTACGTAAAAATAAAAAGACTTACGATGAAACTACTCCTTTAAGAGGCATTTGGTAGGAAATTTATTTTCTTTCTTAGAATCTATAATAACGTGTGTACTATTCCAAATAATGTAGGTGTTTGTTACATTTAGCAATTCGCACTTAAAACAATTTACCTACGTTCTGTAACATCTCTCTTCTTTTACAGTTATCATTTATCCTTCTTTCTTGGCTTTTACTGTTTCTCATTTCTTATTTTAAGAACGAAAGGTGGTTTGAACAGATTTTTTTTCTTTAATTCCAAGAGCGAAATAAAAAGTTTCAGTGATCGAAATGTGTTGGAATGTATGATGTCACGTATCTTAGTTGAAGTTCATGATGTCAGGTAATGGATATTCAATAAAAACGATAAGCGGCTGATGACTGCTGCACCCAAATAACCAGACCGTACTTTAATCATTTAGTTCATCGTGCAGTAAATCCAATCATAATGCCTTTTAATTGTTGGGTCTGATTATCTATAATTTTTTCATAGCACAGATAAAATGACCAAGAGTCTTAAATATATTAGGGTTGACGTTTTGAGGCATAATACTGTAAAACTTTCAGACTTCAGACTTTTGAAGTGCTGTACAGATGCGTGAAAAATAAAAGTAGCTGAACTATATGTGGTAATCTACTAAGTCTACCATGACAGACTGGGCGAAATATATTGTAATGGATTTTGATCATTATTCCATTTAAAGCGTTTTAATAAATTATTATTCTCTTAACAGATGGAACTTATTCCAACGTAATGAGCTAAACGTTACACAAAACATTTTACATGTTAAGTTATTATTCTCTTATCAGATGGAACTTATTCTAACGTAATGAGCTAAACATTACACAAAACATTTTACATGTTAAGTTATTATTCTCTTATCAAATAAAACTTATTCTAACGTAATAAGCTAAACGTTACACAAAGTTTTGATTTTGTTGTAGATAAATTCCTTTTATTACGTAATATTTAATTACCGTTTAAGTAAATGTATATTTCTCGACCAATAAGTAGTAGGAAGAGAATTTTATGTGATAAGTTTTGTATGGGTACAATTACCAGAAACGTTTGCTTTCGTGTGTGTGTGTGTGCCATCTTTATCTATCAGAAAAGTTTGGCGTACGAAATGCCTGATCGATCATGACTATATTGATACATGTATGATCATGACAGTATTGATGTAGGCCTGATTTTATTAATTCTCCTGAAGTTTTTATGCAGATCGTATAATGAAGAGATATAAACAAGATCGTGACGATTCACAAATTCCAAAAGTTTTATTTTGAATGTACGAACACCCTATTCTTAAGCTCCGTCTCCGAATTCACCCATACAGCCAATTATAAAACTTAAAGAAATAATAATTAGCCAAAGAACGAACATTCAAAATATAGTTTATAATTCCTAAAAGAAACAGATAACAAACTCTATTTTGTAGCAGTTGTTTTAATATAAATTTTGCTGGATGCTAACATGTAATAATAACAGTAAAGTGGAACACGTTCAAATCCACGTTGGGTGCTGTCAAAAAGTTCACATTTTAAAGTTTAATATTTCTCTGTTTTACTTCCTCTGCTTGAAACCAACCCTGCGATGTCCTGATGATATCATATATCCTAGTGTTATTTCATACATGGATAAAATCGTTCCTATTTAATATTTATGATCTTTTTCCGGAGTCTTCTTTGTGTGCTCAGATGAACACATTTGAGTAGGTACCTCGTTGTCAGTTTTATATCAGTGGGCACTTCGCTCTTTCACCGATAACTGCATTTAAAGCCGACTTGAAAAGTAGGATTGGCTGTCATGACGCGACATACAATTGACTGACAGATACTGAGACTTAAAAACCCATTATATCTAATACCTTAAAAAAGCTTCTGCCTATAATACTTCGATCTTGTGTCTTCACACTTGAAATATGACTTGACAATCACGCCGCCTAGCGGAAGTTGAAGGATTTCGATACGAATTCTAATCTCTTACATCCTGATCATTGGCTAAGAGATTTCGAGATTTGGACAATTGAAGAAAAATAAACCTACAAAAGGATTTTATAAAATAGTAGAAGCTCATAATTACTGAATAATGTATCGTAGAAGATGTTTATAGCCTTATATATCACACTAGACTATAGTGAGTTATTATGGAATTACTAGAAAAGTAACACATATGGTAACTGTACAGGTATTAGATACTAAACCCACATCAAGTTACCCCTCTTAAATATTTGTCGTTTAGCTATTACTAGAAAATCAACACATATGGTAACGGTACAGCTATTAGATACTAAACCCACATCAAGTTACCCCTCTTAAATATTTGTCGTTTAGCTATTACTAGAAAATCAACACATATGGTAACGGTACAGCTATTAGATACTAAACCCACATCAAGTTACCCCTCTTAAATATTTGTCGTTTAGCTATTACTAGAAAAGCAACACATATGGTAACTGTACAGGTATTAGATACTAAACCCACATCAAGTTAACCCTCTTAAATATTTGTCGTTTAGCTATTATGAAATGTTACAATAAGAAGAAATAGTTTGAAAATTAAAAAAAAATATGAAAATGATTTCCTCTCCAAACACTCGAATTCGATGTAGAATTAAAAAACCCCTTTAAAAGGGGATTTTTTGTCATACAACGAGAGTCACAAGATCACATGACCAAAGCTGAAATTTCTTAAAGGCGCCAAAATATTCTTAAATTTTCCATTTTCCAAAAATTACATCAGTTGAAGGATTCGTATAGTTTTATATTTAGTATAATATAGTTTTAAACTCACTTAAATATTAATGGAAATACTAATACACAAAATACATAATTTCTGTTCTAGTTGTGTTGGAGATATATAGTGATATTTAGAGAAGAGAAACACTTAAGCAATAGCTTCCACAAATCCAAAATATAACAATAATAATAAATAAATGAGTTACTTTTATGCAAAGTGGGATTAGAAGTATAACTTAAAATGTTAAATTTAAAACAAAACTTTATCTATTTACGCACTCGGAAGTAATTAGTGCGAAGTCCTTACGAGACAAAATTTATTGCATATTGCCTTCTTTCAAGATTAAGAGCTAAACTTTACACACAGATTAAAAGAATAGTATACCTATACGTAGTGATATAATTATGGTAAAAAAAATCATTCCGTGTTCAGACTTACACTAGATCTGACTTACGCAATAATCACCGTTACCTACACCACATAAAGATAAACCCCAAGTTATTCTATATGCACGAGCTTCTCGTATAGATCCTGAAACATTGGGAAAGAGAGCAACCTTTTTGTGGATCAGGTTCTAATCTTGAATTAAGATAAATAATAATTAAAACAGCATAAGTGACTCAGCGTAATTATATTTAGGCAATGAATACGCGGAGACATGAAACGGTTGTATGAAATTCTGCTAAGAAATATGTTGAATATTTAATCATCTTTCCCCATGATCATCGTCATTCAATGGGTTCGTGTGATACAACATGCATATTCGTAACGGTTAATATTACGAATACGTAAAATCTAGTTATGTAGAGGTAGATGTTGCTCTTCGCGTTTTCAGACAAGCATTGCTTTATAACGTACTTTTCCTGTCTAATTCCCTCAAGGGAGGGACAATACATCATCATATAACATTCCAATGTTAATATGGTTATTTATTTTCTTAAGATGTATGTCGATTATTTTTATTGGAGTTTCTGCAATCATGTTTAAAACAAACATTTAATCAAAGACGTTTCTTATTGCTTGTTTTTTTTCTGTTAACATTTTTAGTGAATACGTGTGTGTTAAATTTTGCTAAGTTTCCATAGATTCGAGAAAATTGTTATAATCTTAAACTTTTTACAAGTGTGTTTGTGTTTCTATGTGTGGCAGATTTTACTCCACACCTCTCAGTGATACCTATTCTTCCTTGACTTTCTTTCTTTTTTGCCTGACAACTCAATCACATCAGAGAAAGTAATTATATAAGGATGTAAAAGACAAAAATCCTGTGGTCTCAAAGAAGGAATAACGGAAAGTAATTCTGATCTGCAATATGTAGCTAAGTTTGTTTTTTTATTCTATTTCTAACAGGTTTGGTTCAAAAACCGCAGAGCAAAATGGCGGAAACGCGAACGGAACGCTGGAGCTGAATTGAAAAATGGATTCGGCACCCAATTTAATGGGCTGATGCAGCCTTTTGACGACGGCCTTTATTCTGGATATTCCTCGTACAACAACTGGGCATCTAAAGTCCCAAGCCCTCTGGGGGCAAAGAGTTTTCCTTGGCCAGGTTTCAACTCAGTGAATGTGAATCCACTAACCTCAGTAGTTCCTAACCAAGGAATGGGCTGTTTCAATACAGCCTCCACAGGAATCACATCTTCCAGTATCGTACCAAACGTCAATATGCCTGTTAACAGCCTGAATAATCCGATGACCCCTTGCCCCTACGCTACAGCTACGCCTCCTTACGTCTACCGTGATCAGTGCCCCTCCATGTCTTCAAGCATTGCGTCCCTTCGACTAAAAGCCAAGCAGCACACCGCTACTGGGTTCGGCACCTACGCACCCATGTCACCGCGACAAACACCGACCCTGTCCCCATGTCAATATGCCACCGTGGACAGGCCAACAGTCTAAGTCGCACGACTTCAGTAGACCATAGTTGTTCCATTTTAGTCGCAGTGTGTATGGGCAGAAAATACTGAATCAAGTAGAGCAGGAGACTTCTGATTTTCTTATTAACATACTTATTCTAAATCAACCTCAACAACCAGAACGTTACAGACTACTTAACCATCCTAACGTCAAAAAAGACTAGTGACTCTGTGGAAATGTTAAAAATTAAAATCAAAAATGTGTTAACCCTTTATCTGAACATGAATTCTAATATCAAGTCTGATAAAACGACCTAAAGTTCCTTGTTTTCAGCACAAACTAGTGTTGTTTCTAAGAGGACGTACTTCGATAAGAGCAGAAGTCATCTGTTTTTGAAAAGATGACATCATTGTCTATCTGCTTCAACTGATAAAATCACTGGTTGGAATAAAGAGGAAGTAAATTAGTAGTATTAGTAGTAGTTCAATTCCAGGTTGGTGAGGTTTTGAATCTTATGTAATCCCTCTGGTGGGAGATTTTGTGGGTAAATGTCTTTTCTGTAGTCTATCTTACTGTTGTTGATCTATTGTGTAAAGTATTTAGCATTAAGCATAACTACTTCTAAAAATCTGGTCTGGAAAAGCAAAATAAAAAAAAACAACATTTTTTTATTTATATTTTCTGAGTTGAAATTGTAACATCATTACGATTATTTTATTATTTTATTTTTGATAACCATATTTAAGGAAAAAAATAAAATTTTCCTAGTGTGGAACTCAATCATAGATCCTCAATTCTACAATTATTTTTCAAGAACAATACTATACGTGTATGCATGTAATTCATAGATTAAAGTTTTGAAATAATGTTAAGTCCGAATAAAAAAATGCTCCCAGTGAAAACTTCATTTAAAATTCACCCGAAGTACTTTAGACAAATGAACTATAATGAGACACACTATTGTAGGCTTAGATTACTAATTTCTATCTTTATACGAAAATGAATTGTACCATTTCGCAATGTTCCCACGAGAATCTTTTACGGTATAAACTCTCTATACTCTGATTTTCATTTTTTGCAGCATATCAAACTTGTTTCTTAAACTTCACGGCACAGATCTTTCGTAATTTAGTAAACTAAGTCTGGAAATTCCGCGTAGTTTGTATATGATTCATACACTTGTTGCTAGGTGACGGTAATATCTTGATTTGCATAGTATTTGGACATCAGTTGTCAGATAACAAAATTAGCAAGCTCCCTTAGTGTTCGTATGCCGCTTATTGTGTGAAACTAGTAACATATCCACGCTATTATTTATAAAACAGTTGCTAAGTAACAACAATAGAGTAACTCATTGATCATAAGCCAGTTTCCAGATAATAATAATAATAATATAAAACATCTAATAACCATATTCTAGTTGAAACCTAACGAAATTGTCCCCCGATGTGCCAGGGGTAGGTTTGCGAAATTACAACGCTAAAATCCTAATCTCGATTCCCTGCAGTGGACAGAGCACACACAGTCAATTGTGTAGTTTGCGCTAAAAAACATCAATAATAACTCACCTTGTGTTAATAAGTGAGTTGCTTGATGACGCTAATAAAGAAATCTCCCCAATGACTGCTTTAACCTTAATGTTTTATATATACCAGAAAAGATTTTGCTTTTGCTATTTCTCCACCAGAGGGTAGAATTTTTACTGGCTTATGCCAGTATTTTCTGCTAAATCAAGATACTTGCAATTAGAGGGTTTTTTAGTCAGACTTTCTTTTCTGTCCAAGTATTTAAATTAATATTCCCAGCACAGTTTTGAAGCGTTATTACTGAGTTTTTTAAATCTGCCGGGTGTAGTCTTAGTTCTCTGACACCTTTAACAGCTGACACTTAGCTTTAAAGTAAATTATTTTCTGTTGGGTTTTTAAGTAATTTCCTATTTTTGTTTCAGTGTATTTTATGAAATATACAGCAGGTTGACGTGGACGAAGACGGAAATAAGAGCGATACTGACAAAAGCGTAAATGTGGAATTGTAGCGACATTACGAGGTTCTGTATAATAACAATAATTTTAATTAATCCTAAACACCTATATGATGGCTTATAACGTTAAAAAAAGGGTTTCGATACCTGTGGTGGGCATAGCACAGATCGCCCATTGGGTAGCTTTGTGCTTAACAATAAACAAACAAACAAAACTTAAACACCTTATTTGAAGCTGCACAAAATAACAAAAGAAACGAAATATTTTCACTTCATTTTTAGGCGAATCTAAAAAATGCAATAGTTTAAAAAGTTTTATTTAAAAGCACTTTAAATATATAAATAAAAACGTCAACTAAATAAGATAAACCACATAAATTTTATGGTCAACCTTTCTAACTACACTTCTCCATTAATAGTTGGATAGAGGTTTATGTAAAATAAAGATAGATAATAAAAGCAACTAAAAAATGCTTTGGATATGGACCTAAAACCGGTAATCCGAATTCATTATGAAATAAGATTGTAACTAGATTCAAACCACGAAGAATTTATTGAAGGGGGAAAATGTACTTCAGCAACAACTATGTACCTCTCTTGCCTCTATCAAACGCATCATTTCTTATTATAACCAGACTTACTTAATACTATGCTAGTCTAAAGTCTTGATATAGTTTATATTAAATGTAAAAAGAAAGAAATTATTTTTTTAGTTTCAGTAGAAAAAAACACATTAAAGAGGAAATTGATGGTATGTATTTTTGTTGGTGTTGTTTCCCCCCTAAAGTATTGTTTGCTTTGAAAATTTGAAACTGTTTGTGCACGTACATCTTAAGTGCGTTTCTTATAAAAAATGCTGGTGTATCAAAATGTAAGATTTGTTGTACTAACCTAATTGGGTGTAC
Organism: Limulus polyphemus; assembly: GCF_000517525.1. Taxonomy (NCBI): domain Eukaryota; kingdom Metazoa; phylum Arthropoda; class Merostomata; order Xiphosura; family Limulidae; genus Limulus; species Limulus polyphemus. The sequence goes on from NW_013665611.1 coordinate 93,697, forward strand.
TCGTAGATTTACAAGTAAGTGGTTAGTTGTTTAGTTTTAATTTAGCACAAAGCTACACAATGGGCTATCTGTGCTCTACCCACCACGGGTATCGAAACCCGGATTCTAGCGTTGTAAGTCCGCGGACATACCGCTGTGCCACTGGGGGGCACAAGTAAGTGCATTTGAAGTTTTGTTTTCACTGATGCGTTTCACCTACCGTTTGTTTTCCAAGTAATCAGTACAGTTATTTACAGTTGGACACTTGACTGTGCTCATATTGTACATACAGGGAGTGGTGTTAGTGTGTTTATAATAGCATTCTAATTTTTCTTTCGTAAGATTCTTTGTCACATCCCGCATACTAGGATTTGGTCTTGCTGATTATTGATGACTTTCGAACAGAACAAACATACGACTTGTTGATATTTTTTATTTAGTAAAATAGTTCTGTAAGGCCAGTTTTACTGTTCAATAACTTGAAGTAGTATTGTAAATAGCTGATCCTATAATGTTTCGTGTTGTTTTAAGACACGTTACTACATGTTCTGATGGTGTGATTTACTTCAACAAACAACGCCACCTGGTAAGCTCTACATAAAGATGTGAATAGATAACCAAAAGCACTTGTAATAGTGTAGAAATGTACGTAATGGTGAACTGTACCTTGTACTTTTCATCCATTGCAAGTAATGTTTTCATCTCTATCGGTGTTTGACCACGCCATTGTGTCATTGTTCTATGTTTGATGTGCTTCTGCCAAATTTTGTTGATGTTGTGTATTTGGTTCACAATTTCATTAAAACTCTTTCATTTTGAAAACCAATTGTTGCTATGATGTAACTTTATACACATACATAAAAAAAATTCAAATCATATTATTAATCTTTTTTTTTATCGAATCAGTGTGAAATAAAATAATATTTTAATAAAACATTTTCTACTTTCATCACATTTTAAAGACAAATCCTAATTGTAACTAACAGCAAAGTTGGTAATTTTGAAAGTTAAAACCACAGTATCTACAAAGTCACTGTTGTAAGGAAAAACGTTTAGTTACAAAACGCCTACATGTGACAGATGTAATCCCCACGTCTTCTGATTACAGGGATTAATAATTGTTTTTAATTCTTTTTCCAGAATATTAAATAATAGTAGTTGATCTTATAAAATACTCCCACTGAATAAGAGTTCACGAATCAAATTTTCTTAGCTTTCAGACAAATTTAATAAAGCCAAATAAATAGTCTTCAAGTAATTAAAAACACGATTTATTGCCATAAATAATCAAATTAAGGTAACTGTAAAACATTATTTGGCTATCTGAAAGATACCTTAGGTGTGCTAACGTGTATGATAAATGATAAAGTATAACTAATAATAACATAAAATTAATTCCGTATTAATGGAGTTATAAAATACAGGTGTCGCTTTAAAAATGGAAAAAAAATCATATTCATTGAATCAAAACGTTTATCACGGGACAAGACCATATTATTTATCTGGCGAATCATTTTACCGGTAACAAAAACTCTGGCATTATCTGTTATATAACATCACATTCAAAAAACGATAAAACTCTAGCACTTCCAACAGGTGGAACTGTCTTCATCATGGGCAAAGGCAGATCTATTCCACAACAAAGAGTACTTTTTCAAATCCACCTTTGCTCATGGTTAAAAACAGATCCATCCGTCGAAAGCATTAAGATTTTATAGTGTTTTTTTTTTTTTTTTACACGTGAGTGTTACTGCCTAACCCTTTTGACCTTACCTGTTTTTAACGTCATGGTAGAGGACATTTATACCATAATATAGTTGTAATTGAGTGTAGAAAACAGTTTTAAATATTTTCAACAAATGATTTCAAAACTTCTAATCAGTCATATTTCTTTAATAGATTGTTTTAATTTGAGTTACGTAAAAATACATAATGATTTACGGAGATATGGAATTATCGAAAAGAATCATATTGAGTTAGATTATCCATGCTAACACAGATAACATGTAGTAATACTGGATTATATGAAATAAATCCGTTATTTCACTTAACATTCAATTCCAAAGGCAGCTCTGAAAAATTTCAAAACCTATATTACTCGTTACCTTTTGTATTTTTGTCAAATCGTAAAGAAAACCAAAACTAAATGAACTTCAAATAAATGACGAACGTCTCCATACGCTACAGAAAATTAGATAAACGAGTTATTTTGAATAAAAACGAAACCCAGTAGACTTAATTCCCGCCATATTCCTAATCAAAATACGAAATTCGACATTCAAACTAGTGGTTTGAATATCTTTTGATAAGATATTGGAGGTAGTATCTTATTTTAGAGCACGTTTGAGATGAATATTTGTTTAGATAAAGTAGTAAACTATAGATCTCAGAAAAACATACTTGTTATAACATTATGTTACTTTCATTATACATACGTCTTATCACTAAAGACGTCTTAACACTTTTATACTTAAAAGGAATTTTTAATGGTATGAAAACTGATACTATAAATGCTAAGTACCTAAATGTCCAAGTTCTATATAACATAAACTTAGTCTTTTATTTCACCTACACTTTAGATGCTACAGTCCTAAGGCCAACCATTATGCTAACAATTTATTCGTGGAACATCTTCCCAACACCTCTCTTCACTGACTCAGCTGTCGCTAACAACTACTAACTGTCTGTGGTTCAAAATGGTATTCTATAATTACAAGGCGTAACCATTACTGACTTTTATATTTGTATCTAATTTTATTTTTCTATTTCAGACAACAATATTTCATCCCTGTTTCGAAGTAGTGTACTCGTGAGAAGCTTAGTCTCAAAAAATCAAAGGCTCAAAAGATCAAGTCCAAGTTAAAAAAAATCTTTGTTTGTTTAGATATATTTACATATTGTAGTTTACATGAATGACTTGCATATTCTAATATAGTGACGTGTCGCTTCAGATTGCAGCCGTGACGCTGCGGACAACATGTTTAGTGCCTATATATTTGATTCACAACGAATTTCTGACCATTCCACAGTGCAGTGTTAAAAAATTTTCGAGAATGGATACTCTTATGGCAGAGTCAAAAGAAACAACATTTATAAAAAGGAAATGCTTATACTCTCCGTGGAAGCCAAACAATAAACAAACTTGCATATCAGAGCGTTTAGCCCAACAATAGACTCCAAAATCATACCCCATCACCTATAAAGTGAAGGCTATGGTTACGAAAGAGAACTCTCCGACCCAAAAATCCATTAGCATAAAGTTGGACATAACCCCTGATATCGTTACCCAGATAAACATTGATTTTGAGGTTGAGGTAGGAACACGAACCAAGAATTCACTAGCTTCTAGCCACAAATCGAATTCAACGGTTGTTTTCATGAGAAACATGGCGGGGGAAACTATAATCCCAGCAATCACGTTAGATCACACACATATCAAGTCGCTCTCTGTGCACTTCCAGTGGACTTTTGTGTCTTTGGTCTGCTTTAACATAGTCGTGGTAGCTTACGTCCACATGCAGTGGAAAATCTGTGAAAAGTCTATAAAAACTGCCGACCTCGGCGTTACAATGAAAATTGTGTTGTCGACCAATAGTTTGTAATCATAGTCAACAGAATATGCACGATGTAAAAAGTCTATAAAAACTTGCCGACCTTGGCGTTACAAATTGAAAATTGCGGTGTCGAACAATAGTTTGTAATCATGGGCAACAGAATATGCACGATGTAAAAAAGTCTATAAAAACTTGCCGACCTCGGCGTTACAATGAAAATTGCGGTGTCGAACAATAGTTTGTAATCATGGGCAACAGAATATGCACGATCGGCGATGGAAGAGCAGCCAACACTTGTAATATTATTCTTATACAGTGCAAATAATCTTATATTAAAATAATATCAATAAGTACAAATGTTTGCTCAAACAATAAATAATTAACGAAAAAAAGTTTATCTGCAATTATAATAAATGGTCGGGTGTGGTCTAATGGTTAGCATGCTCGGAATGTGAATCCGAGAATTCGTGGTTCGCATCCCTTGTCACAAAAAGCATTCCATATTTTTGGGCTGTGGGTGCACTATAAGAGCGACGATCATAGCCCCCCCCCCTCCAAAGAAAATACTATCGCGCTTCGCACTTTGGGGCCACGAGTGCGTAATAAGAGTGATGGTTAGATCCGAATATTCGGTCACACATTAGTAACCCAAAAGTTATCGATGGATGTTGTTGATTAGTTCCTTCCCTCTAGTCTTACAGTTGAAAATTAGGAACGGCTATTCGTAGATAACCCTCGTGCGACGTTGCGAGAAGATTATAAAATAACAACAAATACAGAGAATGAAGCATTGACTATTTTTATTCGAAAGTATTGTTGTTATAAAACTAAAACACTTCCATTACAAGAAAAGTTATAATTTGTTTTTCATGCGATATTTATCTTTAACCTAATCAGTTCATTTAATGTTTGTCATATGT
>NW_013665611.1:98394-110308 GCF_000517525.1 Limulus polyphemus
TATACATATACTGGGGAAGTGAATGATAATATAAATAAGCAATTAAAGTTAAAAAGATAATAAATGTAATTCAGTCTATTAATACGGAAAGTGAATGATAATATAAATAAGCAATTAAAGTTAAAAAGATAATAAATGTAATTCAGTCTATTAATACGGAAAGTGAATGATAATATAAATAAGCAATTAAAGTTAAAAAGATAATAAATGTAATTCAGTCTATTAATACGGGAAAGTGAATGATAATATAAATAAGCAATTAAAGTTAAAAAGATAATAAATGTAATTCAGTCTATTAATACGTTCAAACTGTTGACGACATTAAGTAAAAAAAATCTCTTGGAATTGGCCCGGCATGGGCAGGTGGTTAAGGCGCTCGACTCGTAATCTGTGGGTCAAGGGTTCGAATCCCTGTCACACCAAACATGCTTGCCCTTTCAGCCGTGGGGCCGTTATATAATGTGACGGTAAATCCCACTATTCGTTGGTAAAAGAGTGGCCCAAGAGTTGGCGGTGGGTGGTGATAACTATCTGCGTTCCCTCTTGTTTACACTGCTAAATTAGGGACGGCTAACGCAGATAGCCCTCGTGTAACTTTGTGCGAAATTCAAAACAAACAAACTCCTGGGGTTTGCTTTTCTGCCTCCATAATGATCACATATCTGTATTTTAAAAACCATAATAGAAACCTGACAAAATAAGGTTAATATATGTAATGTCCTTTTATTCAGAAGCTCCCCTCCCCCAGTGGCACAGCGGTATGTCTGCGGACTTATTACGCTAGAAACCGGGTTTCGATGCTCGTGGTGAGCAGAGCACAGATAGCCCATTGTGTTTTGTCTGTGCTTAACTTAAAACAAACAAACAAGGTTTACTGAGAATTCACGCTTTGTATGTCATTTTCAATGTTATCGTATAATGTCTTTAGAAATTATCGGTACGAATTTATATTTTATTTTCTCGAAATAATTGAGCTGTCGATAACTTCTAATTTATCCTTTGCTATATATATATATATATATATATATATATACAGTAAGTCCTATATATATATACATATACAGTAAGTTCTATATTTATATATATATACAGTAAGTTCTTATTTTTTATCTCAGGAAAGTAGATATCTTCTACTAACAAATATCGTTAGGGATTTGTTCGCACTAGGTTGAAAGCTTCTATTATATCCAAGACTGGCCAATACCTGTTATGCTGTATATAAACAAATGACCTCATCATAGACATTAATTCAGGTGCTGATGTTTGGACATATCTTGCTCAGCCAGACTTCTGCTCCGATAGGGGACGTAGACCCTGACAACGAGGAGCACATTCCCCTGACACCATCTAAAGACGGGTCACGCTGAGGTGGGTTCTCGCCAAGCAGAAGAAATGTTAGTTATCAAGAGAAGCAGTTAACCTTCAGGCTGCTAACAAAGTCAGTCGGGTATTAATATGTCAAGCTCTTGGTTCGCTGATGTGTTTGCATCGGTGAGTTCTATTGCTTCGATTGGCTGGCAGTGACAAAGGTCTGACACGTTGATTTTCGGCCCGGTTGACCTACCCGCGGATGAAGTCTAACCGCCCGTTCAAACAACGACCGAATGCCAGCTCGCATCAGGCCCTTCATCCACACACCTCGGTTCCCTTGGATGATGATGTACACGGTCCAAGTAGGAGCAATAGAAGAGACAATTATTCTCGTGTTTGGAATAACCCATCTGTGCTGGATAAGTTCCTTTACCCTACACACACGTCACATTTCTCGATCACGTGTCACGAGCTTTATTTGCTATTTGAGTTCTTGATGTAGTGCTCACAACAGCGGTAAATAAGCTGACTTACTTGAATAAATTGTAAAATGAAAAATCATTACTGCAACAAGCGTATAGAAACATCATTTAACTGATCCGATGACGCAAACTACAACTAGATGGCGCTTAACAAAGAAACCAACGTCTTACTCTCCTGTGATAGATTTTAAGACTTTTCATTCTCAAAACACCCTAGTTCCTAGTTAAACAAAAACTATCTTATGACGACGAGATCTACAATGGCTTAATCTTTCCTTAATATCAGTCTGACCATCGACTATTTCACACTATGATAAGGTTATCTATCTTTAAAAGTACTCTTCAACCTAAATCATGCTGACCTTAAAGCTCTCAGTTGATCATATTTTTTCAACATTTTGCAATATTAAACTATTTTATTTTACCTCAGTATTGAATAATCACTGCACCTATACATAACGGTCATTCCGGTAGTTCACAGACACATCCTATACATATCATCAAAATGCTCATTTATACTGGCATCCAAATACATTCCCCTTTCGTTCATTGTACTAATATTACAGTACAATACCTTCTGTCTTATTAAATCGTACTCACGTTGTACTTAATATATATATAATCTATATGGCAAACATTCATACTGATGGTCAACTACACTCAAAAATACACATCACATTTACCCTCACGTACATTAAACCTTTTGTTCCGTACACCTTACCACCATAAATCACAGTCACTCTATATTTACTTCATTTTTGTATTTTAGAATTATGACGATATTGAACACACGTATGGCATTCATACGAAACTAAAGTGTACTAAACGGTTTTATGTTTTTCGTTTATGAAATTGTTATGTGCAAAGAAAGCTCAGTCAAACGTATACTGTTTTAATTTCTACAATAAATGACAACACATTTTGAAATTCTTCACAAAATTCGTCTTACAAAATTTGCTTACCCCCGAATTACAAATACTGTTATTAAGAACAAGAAGATAATTAAAATGGATTGTTTCCATAGAAACGAGAAGTAAAACGTTCATCGAGTTTATTTGATGGAACCCAACAGAAGATACTTACAAGTTGAATACGAGATGATATCATAGAAAACCAGTAACCGGATTTTATTATCTCAAACGAGCTTTGGTTCCATAATAAGATGTTTAAATATTTGATATTAAAAGGTAAAATAAGATATTTCTGTGAAACAATCACGGGTGAAATGTTTAAAAGTAATCCTTAAATTCTTAGCTTTATTCATTTTAGACAAATATTATCCTGCATGCATTATTCTATACTTCCATTTTTTTAATTCTCTATCTTTGTAACATGTCAAAGGTGTGTAGGAAATAAAGTACATAATCCCATAGTAATATATTACGTCCTTTTTATTTTTGCTGCATAACGCCACTTTTACTGTTGATATTTAAAGAATCAATATAGATAAATTATTGGATAAATATTATAATTTATGGCTTCTAATTATATATATATATATTTATTTACATAAAGAACTAAAATAATAAAATATAATACAATAAAAGATACTTTAAAGGCAATGATAGCTTTCGAGTATTACAGATTAGACGTCAAAATGTAGTAAAAATTAAATCATTGCACTCGAAATTACATTTTGAAAGTTGAAACTATAAATTTAAATAATCCTATATCATACGAAGTAAAGTTTATATGGAATTTCTTGTTCTATTTCTCCACAAAAGTCACAAGAATTTTCCAAAGTTTTGAAAGCTTTGAGTGCGATACTTGTATGTGATTTGATATTCCAAAATAGTTCCAGTTTATAGTATTTAAACACTAGTTTTACTTTGCATAAGAAATCACATTTTATATCATGCACTGCAATTAGAAACATTAACTCCGTAAACAAAATATATTAGTTGTTTTACATTTTCATTTTTCCAGCACGCGCCGTTTCTAAATGCTTGGTTATAGCGATCACGTGAATATATATATACTTATTTATCTATATCATTAGCCCAAAAACAAAAAGGGAAATGTTCAAATAAGGCGCGAATAAAACTAAGAAACTACAAAGTTGAAATGGTGAAAGGTATGTTATTAAGAAAGATCACTTCTGAAATAGATTCCACACAGTCTTAAGGATGAAGAAAGGAAACTTTTTACTTTCGGCAATCTGTACTTTGCAAAAACCTCGTTTTTCTGACCTGTATTTGAGACATTATTTGTTTCTTACTTAGTTTTGTAATATCAAACGTCATCGGAGGCAGAGAGAAGATATTAGATTGTCTTTTTTTTTAATAATAAACTTAATATTTTTGCTGTGGCTTCTGTAAATAAAGACATATCCGCTTAAATGAAGGCTGCTGTTCAACGACACCTTGCGATCAACCAGTGTCTTATAAACCAAAACATAATGGAAGATGTTTACCATTAATGTAAATTGTTAGTCGTGATGCGTAGCCTAATTTTCATTCATCAGTATTTTTTGTAGCAATTTCTTAATTTTCAATCAATCTGATCAAAATAAAAACAAAACAATTAACAAGTTCACTCAGGCAATAAGATCAATTTATGAGGATCATAACAAAGTTAATGAACAAAATACGTATTTTAAACAAGATGATTGAATGTTTGTTTGTTTTTTGTTTTATTTTATTTTTTGCAGGCATATGTTTAGATACGACAATAGACAAACTTTTAACCGAGGGAGTATAAATTAGCCTAACTCCGTATCCTAACATCAAAGCTGCCTTTGTACACTCGGTGACACATTAATTAAGGTTTGCCAGTTATTCGACAAGTACACAGGAGGGGTGAAGTCGGTGTGAAACAGCCCAACCGGGGAGATAAGCTTGGCAGTCGGCTATCTCCATGCAAATAGGTGTTCTAATGGCGAAAAGAAACATCAATTCTAATTTACTTTGCAGCGGCTTTTGAGTTTGGAAGCTGTCGTGTATGTACTGCAATAAGCGACGCTCTCCTGAATGTGTTCACTGTAACTTGTCGATATATTTCATAACCGCTACCACCTATATGAACGAAAATATAACTTGGAAGCAAAGAGTAAAATGCGTGATTTTTTTTATATTCTTATCCTTGAAATAGGCTTTCGCAGTCTTAGGAGGAAATGTATTGGTTGAACGTTTTGTTTTTTTTTGTAAGTAAAAAACATTACTGATAGGTGACATCTGTTTTTGCAAAAGGTATACATCGAAGACGTTTATTGTTTGTTTGTTTGTTTTTGAATTTCGCGCAAAGCTATACAAGGGCTATCTGCGCTAGCCGTCCCTAATTTAGCAGTGTAAGACTAGAGGGAAGGCAGATAGTCATCTTGGGCTACTCTTTTACCAACGAATAGTGGGATTGACCGTAACATTTTAACGCCCCCCACGGCTGAAAGGGCGAGCATGTTTGGTGTGACGGGGATTCGAACCCGCAACCCGCAGCGCCCTTACCACCTGGCCATGCCGGGCCTCGTAGACGTTTAAATGAAATCTTACTGAAACGAAAACCGACTGGCACTCACTCTGAGTTCTCACCTTTTTTTTTTTGTCCAATGTTTTGGCGTCGGTAAAGATTCAATGATGGAATCACGTTAATATGAAAAAATTAGCAGAATTTGTCAAATTTAACAGAATGTTTTTCTCTCTAAGCTAAAGGTTTGTGTTTTCTCAGGGTTAAATTAGAGGATTACTTTTACTTATTTTATTAAGTCGAGTTAGTTATAAGCTAAATTAATACAGAATATTAACTATAATATATCATACTTCAATACCACTAAAACAAGGCCTTTCTTGGCCAAGTGGTTAGTGCAATCTGCAGGACTTCCAATCCTATCACCGAACGTGCTTGCCCTTTCAGCAGTGGGAGCGTTATAATGTTACAGTCAATCCCTCTATTCGATTACAGTAGACCAAGAGTTGTCGGTGGGCGGAGTTGACTAGCTGTCTTCCCTCTAGTCTATGACCACTAAACTAAGGATATGACTACTGTAAATAGTCTTCGAGTGTCTTTGCTCAACGTTCAAGAAAACTAACAATACTGGGATGAGAAAGTAACGCGAGCAACGAACACTTCTGTGGTAGCATAAAACAACTAAAGTGAAGAGTTTGATAACTCTGGCAGCTGTTTATCATGAAAAATATTTTGAAAAGATGTCTTAAGCATTAAATTCCCGAAGAATATTCATTATAACTAGATATTGTATACAATAACCTGAGACACCCAATGCATTAAAACGTTTATTGAGGTGAACGCTAACACCATCTAGCTGGAGGAAAGAACTTTGAATCTGATGGTCAGTATAGGTCAAATTATGTTAAAAATTAATTTCTCTCCAAACCTTTGTGCTACCAGAGTTAGTCTGGATGTTCTAAATAATTAGTATGCCACTGTTATAACAAGGAAATGTGAAAAATCGAAAGTGATTCTACATTACAACTTTTTAGAGCAGTTAGTAACAATAAGTTGGCAAACAACGATTTATAAGCATAATAAAGTGATTTATTTTTTGGTAAAAATGGTATATTGGTCTCCTTCAGTAACAGTAAAATAATGACTTTTGTTCTGCGGTAGAGAGTAAGTAACACCATTTAGTTAAAGTAAAAGTGTTTTATCATCACGTGGCTAACATGATAAAAATAAATAACTCCAATTATCTAATACTAAACGTTTAACAGGAGCTCAATTCCACATTTAAAAGTATACATAAAAACAAACCTACATAAATACGACTTAAGAGTTTTGGAAGGTAAACATTCTTTCATGAGAAATGAATGAAAAAATATTATTTTGTCAGTACTAAAAGAAAAGTTCTACTTTCAGAAAGGACACTTCTTTGATGAGTGATAAAGAAATGTTTATCGTTCAAATACTACACTTATTTCATGAGTGATGAAGAAATGTTTAATTTTCAGAAAGTTCGCTTCCTTCACAAGTGACAAATAAAAGTTTACCTTTCAAAAGTAGGCTTCTTTCATCAGTGACAAATGAGTTTACCTTCAAAAGGTAGGCTTATTTATTAGTGACAAGTAAAAGTTTACTTTTCAGAAAGTAGGCTTCTTTCAGCAGTGACAAATAAAAGTTTATCTTTTCTAAAAGTAGGCTTTTTTCATCAGTGACAAATGAGTTTACCTTCAAAAAGTAGGCTTAGTTATTAGTGATAAGTAAAAGTTTACCTTTTCTAAAAGTAGGCTTTTTTCATCAGTGCTAAAATAAAGTTTATGTTTTTGAAAGTAAGCTTCTTTCATCAATGAAAAAAAAAATACCTTTCATAAAATAAATTTATCTCATTATTGGTAAAATTCAGCTTTCAGAAAAATAGGTTTCTATTACTAGTGATAAAACGTTTACCCTTCAGAAAGTAGACTTCTTTCGTCAGAGATAAAGAAAAGTTTATCTTCTAGAAAGCAGTCATTCGTTTTTTCAGGGGCGAAAAACGTTTACTTCCAGAAAGTAGATCTTTCGTCAGGAGCGAAGAAGTGTTTACTTTTAGGAAGACAACCCTTCATTCATTGGGTGTGGAGAGAAGTTTACTTTTAGAGCGTGCGACGGTTATTTGATTTCTTTGATTGAAAGGTAACTAAATGACAAAAAGGCCTTCATAAACAATAGATATAGTTGGTTTTGAAAATTATAAGTTTGGAGTACTATGACAGTTACGTGTTTTTTCTAATTTTTACCTCTGACATAACCTAGAAATAATGTTATTACAGAGGTATCAGTATTATTTTCATGTTGTATTAGCGAAAGGTAAAGACTTAGTAATTTTTTTATAGATCAAAACATTTCTTAAGGTGCGACACCTTATAATTAAAGCAATATATATACATTCCTTACAAAACTGTGCGATTTTCTTTTTCAACAACTCAGAAATAGCAATGCTTCTGAAAATTTTAAAATTTCTAAGCGGCCATTCCTGGAGGGAAACAAACAACAATATGAGGTTAATTTTACTTCATTTTATTAGTATCCAGCTTTTCTACCATAACAAACAAATAATTCAAGGTAAGTTTTATTGTGTTAAGTATAACAGTTAAAAACTCTGGTATATCATTGTTAGTATTCTTTTCTTTTTTTATAAAAATTATAATTGAAAATATAACAAAGATGTAACTTACCCAAACGAACAATTAAATACATATATTTTGTGTTACTCCAGATTTTTATAGCTATACACACGTTCGCGAAAGAAAAAGAAAAAAGGTGATCCCTGCAATATCTGTTTCTTTGCAAATTTAGAATGCATTGTTGAGAAGAATGTTTTAAAAAGGATAAATATTCATGATCTGAAAATGAAAAACTTTTATAGTAGCCAAACAGAATTCTCTGTTCTTTCACGTTCTCGGTAATAAAGTGCAAGGAAGTCCTCCTTTAAAACTGAGGTTTCGTTGTTTTTTTTTTCTATTCGCGCCATCAAATTAAAAAAATATTCCAAATAGTTGTCTACTGCAGAAAAATCCTCATTTCATTCGTTAAAGTATTCTTGAAGAAGCCTGCTTAAGCTATTTAGTGTTGATTTCAGTTTTAGTAAGGAAATTATTATTGATTAATAGACGGAATTATTCTGATTCTCCATTCTGGTTCTCCACTATTCTTTCCGCCAGCTTTCTCGATGGAAGATTCGGTTAATTCCAAATCTGAAATTGGACATGAAATGTAATTTCTTCAACTAATTTACATTGCTTTGAAGAATACAGATAGATAGGTAGATGTAGATGGTTTGATAAACAAATGACAGATAAAGAAAACTGGCCCCTTTCTAGACATTGATGATGTGTATAAATAAATAGATAGAAATTGTCCCTTTAATGTAGATACAGATAAAAATATATAGATACACGGGGACGAAAAAATACACACGCAATCAGATAAATGATTGTCTAATCAATGATAAAAATGTTTGATCGTAGTTTTTCTGTTGCTTAATCCGGAAACATTACCTTGACTGCTCTAGACTCTCGGGAATAGTAAACATGGTATATGTACAGCTTTGCCCTTTCGAACATCATTTACACAACGACTCTCACTCGCTGTGCGAAAGGCTATTTCAGTCGAATTACTTCGTTATCATAATATCTGATTCACTCTCTCTATATATATATAACCTCATTCATTATTTCATAAGGCATGTGTATCGCATATCCTATCATGTCAAATATACCCTTCGTCGTTTCGGGGTCGTGTGATGAGGTGGCAAATAGACGCAATATAACCCAAAGTATTGGACCTGGTAACCGCTAAACGCCTCTGCGTGCTATATGACGAAAGTTTGAGCTGTTCTCCGATATAAGGCAAGCCCCGCTGTGACCTCCAACTGATAACGTTTCTTCACATTACAGACCCAGACTAGAGAGACGGACACCAGCGAGTTATGAAGTCGTCGATTCACTATTAATGATGACGCTCGCCTGGAGACCTTCGATATAAATTCATCAAATTATAATCGAAACGAACACTAATACGAAGGAGCTGAAGGAGTGAGGTTGCTGAATTATGTGGCTTGTCACGTATATACAAAATACGCCTCTCCTTGTGGCAGACATCATCTCCAGTCTTTTAATAGTGTATTGTTAATATAAATATCAACTCCTAACGGTTGAAACCATTAAAATGTTTATACAAGTGTTTTGTTTGTGTATTGTCATGAAAAACAACCCTGGTTGTAAAAACACGAAAACGAATTTTGCAAGTGTCTTATTATAATTTTATGTATATAATATTTACGGTAATCTGTCATAATATTATGCAATTGACTTAATAGTCAACGCCTCAGATGCACCAGAGGTTTGTGATATTTATACAAAAACAACCACTGCCTTGACAGAAATGTTTAGTGATAAAGATTTGTGGTGGCTTGTGCAACATACTCCTTTGTAAATATGAATATCACTAGGGGTTTTGTATATATTAACGGAAACAAAAAGACATTTTGGTGGTAGAAACCATCATAGAAACAGTTCAAGTGGTTTGTTAGAATTTTTTAATAAGAAACACTTATTGTAACATTGTCGTAAGGCTACAAGCCTTAGTACAACTACTAATTATTTTGTGAAAGTGAATATAAAATCTCAGTGAGAGTATTAACAGGAGCTTTGTGCATTTATATTATCACCAACTTAAAGCTCCATCGGTACACACAGTCCAAAATATATGCAATGTCTTATTTATCCATTTTTAACGATAATCTTTGCAGCACAACAATCATCGGGAATTACGTACGTTTCGCTTCTGCACTTGAAATATTACGTTTCTGATTTAATTCAAATAAAATATTGGGATTTATGTGCGACCAAATCACCTGGTGTGAACGTCTATTAAAAACACCTGGTGTGAATGTCTATTAAAAACACCTGGTGTGAATGTCTATTATTATTTTATTTGCAGCAGAAGTTCGTCCTCTAGAAACTATCAACGTTTGTAAATGATTGGTTTGTACGTAATACTATTTTGTATTTTTTGACGTTCGCTTTTCGTCAAATTAAGTTATTTTGCAACAGCATGATAGCTTTTTGTTTATCTAATAGATAGTACTTAGCTATCTACAATTATATTACTATTATTTAATAAATTTAATTGTTTTACTAATAAAAACATATATAGAGGTTGAATACATTATATTAAAAAGATTTTTGAGCCTCACTACATCGTTACATTTTGTGTCACTAAGTCCGCTCTTGCTTTATCTAACAACCATGCTTCTTGACAATAACTCTGCACTGTAGCTTCCATTGCAATAAAGGTTGTCATGTTCACAGCCTACCCCTACTCCCTGTGGCTTTCCATACGAGGGTGACGGTTTCCAAGTGCTTGTTTCAATAGTCCGATCGCACAGAAATCCATAAGCGCTGCGTCCAACGACTTGACTAGAATGTCTTCATATAGAATTGCGTAAAACCTCATTTCATTCTCCATCTGCTTGAGGTATGCGACGGTTGAACAGATATGTCGAAGAAGCAACTTTTGTACACGTGACTTATGTCGCTTTTTCAGACGGAGAACCTTCTTGATTATGTTGTTAGGGGCATGTGAAACAGGTTTTGCTACTGACTTTCGTGTCCTTAGATTCTCACCTGTTACAAGATGACGCACTTTGCTTACCATAGCTGAGGTAAGAATTATTGCAGGTCCCTGTCTGTATGGTCCTGGTATCCCATGTTGCTCCATATTCTTTTGTTTTCTAATGCTATTATATACATGGAACATTTCAGTCTTCCAAATTCTAAATCCCCAACCTGAACACGTCTTTATGATTTAATGCATGAATATTTTGCAGTGGAAAGAGCTGTTATATACCCTTTCTAAAAGCGATCAATGTTTGGTGGCATCACACTCCCTATGAAATTCCAAATAATGTCAAAATGTAGTTCTCATACATTCTGTCCCACCACAACTTTCTATTGGCTGTGGTTGTTACATTACTTTCTAATTTGCATAGTTAGAATCGTTTTAATATAACGTATCTAATCCTGTATTCTCTGCAGACGCATTAGGCTAACATCACTCTAAGTTGCTTTTCTATTTATGTTGTTTTTATTTGTATTTTTAACAAAACGTTAAATGATAAATACGCCATCCACCGACAGATATCACGAATCTAAAGGAATTATGGCATTTGCTTATTTAATGACGTTTTAAATGTTTTTTTGTTTTTTTACTTCATAACATACCTGTGTATTCTTATTAGTCGTACAAACTTTAGCTAAAAACAATATTTTTATATCGATTTTTTAACTGTTAACGTGACATCGTAATCAGAATAAAACGCTGTGTTTTAATTTTCGTATAAGAAAACTTTGAACCTCTACAGTGATGGAAACAAACTAGTAGTGAAGTGAAGATTGATCTTTGATCTATTTTTTAAGACTAAATATCCTCTATTTATATGCCTGCTAGATTATGATGAGTATTAAATGCACGTGTTAATCAGTACGATTGTCGTGCTGTGTATTTTATTTACACTTTGTAATTCTGAGTTTAATTCGTCGACTTCAAATCTAAACCAATGCATAAAAAAAGATGGGTAAATGTTATGTGTTTTGGCTATACGTAAAGTTTTGTTTGTAATTAAGCACTAAGCTACACAATGGGCTATCTGTGCTCTGCCCACCACGGGTATTGAAACCCGGATTCTGGCG
>NW_013665611.1:111135-130545 GCF_000517525.1 Limulus polyphemus
TGATGTGTATTCTTGCCCTGTGTAAAAACTCATATATGGTATAATGATGTGTACTCTTGCCCTGTGTAAAAACTCATATATGGTATAATGATGTGTACTCTTGCCCTGTGTAAAAACTCATATATGGAATGGCAAAATTATGGTCCTCTTATAACCACCTATACAAGTGTTGTTTATTTCTGAATAAACACTATTAAGTTACTACATCGATATAATAAGTTCAGAAAGAAACAAAGTAATGCAGAATACACCCTTCCTTTTGATGAGAGACCACACAAAAGAAGGAATTGTGAATTTCTGACATAGGAAATTGAACACATCTGGCAAACCAAAAGATCATTTTAAAAACAATATTTTATTTCTAGTCTAAAGTTGTAGCTATGATCACTTGCTATCTTGTATCATTAATATATAGACATCATATAGATCTTAAGAAGCACAGAAACACTAATGTATTGAATACCAAATGCAACTATAATGTTTTCTGGACTGCGGGAAGTCTGACCATCGTCCATCGTCTTTGAAGCTTAAAGCACAGCAAGATAGCCTTCTTTCTTGGGATTATCTACGGCTTAGCTTTCGGAACTAGGAGATTTATAGTGTGGTAAACAAGCAAAGATTATATTAGTAAAGCTACCTAGGTAAATAATACCCGGATGTGTCTATTGCAAAAGAAGCAAACATAGAGAAATCTTCCTCATACGTAGTAGAAATTGATAATACATTTCAACTATACACAAGAACTGGCATTCTTGCTGGCTTTGATTTTAAGTTTAATATTTTAGACTAAACTACCATATTCTAGGATATACATCATAGTTTCAATCACATTCTAATGAGAATTTCCAACTACTAAAAACCTTAGCGTTGATATAACTTTTAATAAATCTTAGGCGTTTTAATACGTAAATAGTAGAAATTTAATACGTGTTCGAACAATGCAGATATTGCAATAGTAAGTTCAACTTCTATATCTGTATCATTCTTACCTTACATTTAAGTTTAATTTGAGGAATTTTGTTATTTAGTCTGAAATGTAATGGAGGTAGAATAATAACATGCTAGAAAGTAAGCGTTTTAAGTATACTGTATAGAAATATTGCTCATCTAACTTGGCTAAATACGTTTTGATATTAGATAAAAGTCGCTTTTGGTAGACTTAGAACAGACAAAAATAGATCTGTAAATTTTTAAATATATAACCGACCCAACTAAGTAAGTCTAATCAGGATTACGAAAAAAAGTCTAAGTTATACACGTGGTGTTTCATTACTTGCGAAACAAACACACACCAAAAAAACATATGACATCTTGAACTACAGTAAGTACGTTTTGAGAATGAAATTAATGATACTTCACCATAAAAGCCGACGTTAATCTGGTCCTCGTGCATTTCGCAACCGTATAAAGAGCATAACATGAACAATCAGTTTTGTCATGAGCGGTTATTACACACCCCAGACATTTATGTTCGTTGTTCAAGATCTATTTGTGTAAGCTCACAATACTAAACCAATAGTTTTGTTCCTAAAATGTTTGAAATAAGCTATAGCTATAAATTGCCAGAGTGGCATTACTTAGCTAGCATGTTTTCATATTGTGGCTCCCAAATAATCAATAAATCAGCCTTGTACATAGAATGTGAAGTAAAACAAGAGAAACAAAAATTTCAAAGCGTAATGTTTACTACAAAACCAAGCTTTATTATTAGTTGGCCATTCTTTATACAGCAAAGAATATGAACATGTTTCTCGGCTAATACGGTGGCCCCGTACGGCCGGGTCAAAAGACTCCAAGTAAATCCTAACATCAAATCAAATTTAGCCAATGAGGCTAAAAGACCGCACCCACAAATCCAAACAGAAAAATCACGTGCAGTTTTATACTGCAGTGGACGCGCTTGTGCCCGCTCGTGTTCCTTGATTGCGGCGCCAGTTCGGATTCGATCACAGAAATACGACCATCTACCACGCATGCCTGAATAATCTCTAATGGCGACGGTAAATCAAGAACTTCTAGTAGTTTTCTTACTTTTAATAAAAACAAAGGAAGCTGCTTTGCTGTATATAAATATATTGATGTAAAAAATGCAGTTGTAAAGTAAAATTTGATTAGTTTATTTGAGACCTAATAATTATATTAATACTTCGTTTTCTACTTGAACTGTGTAAAACGTTGAAGAATACAACAGTACAATACGGAAGCCTTTAGTGAATTCTAATCAAAGGCAGTCCTTTTCATTCCAGGCTACAGATATAATTCCGGTAATTATCAGGTGGTTAAACATAACACTAACCAAGTAAATATGAGTATTTTCAGCCAATTCAAATTATATAGAGGTTATTATAATCAAGAATGAAACAGGAAATACAGCTCAGAAAACTGTTTGCCAATGACACACTGTAATCAAATAACACAATGCGGAAACATTTGGTGTCTGTTACCATAGTTACAGATAGAATAAGCTTAAATTAGTCTTATTAATTTAATATTAACTTCCTGTCAAAGAAGGCTACCTACTTAGATCAGAACTGGAAATAACTACAGATAAAACAAGCTTAAATTAGTCTTATTAATTAGTATTAATTTCCCATCAAAGAAAGCTACATACTTAGATTAAAACTTAAAATCAATTCGGTAAGGAGTTTAGCTAATTAAATGAACTCTTATAAAGATTAGAATGGATTCTTTCCTCAACTGAGTATACTCGCTGTTAGCGATATTTTCGTTCGGACCAAATACTTTTGTATTTTCAATTATTCTTTCCTCAACTGAGTATACTCGCTGTTAGCGATATTTTCGTTCGGACCAAATACTTTTGTATTTTCAATTATTCTTTCCTCAACTGAGTATACTCGCTGTTAGCGATATTTTCGTTCGGACCAAATACTTTTGTATTTTCAATTATTGCTTTTCCCATGGTGTTAGCGCTCATCAATCCTAATAGTGAAGTTGTGTTGTTATTTTTCACGGTTTTTAGTTTTTATTGTGAACGATGATGGTGACGTGTAATTTCAAATCCTAAATATTCGTTTATTATTTTAGACTTGGTTATACGAGGTGGCTGAAAGTAGCCCAGTTACATAAAACAATATTTCTATGCTAAGAATACTTTAAAAGTAGTTTTTTTTCAAGTAAAAACTATTATACCATTTACTGAAATACTAAATAAATAGCTATATATATGAAACGATGAATATCTAACAAGATGACTTTCAGTGTTTACTTATTGGAATTCATATGTTTCTATTTCTGCTGTCCGAAATTAGAAATTATTAGTTTCTGTTTTTAGACCAAGAGATAAAATATGATATTTCTTTTGTACCTCAGATCTGTGTATATATATATAAACTATAATTCAAGGCGGTTTCACTTGAAGATGAATATGTATAACAAAAATTGAATCACTTTTTTTTTTAAACCAAACTGTACTTCATTTAACCAGTTTCGTAGTATCACAGGCTACTCTTCAGCATGAAACCAGGAAACAACCGAACACTTCTTGAAAAATAAATATATAAACTTAAGATTTATATAAAATATACAAGTTTAATTTTTTCGTTTTTAATTGTTTTAATTTATTGTTTTTTACTTTTTAAATTTCTTTAAAAAACTCAAGGGGTAAAATAAATTATTTTACTACAAAATCTAATTAAAACGAGTTTTTAAACTCACACCAACAATCAAATATTTTAACCTTAACGATAAAATTAATATAATACAATACAAAAAAAAGGAAATAATTAGAATTTTATTATATGTATATATATATATATATATATATACATATAATAAATATGATTAAATATATATATATATAATATATATGTATGTGTATATCATGGAGGCAAACAGCCATTTTGTCAGCGACAAAGATTCTCACGTAAGTCTTTTTCAACCTTCCTAAGAAGCACTGTTCAGGAACATCTTAAAGCTCCAACTGAATTTGTTTGGAAAAATAGTATAATAAGTAATGTATTAAAATAATTCTAGAAATTACAGCCTGTATCTCAAGACGTTGAATATGATGAGATATTGTAAAGTTAATTCGCTATAACTTTTGTTCAATCTTCTATTTTGAATTCAAACCTACGGAGTTATCAAGGCCATGAACAAGAAATGGAAGTGCCTCTTCACAACCCCTGTTCAACCAAAGACTCACGTATTTCGAGACATATTGAATGGTTGTTTGAGGTGTAGTTTAGAAATTATTCTAAAAAGGGGCTAGGTAACTATCTGGTCGAAACGGTAGTAAGTAATTATAGACAGGGTTGAGTAATTAACTGTTCGAGGCGGTATTAAGTAATTATTCGAGACAGGAATGAGAAACTAACTGTTCGATGCGGTAGTAAGTAATTATTCTTGACAGAGTTGAGTAATTAACTGTTCAATGTGATAGTAAGTAATTATAGACAGGGTTGAGTAATTAACTGTTCAAGATGGTAGTAAGTAATTATAGACAGGGTTGAGTAATTAACTGTTCAAGATGGTAGTGAGTAATTATAGACAGGGTTGATTAATTAACTGTTCGAGGCGGTACTAAGTAATTATTCGAGACAGGAATGAGAAACTAACTGTTCGAGACGGTAGTAAGTAATTATAGACAGGGTTGAGTAATTAACTGTTCAAGATGGTAGTGAGTAATTATAGACAGGGTTGATTAATTAACTGTTCGAGGCGGTATTAAGTAATTATTATTGACAGGGTTGAGTAATTAACTGTTCGATGCGGTACTAAGTAATTATTCGAGACAGGGTTGAGTAAGTATTTGTGACAGATATGAGGCCCAGTTTGAGATAATGATGAGCAATTAAGCAAGATATCTGGATGATCATTAACTCAGACAAGAAAAACAACGATGACACCAAACTATCGTTCGATTCACAACTTGTCACTAAGTTAAACCGATTTCGGGGAATTCCATCACTCATCAGTAAGCCTGGACAAGAGAAATCGAAAGATCAAGATTAAGGTTACTGTTAAGGGGTGAAGTTCCTCGAAACCGGTATAATTCAATAACAAGTGGTGTATTGAATATTAGTTTCGCTTCATTTTTTTTAACAGCTTCTCTGCTGAATAATCTTCAAGAATAAACTAGAAGCATCAATGTTACATATTCTTCAAAACTCTATAAATATAGATTCACTGTGGTGAGTAAAAGACAACTCAAAACACCACATATGTTACATATTCTTCAAAACTCTATAAATATAGATTCACTGTGGTGAGTAAAAGACAACTCAAAACACCACATATGTTACATATTCTTCAAAACTCTATAAATATAGATTCACTGTGGTGAGTAAAAGACAACTCAAAACACCACATATGTTACATATTCTTCAAAACTCTATAAATATAGATTCACTGTGGTGAGTAAAAGACAACTCAAAACACCACATATGTTACATATTCTTCAAAACTCTATAAATATAGATTCACTTTGGTGAGTAAAAGACAACTCAAAACACCACACATATAGACACATAAGTGTTCGCAAAATAGTTTAGTGGTTTATTCGAGGCCACCGTTTGAAATTCTTTAATTGCTAAATGATTGAAATGTCGATGTTCTCCTAACTAAATGTCCTATTTCTTTATTCAGTTGACCTGATGACGACCTTAATACAAGATTAAAAGTGCTTATCAATAAAGTTTTATACTTTGAGAAAACCAATGGTTTGTGTGTGTGTTATGTTACGAAATGTTCTCACTTTTTGACCATAAAATAATATTCCACTTCACTGCTATGATCTTTTATAAATACGAAAATTTCTAGAATGTATGGATATCAGAAAACAACAGACCACTAGAACCAGCTGTTTGTTCTTGTCCACCTGAAAAAGTCGTTAACCTCTATTGACTCTTATCTAACTGACTGAAGTGTAAATTGTACAGTTGAAGAACAGACGTAGATTCTAAATACAAATAGACCGTAACTCAAGGTCAAAATGGGAGCCATGGGTCAGTGGTAAGGTCAGCTACAATACGTTCATCACAAAAGTCGTTCTGAAATCCGTGCGAGGAGTCGAATAGTCAGCGATGAGGTGGGGTCAAAACGGTCACCTGCCGCCTATAAATATCCCCTCCTCAACTAGGACCACCCGAGATGTCTATCTGAAATGGTAGAAATTAAGTCATCTGAGGGTAACAGCTATTTGAAATAAACTGGAAACACCTATCAGCTGTTCACTTGATCTTATACAAACAATTAACTGTCTCTGGGGTGTTTCGTTATAGGGTGGTCGGCTATGTAGCTATGAGCACTTTCTAAAAATATCACCACCTTCAGATGAATATAATTTTTTGTAATGTTGAAAAAAATCACGTATATATTATTACAGGACTTAATCGACATAGGAACAGCCAGAAATATTAAAAAGTAACTTATAAACATTCAGTCCAACCAACTTCCTGAGAAACGTGACCGTAACCAAATAATTAAAGTTGGTAAATACATACTAACAATTTGAAACACCTGAATAAGATTCCTTTTTTCAAGAGAAAACAATTTCAGAGATCTTAACCAATCCTCTTATCATCCCAGATATCATCCTAGTAAGCCTCCTCTGAACCATTTTCAATAATTTTAAAGCAAGGTAAGGAGTCAAAGACTGAAGAGAGCACTCCAAACTAACGACTCATACAATGACATTATAACAACTTTAGACTTGCATTCAATATTTCTGTAGATACAAACTAAAATCCTATTTGTCCTACCACTAGCAACAGTACACTACTTGGATGACTTAAGAGACTGATCAACCAGAACACCAGTATCTTTTTCTTCCATAACACTGTTAAGGCTATTCCCATTAAAATTATGCTCATAATTTAAATTGTGATATCTCACATGTATTACCTTGTATTTATCATAATTAAGAGTCATCTGTCAGTTATTGGCCCATCTCACCAAATAATTCAAATCATTTTGTAATGCAGCAGCATCCTTCTTACAGCTAGCAAACCCAAAACTAATATCATCAGCAAATTTAGATAATTTATTAAACATTCCAAAGATCATTCAAATTGAGATTTTGGTAAGGAAAAGTGAAAGAGTTCAAGAATCTTAACACTTTTATTTCTGTTCGGACAAGAGTACAGATGAAAAAGAAACCAAAAAAAAACACATACAACAGGAAATATTAAGAGAGGCATTAAATACCAAGCTTTCCAGAAGAAACAAGAAAACAAAAATACTCAAAGTATGAAACTTATCGGTCCAACAAGAAATATAATTTTACTTCGGTTACACACGAATGACTCTATAACTCTTACTCTAACACTCAATGAATCAAATTCCAGGGGTAGCTACAATTATGCACACTTTGATATTATAAGGAAATAATTAATATAATCTTTATATAACTCATTCGAACGTGTTAGATATTACTTGGTGTGATATAACATTAATACATTTTGGTGTAGACCTACCCAGGATGTAATATGAATCAACACACGCTGGCTTGAATTTAAAGTTTCCAATGTTCTAGTGTAGCAGTTTCCCATTCTCTCCCTTTCACAGATGGTTTAGCGGTAAGCTAGAGAGTTTATAATTCTATAATTCGTGGATCGATCCCTGCAGTAGGCACAACACGGATAGATCATGGTGCAGCTTTGTAGACAAGTAAACCATTTTCTTCCGGAGAGAAAATTCTCACGCATCTACTAACAAACTAACAATTATTTTTAAGTTATTCTGATGTCAACATCTGCTGAAATAGCGATACGTTATAAGCTACTTCATGCTCATATTGATACATAGTTAGGATGTGAAAGGTATAATTACACAGATCTGGTGCATAAAATAAAACAATCAACAATATAACAAATGTACCTTAACTTTTGTACTTACCTAACGTACTGTGCAGCAATTGTACGTCTCATAGAGACCTTTTAAAATCTTTATGGTGGAACAGTTTATAAATCCAAATTTCGCAATGTAATTTGCTCCTTTCGAATTATGAATTGTTTAGTCAAGTATAGATACAACAGTGAATTATATCTATATTTATAAATGTGCAAAGCTTATTGTCTCAATAAAATATTATTTCTGTTTGGATTACAATGTCATGTCGGATACTAACAAGTTTTTATATATGTGTAGGGATAGTTGTTAGTAGCTTAAAAATATATTACAGCCATTGAAAAATATTTTTTATACATGTAGCATTATCAATATTTATTATCGGAAGAAATAATTATTTCCATTAAATGGAAACATCAGAAGAATTTGTTGCCTCTTTTTTTTTTTGGTAATTTTACTAAACATTTTTTGGGTGTGACTCACAGTAAAAATAGTCTAAGAAAAAAGTAGGCACGATGTTTTTCAAACTAAAAACAAACGTCTGAGGCAGAGGAAGACTGAATAAATTCAGTGAGGCTTAAGTTTTGCTGAGTAAATAAAATAAAAAATACACATTTTAGCGTTGGGTCAGTTCATACTGAAACTGGGTCGTGACCTTTACACATTACAAGTTTGTTGCTGTAAAGAAAATTTGTAGGTGCAGGCGTCGCATTATTTAGTGAAACAACTTTCTACTTGTCGCTTCTAATCTAATCTCATCTACTAATAGCTGTTTGTCTCCGTAAGAATACTTACAAAAAAGCTAAGTACTTCACCAGACACCTACTCCAATCTTAAACCATTAATTAAGTCTCGTGTCATGTGAACTGACAACTTAGAAGACCACGTGGCACTGCCAGCTCATCCCTCACATGTCCATATAGTCATTCAACCTCCGTTCCAAGTCGCTGTACCCTCTGACCCAGGGAGTGTACAGACATAAGTTGAGTCGTACGTCTTTCTCGACCTGACACTAAAGGATTTTCCTTGAAGACGACCCCTGTTAACCAATCTCTCGCAAAGAAAACACAACTATGGCAGTGATCAATGTGATGAGATGAGTAAAAAGAAGTTTCAACTTTAAAACTATGATAATTCTTTGCAAATGTTTTAAACCATCCTGAGGGTATTTGTATGAAAAACAGCAAAGTAAATGGAACATTTACATAATCTTTTTCGACGTGTAGACAAATAATTATGTATATATGTTTATAAATTATCTAATACTGCACACTTGTAAAAATGAGTCGACTTTACGGATAAAAAATTAAAATGATAAATTATTGAAATACGAATTTTAACAGATGACTGAGTGAGCCAAAGATTTCACCCCTTTTTAGTGGGTAGGTATAGAGAATGGGACTATTATATGTTTGTTTTTGTACTTAAATAATTGAAGTAGATGTTTGTTTGTTTTGTTCTAGGTAAGTATTTTGCATTTATATCACGATGTCCTTCTTCATACCGCATGCTAGAGAGAACTGAAAAAAGCGATAACAAGAGTTTGACTAAAATGATGAGACTTGTCGGGAAAGACGTAAAAAAAACAATAAAAGTAATGATAGAGACAAACGAAGAATGTGAATAGAAAATATGAATACAATGAACTGATACAATAACAACAATAGCAAAGCGCACAAGCAGGTAACAATAAATAAATAAATGAAGTCATGACTGGAAAATGGATTATTTCTGTTTAAAAAAGAGGCTTTTTAAGCACCTAGAGACATAGGTCTCCTACTTAACGTTGACGATAATGGCTAAACTCAGACTGGGAGGTTTGTTTGTTTTGAATTTCGTACAAAGCTACACGAGGGCTATCTACGCCAGCCGTCCCTAATTTAGCAGTGATAGACTAGAGGAAAGACAGCTAGTCAACACCACCCACCGCCAACTCTTGGGGTCTACTCTTTTACCATCGAATAGTGGGATTGACCGTCACATTATAACGCCCCCACTGCTGAAAGGGCAAGTATGTTTGATGGGACAGGGATTCGAACCCGCGACCCGCAGATTACGAGTCGAGCACCTTAACCACCTGGCCATGCCAGGCCGATTCGAAGGTCAAGTCGTCTCTGGGAGAAATATGCTTTTTGCGATTTTGAATTGGAAGTGTTTTTTGTTGTTGTTGTTTGTTTTGGGTGGGGGTAAATAAACAGTCAAGGTGACTTTCATAATCATAAAATCAAAACAGATTCGTAGAAGAGAATATGTATATTTTGTAAGTTCAGAAGCAGAATGGGTATTTATACATCAATATTCATATGTTAACCGTTTCTTTTTATGATTCGGGTGTAGCCTAGTAGTAAGCGTCCCGAGCTTCAGATTGGAAAGCGTAAGGTTCAAGTAAAGTGTCGCTGAATAAGCTTGGCATTTTAATCTGTAGATGCTTTATAAAAGTAACAGTCAATCCCGTTAAGGAATTCTTGAAATTGAACAAAGCCCTTTTGGCGGCTGGTACTGCTCACTGGCTGCCCACCCTCTGGTAAATAGTCCAAAATTGGGAAAGGTTATACCTGAACCCTAATGGTCTTTGACCTGGCAGTTTAGCCTACGTGCGGATAAGGTACCGTTCAGGTTGAAAACATCAATACCGATTTCCTTTGGAAATTCCGTACTAAAGTCACAAAAATGTAACACAGCAACATCCTAAATATCTATTAGAAGTGATCAAAATTATCGTAGCTGGCTTAGGAAAAGTGTTACTGGAAAGCACACCGCTGAGAAGTGGCATATAATACATCTCATACCTATGGCAAGCATGTCTTGTGGCTTGGCTCATATACAAGTTTTGCAGTCAAAACGTTAGGGAAAACTCCAGATTTTCAAATATATTGGTTTTTCTTAAACCCATCCTTTCGTTTGATGCGAGTTTTACAGCTAAATTGTAATCTCTTTTGAAAACAATGTCTTTAATATGAAGCCTGTAGGATCATACTGTCATTTCATCGGGACGGCTTTTACTGAAACATATGGTTGACTTTGCCAAAAAGCGCTGTTGAAATACATTTGTTTAGTAAAACAGTTGCACAGGCTTGAATTAGCACTGAGACACGTTGCTTCTAAGCCATGAATTCTTTCTGAACAAATACAAGGCGCTTCTGATCTTCGTGTTCATGTCGTCAAGCCTTTTTGGAAAGTAAGTACCCGGACACCCAGGTTCTCGTGTTTTATGGCTCGCGATGGCCCGCACTGATGTTTGGTTTTTTTCTTCCAGGAAGAGAAGCTTATGGTATCTTTCACAAGCTCGAGAGAACGTAGGCCTAGCCACTTGTGTCAGCACGTTAGGCAGTTCTCGTGTTACAAGCAAAAGACTTTCCTCTACATCTGCAACTGTTAATGATGTCAACTGCCTCATCTGTTAACAAATAGTCAGACAGATGCCAACGTAAATCTTGTCTAACTGTCCCACTTGCAGAAAGAGAAATCCAAACGGAGCTGTGACCAAAGAAGGATTAACGTAACTACCTATGGAGAGCAGAGTAACAATTTGACCGATTACATAAAACTTGCTAGAGTTTCAACGTCAAATCTTGCAACTCTGTTTTTTTTTTTCATTGATTATCTTTGGAATGGAGATTTACTATACCAATTTTTGCACAAAATAAACGAAAGCTTTTGTATAAGATCTGAATAGTGTATCAATTTTTAACATACATTGTGCTATCTATTTTGTTGCTTAGTTGGAGAAAAGAGCCATCGATAATAGTTCGTGGAGTCCTCGTTTTATCCATACTATTCTTGGTGTTTGCGACTAAACAAAGTTTGAGATGTTTTTTTGGAGGGGATCAAACTCAGAAGATATCAGCGATACCCAAAAAGAAAAAGTGAGACCTATTAGATAGGAGGTTACACAACGTATATCAGCCTTAAAAGCTATACCATACTGCTTTTGAAATGTTTAAATACAAATATACAATTATGGACGAGAAACCCGTTTATGTATGCTAAAAACCTAACTGGTCAAGTGTTCTTTTGTAGACAATATTATTGCCTGTATGATTTTTTTTATTAATCTCTCTTCAGTTTTGGTTTAACAGGCTTTCTATTATTATCATTCTAAATTAGCATTGCAGCTGGTTTTCACACAAGCTACCAGTGGTTAATTATCACACACACACACACAAATGGTTTCATTTTATACTTATCACTACACCTGGTTATTATACACACTATCATTTGACAGGGACACGGTTTCGGTAGTTGATTACACTGCTCTTGTTTTTATACAAGTTATCACTTGACAACGAAACGGTTTCGGTAGTTAATTATCATCCCACCTGGTTTTGATATAAGCTATCATTTAATTGAGAAACGGTTTCAGTGGTTAATTATCACTGCATCTGGTTTTGATATAAGCTATCATTTGATAAAGAAACGGTTTCAGTGATTAGTTATCACTACATCTGGTTTTGATACAAGCTATCATTTGATTGAGAAACGGTTTCAGTGGTTAATTATCACTGCATCTGGTTTTGGTATAAGCTATCATTTGATAGAGAAACGGTTTCAGTGATTAGTTATCACTACATCTGGTTTGATATAAGCTATCATTTGATAAAGAAACGGTTTCAGTGATTAGTTATCACTACATCTGGTTTTGATATAAGCTATCATTTGATAAAGAAACGGTTTCAGTGATTAGTTATCACTACATCTGGTTTTGATATAAGCTATCATTTGATAGAGAAACGGTTTCAGTGATTAGTTATCACTACATCTGGTTTTGATACAAGCTATCATTTGATAGAGAAACGGTTACAATAGTGCATTAAGGTTTCACATGTCAACTCAAAGGTAATTTTTGTTTCATTCAATAAATCATGTCCATATACTACATATTCTAAAGTAGCATTACAATCACTTAACCAAGGAAGAGACAGTCTCAAACAGGAAGTGACGTAACCTTTTCTTACAATCACGCATTTAATAGTATGCTAGATTAAGTGTAGTGCAAAATACTAACCGTGTTACATTTGAAAAACATACTTTATGTAAACAATCCACTTTTTAGAATATGCATTCTAACACCTTTATACATTATACCTGAATATATGTGATTGTAAAAGATATTCTAATATTTTGTAAACTATAAAGAGTTAGCAGACTATGCACTGTTTATTCAAAATATAGGTATTGTAGTTTAAATTACAAATAACTATTTTCTCGCGTCATCTACAATTGTCTTCATTTTTACAAGTGTACAAAACTACACTTTTTGAGAAACCTTTCTCTCTCTCTTCACAAAAAATGGAAAAGTCAACATTTTTGGAGGTTTGGCCAAAGATCAGTCTTCACACGTCATCAAGTAAATCCACTGTAAATCATAGATATATGAGATTTATATATATCCTTTTTATTACTAGTGACATTAAATAATGCAAAAAATACACAGTCCTTTCACAGGAAAAAAAACATAACATTAAATCTGCAGTCTAATTTTAACATTACTTAGGACAATAACATCAAGAGCTTAAAGACATAGAACACCATAAATAATGTTTACTATAATAGATCTATTACATGTTGCTCCAATTGTAGGGCAAAAATAGTTTAAACAAAGTATAACTGTCAGCAAAATTAAAATAAAGTTTGTTTGTTTGTAATTAAGCACAAAGCTACACGATGGGCTATCTGTGCTCTGCCCAACACGGGTATCGAAACCCTGTTTCTAGCGTTGTAAGTCTGCAGACATATCGCTGTGCCTCGGGGGGGGGGCATTAAAAGAAAGACTCCCATACTTAACCTCAAAATTCTATCATCCAGTGTATGAGTATTAAAGTGTAATAATTAGTAACTTATTTCTTGGTCTGGTTTTTGCCAGTTTGTGTCCGGTAGCATCTTATTGCTTAGTTTTACTAGAGAAATCTATGGGCATCTGCTTTTCTAATAAAAATATAAAATCCAATGGAACAGGTGAAAATCTCAAAGGTAAAACATAGGGACTTTTTTTCTCTTTAAAAAGGTGGAGATAGCCTTCATCCCACCCAGTGTACGTTTTGTATACTTGTAAAAGTGATGTGTTCGTTGATATAACTAAAGAATGAGCTTAATATTTATCGGTGAAAACGCCCTCTCGTAGTAGATCGTAATAACATAATTCAAATATAACAAGAAACGATAGAAAAACTCAGAATTGTTTTACTGTGAGTTGCAGTAGTAACGATAAATTATGGTCATGAAGGCTTTTATATAAAATAAAAAACGGATTTGTAGCAATTCGTTGGGTTTTTAAACTTATAAGGATACGTACTAGGAAACCGAGAGGTTTATCTTTAAGGACAAATTCTAAGTCGAAAAATTCCTTTGTACAATTTGATATGAAACTTTAGATCTAAGAAGTCTTGTGTAAGGTTTAAAATAAATATTAATTTACATTTTATTAGTAAATTTCCTATAAGTTTACATAAAAATTTTAATTTTTAATTTTACTCGACAGAATCACGAGAAAGAGAGATTCTTTCTTCTTATCTAATCTAAGAATAATGAACATGATTATCTGTGTAATTGTGGTGATTTACCATCATAATTCCACATTCGTGTGAATAACGGGGTTAACATGTAACCATTTCTCACTGTTCAGTTCTTGGAAGCCGTTAAAACCGTTGAAAAGCACTACTTAATGGTGTTATAATATGCAACTCTTTTTCAACTATTCATCTGTTTTTTTTTGTACAATTGTCATCACAGAGTGAATGCGTAGATAAATTAATTTTCAGGTCTCCTAAGCATGATTGGATTTAAGCTATATGGAGCTGCAACTTTGTTGGTTGAGATTTCACTAGTCTTTAATTTTTTCTGTTCTTCTCTGTATTCGGCAGTTTACCAGTATGTTTCGTTTCTTAGTTCTTGTGTTATCTTGTTTGTTTGTTATGGATTTCGCGCAAAGCTAAACGAGGGCTATCTGCGCTAGCCGTCCCTAATTTAGCAGTGTAAGACTAGAGGGAAGGCAGCTAGTCATCACCACCCATCGCCAACTCTTGGGCTACTATTTTACCAACGAATAGTGAGATTGACTGTCACATTATATTGTCTCCACGGCTGAAAGGGCTAGCATGTTTGGTGGGACGGAGAATCGAGTCGGGCGCCCTAACCACCTGGCCATGCCGGGCCTTGTGTTATCTTCAATTTTAGCCTAGTCTTTTATATTTCGACTTCACTCTTACTAATCTCATTTGTCGATCCCTTTATTTTCGTTTTGTATTGTTACTATATACAATGTATAT
Source organism: Limulus polyphemus (assembly GCF_000517525.1). Taxonomy (NCBI): domain Eukaryota; kingdom Metazoa; phylum Arthropoda; class Merostomata; order Xiphosura; family Limulidae; genus Limulus; species Limulus polyphemus. Next base: position 126,207 of record NW_013665611.1, read on the forward strand.
TTCAACTCTTCAGTGTTAGTAAATATTTGTTCCTGGTGCTGTTTTCGTTTTATTTTATTTTCATTTCTTAACCACACCTTTTAATTTATTACTGCTGACTGAATTCTCTGATCCTGTAGTTATATCGATGAACCTAATTACGTGTTGATTAATTATGTATAATTATTAATACTACATTATTCAAAATATTTTGATCAATCGCATTTTTTCTAAGCGTGGAATGTAGCGATTATATTCGGTAAATTTGTATATAGTTTATCTTGTTTTTTGTTTGTTATTTTTATTACGATAAGTTTGTTTGTTTGTTTAGAATTAAGCACAAAGCTACGCAATGGGCTATTTGTGCTCTGCCCACCACAGGTATCGAAACCCGGTTTCTAGCGTTGTAAGCCCGCAGACATACCGCTGTGCCATTGGGGGGGGGGGGCTATTACGATAACCATACGTCGCCTCATTGTGGAGGGCTTAGTAAATACGTACTTACCAGAACGATTACTTGTCTCCAAATTATTCACAATATTCTTTGAAAATCAACAATAGAAATTTGTTATTATGATTGATAATTTAATAACAGTAATTATTAAGGGACTATATATTTGCATTGGAACTTTTTTGTTGCTTCCAATATTTCTTCCAAAAGCATCCCCAAATCGTTACTACATCTGCTCTCACCATATCCTTCCGAGCTTCTCTGTCACCTTCCCATACATTCACCACCTATGGTGCTGCGCGAAAGTTCGTTTTCACACATTATCAAAGTCTCATATCGCTTCTTTGTAATGCCAAGTAAACCAGTGTATTTAGCAGATGTTAGACTTGGTTGTCTCTCCACAACCACGGCGAGACAAAAAGGCCTACAATGCACGCTCTTTTGTTGGTGGGTTGGACCACCTTGGGCGAGGATTGTGCTCAGCCCTTTGTGTTTTTAGGGCGCAAGAAAAAAGTGAAAACAAAATCCCTTGTAGTCTCCCGCCCTTATCCCATGTGAATAAAGGTGAAGAGATTCTAAAACCCACGACTCTGAAAGAATCAAGGTTTTTGTTTATATGCTAAATTATGGACAATGTCCGACTGAAGATACTATCCCATCGCTCTGTGGGCCGTTTAGATGCAAATCGTCTCTTTCTGTGTTAATACTCACCGTTCTCGAAATTAGCGATAAATAATGGCATCAATTTCTTTTGGCCACGAGACACACTATTAACAATAAGTGGTAATTGTGTTTCCCACTCGACTCAATGGGTGGAGAGGAAGAGAAAGTAGAAAAGCATATGATAATGCTTAGACAACGGATATTTCTGTCGTGGAAATTTACCTCGTTGCTGAAGTCAAGAGAAATACTACTTGTGTTTAAGTTCTTTATATATTAATGAAAACTGGAACATTTGACTTCTATAGCCATTTGAGAGTTCATAAATGTGGAGATTTCATTTCATAGAATCCAAGCTAACTTATCAGTTGATACAACTGTAGTGTCTTTACCAGGTTTTATTGAAATATATATATATATAAATATAGGTTTATTCATTAACACCAATTAATTTCTAGGGCCAAGCGCCGCCCAGTGATTAGCTTGCCGGACTGTGAAGCTAAGCTTCCGTGGTCCTATTATTGCAAAAACAATCGCGCTTCGTACTTTGGAGCCGTGGATGCGTTAAATGAGTAACAGTCAAATTCCACTGTTCGGTTTGACAAGAGTAGCTCAAGAGTTGACGGTGAGTGGTATGGACTTGGTGTCTTCCCTCTTATCTATCACTTCAAAATTAAGAGCGACAAGCGCAGATAGCCCTCGAGTAACTTTGAGTAAAATCTAACAAACAAACAAAAAAATTCTATGTTTGTAATCTTAATGCTACAAAGACAGTTTCACTTGAGATTCAAATTTAGCTTCAAAAGAAAAGGGTACATGGAAGCGATTTTGGTTAAATTATTTTATTTGATATAATATGAGTTAATTAATGTTAAACATTACTTAAAACATAGATTTACACGCATAGTTGCTGGTTAACAGTTTTGTAATGTTTCTGATGGTTGAAAACATAATTTTATAGAAATTTACTGATTAGAGAATGGGATTGATTAAAAGACAGTTCTAAACATATATTTATTGTTTAAAAATAGAAATTCTTTGATTGAATGTCGATTTTTACATAAAGTGTTTAGATGAAAATAGGTTCACACCTCAATTTTTTAGGTTAAATAGTTATATAAAATTTAGAGGTCTAACAATACGTTTCTAAAGAATAAACTCTAGGGAGCCTAATTTTAATTAAGTTTGTTTTGCGGTACCACTATCTATAGCTTAAATGTCATAACAGCTTTTAAACCTAGCCTTCCACACCATGAACAACTCGTAACTCTAACAGCACTGTAGTCCTTAAGCTTGGTCTTCCACATAGTAACTATAACAGCACTTTAGTCCTTAAGCTTGGTCTTCCACATAGTAACTATAACAGCACTGTAGTCCTTAAGCTCGGTCTTCCACATAGTAACTATAACAGCACTGTAGTCCTTAAGCTCGGTCTTCCACATAGTAGCTATAACAGCACTGTAGTCCTTAAGCTTGGTCTTCCACATAGTAACTATACAATACTTTAGTTCTTAAGCTTGGTCTTCTACATCGTAACTCCAACAGCACTTTCGTCCTTAAGATTGGTCTTCCACATCGTAACTATAACAGCACTTTCGTCCTTAAGCTTGGTCTTCCACATCGTAACAACAACAGCACTTTAGTCCTTAAGCTTGGTCTTCCATAACGTAACTATAAATGCAATGGATTTCTTAAGCTTAATCTTCTACGTTGTAACTAAAATAGCACTGAGCGTATTTATCTCGGTCCTCCCTATCGATAGCACAAGATTATCAAACATGACCTTTTATATTGTAATGAGAACCACAATGTATGTGTTATTAAATTATGAATAAATTAACATCAAATGTAGTAAAGTGGGGAAAAAGCTCATATATTTCCAACATACAAGGGCAAGATTTAACTCAACACACACACACACAAACTACATCTGTATGAATTATTTATTATATTACTAGTTAAAGTTTCTACAGTAAGTATGATTGTTTTTAAAACAGGTATGACGTTTAGACCACTCGTGCGATATTTCTCACACCAGTGATCGAAACGTCGTACCTGTTCTAAAAACGATCTTACTTTCTGTAAAAGCTGTAACTTTTAATGTAATTATTCAGTTAATAAACTCAAAACGATACTATATGAATAATTGTTATCATAAATCAACTTTTACTGATTAGCATTTTGAGAGTTATAATCCTGTTGAGTTTATAAATAGCTTAATAAATATTTTAATTGTTGGAGCTTAAGAAATATCCAGTTCCTCAATTGCCTTTAATCATGAAAAGTTGAAAATATAAAGAGGTTTTTACGAAAACAAAATGTTTCCGACACATTTGATTTACAATATTATCAAATTATATTTACAGACGTTGTTTAATTCTAATACAACGTAGAGCTCTACGTCTAAAGAACTAAGATATTGTATTTTATACGGGCAAACATTTAACTGAATTAAATGGAATAATAAAAAGTATTAAACAATAAAATTCGCACTCAAGTTCAACTTGAAATTATGTTTAAGTCTACGGTTCACTTAAGTAATTGGTTAAAGTTTAAAGACTTTGTTCTAAATACGCAGTCCTCTTACGTCATCCACAAGTGTACATATCCAAGGTATAACAGTGGTTATATTAGCTCAACCATTTGTTGTTTGAGCTCAAGAATTATAGAACATGCGCAGTAAGTACTCCCCATATAATCAGCCGGCTATTCTCCGGCACGATTTACAAGACTATGCTGTTTCACCGATCTATTCAAGACTTTCACATTTGAGCATTGGTACAACCATTCAAGTTCAACTCTAAAAAATTTTACACAACAAGTTCTATCGTTCAAAAGAAATTTACAGCACACTTCAACCTTGCTTTAAGTTTTACCCATTAAAGAATAATTTATAATGTTCAACTCTGATAATCTTATACAACAATTTTAATATTCGGATGATATTTACAGCACAGTTCTTACCTTGCTATAGGTTTTACCAGTTTATAACTTTATAACTTTTTAACAGTTTATAATGTCCAAACCTAACGATTTTATGCAATGACTCTTTTATTCTACCTTACTATAGGTTTTACCATCGATACAACAGTCTATAATGTCCAAACCTAACGATTTTATACAATCACTCTTTTGATCTACCTTGCTATAGGTTTTACCATCGATACAACAGTTTATAATTCGATGACGAGGAACCCACTTTGAGACTAATAATGGCTGGAGACGGCTTGAATGGGTAATGAAGAAAAA
>NW_013665611.1:131545-132385 GCF_000517525.1 Limulus polyphemus
ACCCTCAGATTGCGAGTCGAGCGCCCTATCCACCTAGGTTTTGCCGGGTCTAAATCTAAAAGAGAAAGAAGTTATTATAAAAATTAAAAGAAGAACATTTACTTGGGTGAATGTGTTTCACTAGCAGCTATATTAAGACAAGATAATACATAATAATTCCATAAGGTATCCTAAGCTACTATGTATATGCCCGAAATTTCACATGTCAGTCATGCTAATTCACTGTTTATTCAAATAAACTTTATTAAACGGAAATTTCTGCATTTTTACCGCAGTAAAAACAAACTATTTCTGTTAAAACGTCAGGTGGTTTAGTATCATGCGTATAATGGTATAAAATACACAACACATGGACCGTAGGGGGAAAGAGTTAAAGTCACTGATAATGAAATCACTTGGTAAGTTTAACTACGACTTTGTGTATTGTGAGTAATAAGGAAACCGAGTTTTCTTATAAGAGTAAAGTAGAGTCACTAGTTACGTTTCTCATGAAGTTATAGAACGCCTAACACGTAAAAAAATGAACACTTTAGTTAACGTAACTGTTACGTGCAAGAGAAAGTTTGAGAAATAAAACTGTCAGCTAGGAAGGATGTACTACATTGAAACGTATATGCTAAAGGAAAACAATGAATTTTAAAGATATCTTATGGCGCAGAGCTTGAAGATGTCAATTTGTATATATTAATATTCCATAGTTTAGAAAAACAGTAAAGGTAATAGGTATATTTTATTCGTTCCAAAAAACAACAAAAAATATGCACACAGCGTGGTCACAAGTAAATAGACACCACCGTTTCAGAAAAAGGGAAAATTTTCATTCATATTCACATGAATTGG
>NW_013665611.1:132591-133895 GCF_000517525.1 Limulus polyphemus
ATCTCCAAACCTAACAATTTTATACAATCACTCTTTTGATCTACCTTGCTATAGGTTTTACCATCGATACAACAGTTTATAATGTCCAAACCTCATGATCTTATATGATGACTCTTTTGATCTACCTTACTATAGGTTTTACCATCGATACAACAGTTTATAATCTCCAAACCTAACAATTTTATACAATCACTCTTTTGATCTACCTTGCTATAGGTTTTACCATCGATATAACAATTTATAATATTCAAACCTAACGATTTTATACAATTACTCTATTGATCTACCTTGCTATAGGTTTTACCATCGATACAACAGTTTATAATGTCCAAACCTCATGATCTTATACGATGACTCTTTTGATCTACCTTACTATAGGTTTTACCATCGATACAACAGTTTATAATATTCAAACCTAATGATTTTATACAATTACTCTATTGATCTACCTTGCTACAGGTTTTACCATCGATACAACAATTTATAATATTCAAACCTAACGATTTTATACAATTACTCTATTGATCTACCTTGCTACAGGTTTTACCATCGATACAACAGTTTATAATGTCCAAACCTCATGATCTTATACGATGCCTCTTTTGATCTACCTGGCTGTAGGTTTTACCATCGATATAACAATTTTTAATATTCAAACCTAACGATTTTATACAATGCCTCTTTTGTTCTACCTTGCTGTAATTTCTCTCATTGATACAATCACTTATAAAGTATAAACCTGATGATTTTATCAGAAGTATCGTGTTCAAACATGGCATTTATTAATAGAAATTAAAAAGTGTTATAGGCAAATTATGTTTGAGCTCTACATTTGATTTTTCTGTTATTTTATTCGATTTATGATTTTAACTTAATAAAATCCAATAGTATATATCTTATGGACATTATCTGTATCACAAGATCTATAACCCTTTATGCCTTAAAGGCTTAAAACCTATAAAGTCGTCTTAAATGCGTCTTAAAATGACATTCAGATATGCTTCATTATTAAAAACAAAAGTTTCTCTGCCTTATCTACACAATAAAAAATGTTGCTATACCTTATCCCCTTGAACTAAGATCATAATGCTGTGAATCGCTTTGTTTTATCACACAATATCGTTATTGAAATACAATAACAGTCTGAATCATTGGTTACATAGTACAGCATTTTAACATGTTTTATTTCACCAATCAAGGTACTTCTTTCAAAAACTGCATAAACAAAATACCATAGAGTTTTTTCATCTTCCCTTCGAAAACAGAAAAATTTTAATAAAACCAAAATTTAAAATTTTGTTTGT
>NW_013665611.1:134895-145428 GCF_000517525.1 Limulus polyphemus
CTCTAGTTTAAGGGGAGAGGAGAGGTATGATGAAAAATTAGTTGTCAACTACACACAAAAAGGCTTAGCAGAGCTAGTTCATAAACTCACCGCTTCTTAGAGTACGCCTTTTAACATTCAAGTTCCAAAGCCTAGTTTACGTTCTTTTTTTTTTGTTAAGAGTGTTCAAAAACAGACACAAAGACATAAACGAAACATGTGTACAAGATTAAATAGTGTGCAACACATACAGTTATTGCACTGGACCAAATATATATATGTATTAGATTATGACTGTACGTATTGATCATTTTTTCATCAGTGATATGTGCACACTCCAAGAATAAACATTTACGTGATATTAGATAAGTAGTATTGATAAAAGGTAATTTTATTTGTATCAGTGTTATGATCATAAACAAAATGTACTTTCTTTACAAAGTTGTCGGATTTGTTTGTAAACCAGAGGCTAAAGCTTTATGATATTTTTACTAATATATATTTTTTAAAAATGTCGACAAATTGCATCATGGCCTTCTTTATTAATAGATTATCGTGTGAATACAATATCCATAGTGTTCATCTTATATTCAATTCCTTAAAAAGCTGAGAACGAAGTTGCGACGATGCTTCGTTAATACAGGTGAAGAAGTTTATCAAATAGCGGTTTAGGGTTAATTCCCTTGGTAATACAACGCATGTGTACTGTCCAACACTGAAATATTTCATAAATTCCATACCGTGAAAACTGTTCCTTACGGAATTAGCCTAGTCGTGTAGTTTGATTTACTTTTCAAAACTTACTAGCTGAAGTGGATTTTTTTTGTCCTTATTTATATTCTTTTACGTTTTAAAGGGATTACTGACACATAAAACAGAAAAAAAGTCAGTGAGCTTCATATTTTTATGCATAAAGAGAAAAGAAAATACTAAATCCAGGATGAAAAACACCTGGAACAAATTAATTCTTTTGAGGCCAAGAAATCTTACTGGACGACAAAGGACAAGCGATTTAGTAGAAGACAAGCGATCTGGTGCTGCCATCTGCATGAATAACTATTTCATTGACTGATCCAAGATGAGTTTGTAATATCTCATGCATCAAAAGGCATTAATTCTAAGTTCAAACAAAAACTGCGTCAAGATTTAGTGTGTCACTTGAGTCAGAAGGAACAGCATTTATCTTCATCAGTTCTTGTTGCAAAGGCACGACGAGCATGCACGGGGACCTGGCGACGCAAGAATCACGTGTGTCTGTATTAATTTATATTGTAAACAAAACACCCCAGGTTTCAATGTTCCCATGGTAACGATAGGAGCAAAGGAGCTTATCAACATATCACTAAAACTTAGAAACTGAAGAATTAAATTTTTTTTCTGCTTAAAAGTTTTAGACAATATTCAAAGTTTCACATTTTATATTTTTAAGGCGTATTTGATCTATAATGAAAATATCTGTCATTTTTTGTCATAGACAATTAAAAGCATGCAAAGCTTTAAAATTATATATATATATAATATGTAATTGACCAGCACTGTGTTCATAGCCACAGGTGCAAGTCCACTTGTAAATAAATCGTGTATTCCGTTATAATTATATTACTTCACACGATCAGTGTTAACTACTTTATTTACACAAGAAATTAATTATAGCTTTGCCCTCCTTTCAGTAAACGGGGGCCCCCAGTGGCACAGCAGTATGCCTGCGGACTTACAACGCTAGAAACCGGGTTTCGATACCCATGGTGGACAGACCACAGATAGCCCATTGTGTAGCTTTGTGCATAACTACAAATAAACAGTAAACGGGAGCTAATTCTATTTATATGCCTGAGCTAGACACAAAATTATTATAGGTTCATTTAATTTTTCTAGTATATGTCAGCGTTTATCCCCGTTTCATAATTACTAAAACTATTTGTACATTAAATAACTACAAATATGATTATAAAGAGAATTCTCTTCGATCTTGGCTGTAAATATTTTATCTAATATTCAATGCTATCAATGAAGTAAACATTGTTTTATAAATAGAGAAATATGTAAATGATTCACATAGTTTCACTTCTGATTCTCAGCTCGCCTTATGAATGTATGTGCAACATTACGTTACACGGTAAAAAACAAATAAATAGGTCTAGTATTCCCGTTCTTTTTGGTGCTTAATGGCATGTCAAAATGTATATCTAATCCTTATACTGTGTGGTAAATCTGTTCAATGTTATCTTTTACAAGCGTCAAATTGCTGAGATCGTTTATTCTAATCTCCTCTTGTAGAAGCCCACGCTGTTATATATAACGATTGCTCCTCATTTCGGCAGTTCGTGAGTTGTCACCTATTTACCCCATACTCACTGGTTTTCCCTTGCGTTTCAACATGTATCTTCACAAACTCTGCCTGCTTGATCAAGACAAACGATCTGTACAGGATTAAACCCCGCACCTCTTCACCATGATCTTCATTGTCATCAGAGTGATTTATAATATGGATAAGCCTCTTGACGAACTCCGGCCCTTTGTTCTGTTGTGTCGCAAGTTTTCCTTGATACATATAGTGGAAGACCACGTGCCTCCTATTGTGTAGACTCATCGCCCACTGTAAACGATGTTTTAGATGATAAAACAGATGGCTAATCCCCAATTGTATACAAATATTCCTTCCTGCCCGCCCATACCACCCTGTTCTTCTAGTCAATCTCTCATTCTGAGCTCGTATTTAAAATATACTGAAATCTAGAAAAATAACCGAATGTCAGTAACCATATCTACCTGATTCTGAACAAATTCAAGACTTTCAAGAGCCCTCCTGCGGACGTTTTCTTCAATGCAGAAAATTACTTATCTAAGACATGTTTCAATAGAAAGCACTAAGCACAGCAGGGTTGTCGTTGTTTGAAATTGTCTGGATGAAGAACGCAAAGTCTCAAATGCAAAATTAAAGTGCAGCAGTGTTCACGTAAAAGGGTTACTTTTTAACTTTGACAGCTACTGAAAAAGAAACCAAATTTCTTAAAGATTTGTTTTCAATCCTTATGACTCGTGGCTACCATTTCTTGTAAACGTGTTTGGTGATAAGTTGGAAAATAAACTTATATTTTCAATGGAGTCAAGAGGAAGTAAAATTGTTTTAGTATTTTATTAAGTTCGTGTGTGTTTTCTATACTTTGGTGTAAATATTAACTTGTTTTTTGTTTATTTTTAATTTAAATAAAGTTATAAGACGAAAAATACGCTTAATTTAAGCTAAGTGTTACAGGTGAAGTAGCTTATACCTCATAAAATAATTGGACAGGTGGTTAGGGCGCCCGACCCGCAATCTGCGGATCGCGAGATCGAATCCCTGTCACACCAAACATGCTCGCCCTTTCAGCCGTGGGGGCATTATAATGTGACGATCAATCCCATTATTCGTTGGTAAAAGAGTAGCCCAAAAGTTGGTGGTGGGTAGTGATGACTAGCTGCCTTCCCCCTAGTCTTACACTGCTAAATTAGGGACGGCTAGCGTAGATAGCCCTCGTGTAGCTTTGTGCGAAATTCAAACAAACAAACATTAAATAATATTACTGTGAATTCTGTCTTTAAGTTAATGAAAGTGTTGCAGAAAAAAAATCTTACATTCCAGTTTGTGATCTAAAGCTTATGGTTTATTAGTTACGATTGGTGAGAGTGTTTCCACTCCCTAATCAGAGTGCAACAGTCGTCTATTCTATGTCAATACATTTCGTTGATTGTCCAAGAATGAAATTTTCGTTTCTTGAAACACGGTTAGAACAAATCCACTAGAAAGTGCTATAACAGGCTTTAAAACGAATAAAAACTAATATAGTTAGTTATTTAATGTAGCGTGAGCTTTATAATATACAATATAAATTGCATAATATACTAGAGTTTAGTACATTTTTCCAATATATTACAAAAAAAGAAATTTTCATCACTTATAAATATCATTTTGCCATAAAATTCTTGACATCCTTGTAATGATTCATGACATAATGAACTTTTAGGGTGAAAAATGTCAATGATAATCACTTTCTTTCATTTACATGAACATATATAATCTGCTTATTATATTAACTTCATAAAGTTAAGTATACAACTTGTTATTGTATGTCAAATATATGACATCACAGAAAGAACACATGATTAGAATAGACGTTTAATTATATCTATTCATATAACGAGTCAATCTGAGTGAATGAAGACTGGCTATCCTCCTTATTAGGGAAACACTCAGACGATTGTTTAATTTCTATAAATGCAGATATGTGGTCTTATTATGATTAGCGTTCAAGATAAGGATCTTTAGAACTTTCACCGTGGTAAGATAGTGGGTGCCGTTCCGGCAGGAACGTCTTTAACAAAATCTATTTCATTGATCTGCTGTTCAAAGTCACCTGTCCTCAGAGCCTATCAATAATGTCAATTTATCACTTTTAAATTAGAGACTGCTAGCACAGATAGCCCTAGAGAAGTTTTGCACAAAATTCAACAAACCAACCAACCAGGAAATTGATCACAAGCCTTAATTTCTACCTGTAAATACGGTTTAGACTAAAACTATAACTTAAGAAGAAACTTTGAAACATACACAAAACTTCTTAGCAACTTTCTTCAATGTTTAAAACAGATTCAAATTTACAGACTAAACAAGCCATTATTAAAAAGTCAAAACACAAAATATTTATTACTTTTGATATTCAAGATTGTTTTAAAATATCTAATAAAGAGATATGATTTAAACAGTTGATGTAATTTAATTTCTCGTATGCACAAATATGACAAACAGCTGTAAACTTTCGAGATTACAAATAAAAAAATAGAAGCATAAGCTCTTGTTTTAATTTGCATATAACGTCAAAACACTACAAGTTTCTCTGTATACCGTATATCAGAACACATGGATTTACTTAAACCACGTGTTCTGGTATATGGGTTTAAGCAGAGAAGAAGCTGAGGAATAAATGTTGGATGTTATATAAAACAAAAGTATATTATCTATTGAAACAAATGAATTCATGTATTAATTGTTGTTTAAGTTAAGGTGAGTGTCAAGCTGTTTTAAAACCATGGAACTAGTATACTGAAGTAAGTAAACCACGCATTACTGGTATATGAAGTAAGTAAACTACATGTTACTGGCGTACGGAAGTAAGTAAACCACGTGTTCTGGTATATGAAGTAAGTTGTAACAAATAATATATTATTTATAACTAATTATAGTTTAATATTTTGTTCTCTCAACACTAGATTTAGGTAACAAATGGAGTGATTTATATTTACTTAGTGATGAACATGATCGTTAAAAACAGTTAGTGAATACAAGTCACTTGTTTAGACATTTTAAACCAACAACCGAGTAGTGACCCAGTGCAAAGCTAAGGAGCAATCTAACGTGTTTTGCAATGTAAAAAAAAATACCAAACGAACAGACAGTTTTGAATAGTGGTGGAAAACATTAAATGAAATTTTACAATAGCGATTTGGTCTAGACCGGCAGTGAGTGATCTAAAAAGTAATAAAACGTGATGTATTTTAATGAATCTATATATGTATGTATATTCAAGCAATATGATTTTATATATGTTTGATCGAACTCACTAAATCTCTCATTTTCAAATTTGTCTAGGTTAGCTAATATGTTAGTTATCTGTAATAGAATACGTGTGCATCGGTAGATAAACAGTCTTCGAAATGTACGCAATACAGGAACTCCTTCGAGATACATCAAACTCTCAGAGCTTATCCTGGAATAAGAGTCGCGAAAATTGGAGTAATTGAGGGTCAATACGAATTAAACGATATATAGTACCATACGAGATCCCTGAATTGTCAGACTTGAATAGCATATACAGAAAGAGCTGTCCGTAATATCCAAATTCCACTCACAAACGGGAAAACAGGATTTTCCAAAACTCATTGTACAGAACCGATATCCTTGTAACATGAAAGTTCGTTAGAATTCCATTATATTGATTGTATTTGGCACGTGCCATATACCAACTGAGTAATTTGATTAAAAAGGGCAGAAAGAGGACCATCAGAGGCGATATGTCTCAGGGATTATACTAGGTAGGAGGTTAGGGGTGATACCGGGTGGACAGGGTGACAGAAAGCTGATTGTTAAAGCTACAGTGAATTGGCTTCTTTCTCAGCCTTTTGCTTGAACTGATACTTATAGCCTTTTATATCTTCCAGATAAGCCTACTTAATCGCTTTGAATGACGAACAATCAGAAACGTGAAACCGGTGAAGGATTATTCTTGTTAGTTACTTAGAAAATTAACTGCAAGTACAGCGTTAAATATTTCCCTCCAGCGTTAAATGTTTCCCTCCGTTTATTCATTCTGTAGTTAAGAGCATTTGATCTAGTTTGGGTTATATATATAACTCTACTGTCGTCGTTGTTATGTTACTGTAATAATTTATCTAATGCACTAATATTATTTATAATAGCATAATCGTGTCTTAGCTATCAGTGTAAATGCCATTATTAGAGTGCCTACTATAACACAATAATAAATTACAAATGATTTTCAGAGAATGTTGTCACGAGTATGGGCTTCAACAGTTTAAACACAGAAATCTATGGGTGTTATACAAGATGTTCCATAATTATGTAATCAGGACAAACAGCGCGTTATTATGCTATTACTTATGCTTTACTTTGTTGAATCTTCGAGATTTTGTTCATATTAAAATAATAATTTACCCCAATGTTTTCTGTCAACAAACGCAATAACGAATGGTTGTAACTTGCTGGAGTCTTCACCTGAAATTAGTATATACACACATTTCATTTGCGAATTGGATGGATACATAAATTTAAGAAATTTTTTAATATTTTATTCGATAATATATCTTTGCTGTTATGTTCCACACACACACACACACACACATAAACACAAGAAACAAAATAGATGTTTGTTTTTTTTTACCACGAAACGTCTTATAACCCGCAGAATGTTTGGTGAGAAATAGGTTCATAATGGTTGCCAGGCGAACTTCATCACCCGAGAGAAACCATTGGTACTGGAAACATGAAACTAAGTTCCATCTAATCTGATGTTCTGTTAAATTTTACGCAGTCAGTTGGATTGTTTATAATGGTTTCACTTTCTAGTCGACCAGTGATTTTGCTAAAAAAAAAGAAAGGGGTGAGGGTAGGAATACTCTCACGAGGAAACAATTTAAAGCAAACGATTCATATTAATACAAGCTGCCCTGGCTGTATTTTGTTCTTCTTTTTTCACGTTTTGTGTGACATATTTTTTCTGTTTTTTAATTCTCCATCGAACATTAAATTGATGAAAAATTACACTTGAACAACTTAACCCAGGTCATACCGTAACAGTTGTTTTCAAGCAATTTGCAAAAATAAATAACGTCTCAAAACTACTTTCTCGTAATCTAGCCTACCTGAAGAGTGCCCCCCCCCCAGTGGCACAGTGGCATGTCTGCGGACTTACAACGCTAGAAACCGGGTTTCGATACCCGTAGTGGGCAAAGCACAGATAGTCTATTGTGTAGCTTTGTGCATAACTACAAACAAACAAGCCTGAAGAGTCCTGGTATTGAGCAAAAAACCTTGTCGGCATTGGTTATAGTAGATACAGTGTGGTTGATATATTATTAAACATTTTACTTTCATTGACAAGTTCTTATTAAGAATTGAATTTTTCTCCAAGTCAAACGATTTATTTAAATGCACTTTACAGTTATTTTTCGCTTCGTTTCCATGTTTTTTAGCTCTTATTTCCTTGTATTATTAATCGAACATTATATTTTTCTCAAGCATCAAAGCCCCCGGTGGCACAGCGGGTATATCTGCGAACTTACAACTCTAGAAACCGGGTTTCGATACCCGTGGTGGACAGAGTACAGATAGCCCATTGTGTAGCTTTGTGTTTAACTTCAAACAAATGATATATTTTACTGCATTATTATACACTTCGTTTACATGTGGTCAAAACTTTTTTATTTTCCTTCCGTATATTCCTAATTCGAAATCAAATTATCTTTACTATTCCAAATAGTTTTGATTTGAATCACGTGCTTAAGATACGTGCTTGATTATTGATTAAGTCTTCCTTTTCTTCGCTCCTATGTGGGATACTAAGTAAAGTGTGTGTTTCTTAGCTGAGCGGTAAGCCATCATGAATTATGAAAACGGTGTTGATTGGACACCGCGTCCCTAAAACGACAGTGGCCGTTATGTAGTTAAAGCTAATGGAGGCCAAGCTTCTCTCGCTAGATAACTAGATTGGAACATATCGTTCTGCGTCCTCACTCTTCCGCTGCAGATACAACCGGCAAAGAACCACCTTCATTAATGGCAAAGAAAACCAACTGTCAACTGTACTCTCTCATTAAGTGGTCGATTGGTCAAACCAGTTATGGTAATGGTAATGTGATGACCTTCAGGTAGCCATAAAACGTTGAATCAAAAACTACTTTTCTAATGGAACTTACAACTAACCAAGAATCACAATCCAATAATAAGACAAACAAGGGGAAAAGAAATACATAAATTACAGTTGTATCTTCTTAAACTCATTAATTATTCACTGTTAGAACAAGATACATAAAGTAGTATCTATACGAGCCAGAAATAATGTTTAAGTTTTATATAAGAAAGTAACAAAAAGTGTTTGCATAAATTACATTAATAATTCTATAGCTCTTCAAACTTCCTCACGCAGATAATGAACTTGTTAAGTTAGTGGCTACATAAACAGTATTAGACTTGTAATGAAAATCAACCAAAATCTTCACATGTTCAATTAATTACGTGTTAAAGAAACTTAGTCTCTGAATACATCAACCAAACACTTTCTTAAAACTTATTAGGGTTAACTAAATCATTGGATTCGTAAAAGCAAACTAACAAACTAATTTATTTCTAATTTATGTATTCAACGTTTTCCACGTGTTCTCAAGAGTTATAAGTTGTGATTTTTCTTTTAATTGATCTAAATTTGGTCCTATTTATTAAAGGCAGCTTATTCTACTGAGATTCAGTTTTGGATTCTTCTTTTTTATTTTTCTTAAGGAAAATGAGCCCAAAGTTTTGAAAGTACTTCAACTTTTTTTGCAGACGTTTCCACTAATACAACTTACTGTACATAGACCCTACAGCACGACAGATCACCATACAGTTTATACTGTATGGCATTAATAAGCAAGTATACTACAAATAAGCAGCTTGTAATATAAATGAGAAAACAATCACTTAATTTCAAGAAAATGAGAAATGATGTCATTAAGCATTATTTTAAACCCAACTACTGAAAGTTAAGTTTGAATAAAGAGAGGTTTGTCTGTTATATAGATAGTTATAAATATTACCAACTAAAGAATGTCTATATAAGCATAATAGTACATTCTGTTGCATGTCCATTTAACTACTTCGCAGGGTGTCGATGGATCTTCACCAAATTTGGTACGGAGGTTCATTAGGTCGATGGGGAGATACATACAAATTTTCAGTTTTGCATTTTGCGTTTTTTATGGGCGTTTTCGCGTTTTTTTTATCACTACTTCGCCTCCTGTTGATAGATCTTCACCAAATCTGGCATGAAGATTTGTTGGGTCCATGCGGAGATACATGGAAACTTGCGGTTTCACATTTTGTGTTTTGCAGTTTTTATGGGTGTTTTTGCGGTTTTTTACAATTACATATAAGGGAAACAACTTTTCATGTCCTAAGATAACCTTTCATTAATCACGAATTTACATAATTTCCGTCCAGGGGATGATTACTCCAGCTAGTTGTTAATAATTCTCATATAGTAAACCTGATAAATACTTAAAGGCAACATTCAGTCAAAACATCATATCAAGACCAGACATAAAGAGTTATCTTAGAAGAAAAGCTATAGCAAAAAAAAAGCCAGTAATCGGTAGTAATAAAAGTATGCTTTGTTTATCAAAAATGTATAAATACACACGCAACCATTTAATGTAGGGTTAGTAGATGATAAAAAAATTGTCATCATTTATTTTTCTTCCAACAAAACGCCTTATTAATAAAGGTAGATGGTGATAAATCAAGTTGTTAGTAAATGTGAAAGAGTCGGATGGAATGCCGATTAACTTCAGAAACTTTAACAAGTATAGCAAGTTACAAATAAAAGTCAGAAGCACAACGTAATAACCATCTGCTGGACAACTTATCAATATGTGGTTAATAAACAATTGATTTGATAATTTATAAGGCATGACCAGGGTGGTTAGGGCGCTCGACTAGCAATCTGAGGGTCGCGGGTTCGAATCTCCGTCACACCAACCATGCTCGCCCTTTCAGCCGTGGGGCGTTATAATGTGACGGTCAATCCCACTATTCGTTGGTAGAAGAGTAGCCCAAAAGTTGACGGTGGGTAGTGATGATTAGCTGCCTTCCCTCTAGTCTTAAACTACTAAATTACGTGTAGCTTTGTGCGAAATTCAAAACAAACCAAACCAATAATTTTATAAAAGTAAATCCGAACAAAACATGTTCTGATGTGCAACGTATAACATAATAATCGAATAATGGCTGGAGACATCTTGAATGGG
>NW_013665611.1:145438-152965 GCF_000517525.1 Limulus polyphemus
AAACTTTAATATAAGTTTAACATAACAGTAAATGTACAACGTTTCGACAAGGTTTTGTCATCATCGGGTACTGGTTATCTGGTTATCTCCGTTTTTCATTATTTGATTTTTCAAAGTAAATTAGTTTAAACTTTGGTGTAGTTTTAAGGTACATATACATATTTATACGCCCCCAGCTAGGACAATAGTAAGTCTTCGGATTTACACTGCTATGATCAGGGGTTTGATTCCCCTCGGAATCAGATAGCCCGATGTGGCTTTGCTATAAGAAAAACACACACGTATTTATACTTTTTTCATTCCGAAAAAGATTTCAATGTCAGCTCTCATCAGCCTTGCCAACAAATGTAGTTCCAGATGTCTATGTGCATGGAAGATAGCTAGGCATAGTTGTAGTTTTAAAATATTCATAGATCTTTATAGTCTTCCATTCTAAAACAGACTTTACCCAAAACTACAGTTTGCTTAATGTGAGCTTACATGTTATCGTATTACAGATTTGAAAGTGTTTCTTTAAATATTTAGATATTAGACTTTTTGTTACTACTAAAAACATGTGAAAGATATATTTATTTGTTAATATCGTTTTTATTATTCCTAAAAAAAATGGAAACAAAAATAACATAAGTGAAACATAATCTAAAAAAAATGGGAAAAAGAAAGCCAAAGATCTCTTAATACAAGCGGAGATAACACAAATCTGAACAAAGTATATGTAGTAATAATCATAAAGATGACTGTTACATGAAAAGTAATTTCTACCATATCATATATAAACATCTTAATTTATCTTAAATTACTTGCAACGTTA
Organism: Limulus polyphemus; assembly: GCF_000517525.1. Taxonomy (NCBI): domain Eukaryota; kingdom Metazoa; phylum Arthropoda; class Merostomata; order Xiphosura; family Limulidae; genus Limulus; species Limulus polyphemus. The sequence goes on from NW_013665611.1 coordinate 146,250, forward strand.
TTTATTATTTAGGCTTGGTCTTGTGTTAAACATTATTTCAATGCTACTGCACGTAATCTTAGGCTTAATTAAAACACAGACACATTATACTAACAATGCCTTAACAGTATAGCACGTAATCTTAGATATAATTAATACACAAACACATTGTTATAAATAATGCCTTAACGGTACTGCATGTAATCTTGGGTGTAATTAATACACAAACACATTATACTAAACAATGCCTTGACGATATAGTATGTAATCTTGGGTGTAATTAAAACACAGACACATTGTACTAAACAAACCATTAAATAACATGAGTGTGTCGTGTTGATAACGCACTTTGGAGATTTTAAACAGTGCCTTATTCGAAAGGCTGAAACATTTCGTAATAGGTATTAATAAAAAAGAATAGATCTTTCTTATAGGCTATAATTTTAATTTTTATACAACTATACGTAAAGAAAGTAATGAAGCATGATTTAACATAGTAGCTGTATCAGGTGCTAGCATGAGGAAATAAATGATTATTGAAATTAAAGCAAATGAAAGCCAAGAATGAAATAAGCTTACAATAACAGTGTAGATTCCTTTATATTTCGCTTTATAACATGCTTACTATAGCTGTCTTGTCTTTTATTTTATGGGTAAAACATGGTTTTGTGCTGCCATCTACTGGTGGTATATGAACTTTACCCTTTTATATGGAAATCGATATTTGCGTCTTTTCTTTAGAAACTAAACCTGTTTATATACTGCTATCTCTCACCCGGTCTTGTAGTGGCACAGCGGTATGTCTGCAGACTTACAACGTTAGAAACCGGATTTCGATACCCGTCATGGGCAGAGCATAAATAGCTCACTGTGTAGTTTTGTGCTTGATTACTTATAGCTTTATCTATTTATGTAGTGCAAAACGGACAGTCATAGCAACACCATATTTGTCATCACAAAATATATACTTCATGGCAGCAAGGTGGCGTAGAGTGCGTGGATTTTCTTTTATTTGGGCATTCAGTTTACTTTTATTTTAATTGAAACCCCAGACAATAAGAAACTTTTGACCATGGCCTTCAAACTTTACAAAATTCTACTAGAAATAAAATCTGAACGATTTGAGTTCATAAGCTTCAAAGAAATGAAACAAAACTTTAAAAACCTTTTTTTCGAACGACGAAACGTAACACTAGAAGACATTATGTATGCATATATTTGTATATATTCATTACAACGAAAATTCAATTTAAAATAACACATACTGATCAATTGCATTATACCATAATTATTTTTCACCGTTTTTGCTGCGTACCTGATGATCTCATTTTAACGATGACGAAACGTGGTTTGTTGTACTTTTTTTTCATCCCATTTAGCTGTTTTTTGAATGTTTTGACAATTTAAATCATTCCTTTTAAAAAAGGAAAAATTGCTATTAATCAAGGGATTAACGACATCTAGTTAGTATTAGATAAAATTAATAAATTAAACCAGTAATTTGTTTTGTTTTTGCTAACACTGAATTATTTAAACAAAGAGTCATAAAAGAATAACAACAATGATAATGAAACAATTTTTGAATGAAAGTACTCTTGTAAATAAGGAAAACATTTAACCAAATTATAACTCTGTGAGCTTTTTACTGTTCATCGTGTTTAAAAAATATCTGTCATACCAACTAAAAGTTTTTAATTTTATATTGTTACATTAATGAAACTGAAGACTATGAGCGAGAACAAATAATTTGGTAACATGGAATAAAAGAAACTTGAATACAACTATTCTAAACAAAAATAAACTGTTTATTTATTTTTTGTTACCCGAAGAATATCTTCAGATTACGACTGCCGATGGGGCTGCCATCTACTGATAAATAAATTACCAAAACACGCGGAATGGTGAAATTAAAATAAACGAACTAATATTTGATATATTCGTTTTCTCTGGATTTATTTTTCTTACTTCAATTTTTATATCTCAATATTTTGGATATATGCCGTTTATCAATATATTATAACTACAACTCATTAATCCTAATACAGCGTGTTATAAGAGTATCTCATCAAGCTTCGTGTATCATGGCAAAATCACACACTGTCACGTGCTTTTGTCAACTTTCTGTTTCTTTTAATTATCCCTACCCCCCTCTCTCTGTCTTTACCTCTATAAACTTCACCCAGCAATAGATAAGTTTTGAGAATAGTTACCTTAATGCTTCCCACCCGTTAAGTTAGTATACACATTTGATGGCGTTAATCTATAAACTTGAAGTTTTTCTCTAACGAAATTGTGTAGCTCTTGTCTATAAAATTAAAATAAAATTGATAAAATGAACATATATATATTTAGTATTGGTCTTGAAAGGAAAAAAACCCAGAAACTGCAATAACTAAAACAAAAAGCGTTCGATAAGATAATTAGTTCAGTGAACTAAGTTCGGCCTAAGCCAGCAGTTAAAAATGTATAGTTTATTATTATAACACAGAAATGAAACTGGCATAGTTTTGAAATATATTAATATCCCCATATTATCTGTTGCTGATAATTAATTTGAAACCCAAAACTACTTTTATTAGATTAGTGTATTTTAAATTAGTATGGTTTAAGCTAATTATTTGCGACAGTATATCACAATAAATTCTTTTGTCTTGAAAATAGCGTATTATTTACTTCCATGCATTGTCTTTGTTAGTAACTTGTATGAAATGATTCTATGGTCCATATGTTTCAATTCTAGTTGTTTCTAATGAAATTAATTTTGTTTTTTATCGTTTTTACCTTGTGAAATATAAACAAATAAAGTTTCTAAAATGACGAAGTACCTTCATTAGAAACGTTTGAGAAAATTATTCCAACTAATGTTTCTACGATTAAAAATATCATTCATATTAAAGCGACATCTAGTAACCATAATTAGAAGTAGACTATTTGTTATTCATTTTGTTTTGCTTGAAACATCGTGACACGCATTAATAATATTATGAAACTTTTTCGATTTTGTTTTGATATGTGTAGTTCCCATGGTTTTGCACGTGATTGCGCAACTCGTGTTTATTATTTCTGCATTTTTATTACCCTGTTTCATGTTATAAATATACCGTCATTCGTATTAATATGGGGAAGTTTTCAGTAAAAACTCAAATAGGCCTGTATGGATCTCGTGCTATGGGTGTTTTCCTGTGAAATTCTAGAATTAGGCTGTGTTTAATGTAATAAGAAATTGTCATTTTCCCTCAATACTTTTGAACTATATAGTCACCAAAAATGTCGAAATAAAATTTTTTCGTTATTTGCTACTGTTTCGTGTCAGATCTTGAATACTTGTTATATTGTCTTTTAAACAACAGATTTTGTACTTCTGTGTATTATTGTCAGTAAATCGTACGATTAAATCTATTATGTTTTTGTTTGACTAAAGTTAAATAGCTTGGCAATTTGGTTCGAGATGATATGGTACAATAATACAAGTTGACCAGAAAGAGATTAATCTGTAATCACTAAATTTATAATGTTTTAATTTGTGTTTTGGCGTAAAGCTACATACACAATGTACTATGTTTGCTGTAAGTAACGAGCCCCGAATTATAGCCTTATAACCCACAGGCTTACTTCAGAGCCACCAAGGAACCCCATTTTTAAATCACACATTTTTATTTCCAAAACTTTTTTCACAGTCTTTATCAAAGTTATCATAATGAATTAGTTTTATAACAATGACGACCATTGTTATTATTACAATATAATTTTCTAAAATCAGTTTTAACATTAATTATGCTCCTTGCTAAAAATCGGGTTTCGATACCTGCAGTGGATGGTGCACAGATACTCCATTGTTTAGCTTCCTAATTAACGAAAACAAAACAAACACAATCATTTATAATAATCACTGTGAATATTCACAAAATAATGAATTTCGTTAACAATTTGGCTGACTTAAATAATGTAAAATTTACTTAATTGCATAATTACTATTATAAGAAACATGGGAAGTAAGTTTCTCAATTATCGTGAGAGGATTAAACAACAAATTAACTTAAATACAGTTGTATATGAAGATAATAAACCTGCTTTACCATGGCGGCAACACAAAAGTTTTTATTGATCTTATTGTTAAGGTAAACAGAGGGAATAAGTGTCATTATTACTGTTTGTTTGTTTGTTTTGAATTTCGCGCAAAGCTACACGAGGGTTATCTACGCTAGCCGTCCCTAATTTAGTAGTGTAAGACTAGAGGGAAGGCAGCTAGTCATCACCACCCACCGCCACCTCTTGGGCTACTCTTTTACCAACGAATAGTGGGATTGACCGTCACATTATAACGCCCCCACGGCTGAAAGGGCGAGCATGTTTGGTGTGACGGGGATTCGAACCCGCGACCCGCAGATTGCGAGTCGAGCCCTCGTGTAGCTTTGCGCGAAATCCATAACAAACAAACATTATATATTTATAAAATATCTAAGACCTGATTTAGAAATATTTTAAATTACTTCAAGCAAAAAATGATTAAGATATTTATTAATAAAACATGGCATATACCAGTTTAAAGTTTTGTCCAAGTTTTATATGATAATCAAATCTCAGAAGACATAAATTACCTTATACAGCACATAAAAATGGAATAAATCCATGATTATTTTGAATCAGTTTATTTAATTATAGATGAAAATAAACTGTAATAGATATCATCGAGCTTTAACATGTTGTCCCTAACTAATGAAACCAGTCTGTTCCACACCGAGAATTTTGAAACACTTTTAAAATATATAGTCTCAAATTTCACACTTGAAACAAAACTACGTATGTTTTTAGTGAATGATATACATATATATGTGTTCACCTATAATATTCACTGTACTTTAAATAGATATATATATATAATATTAGTAAATATGAATAATAGGTCATATAAAAATTTGGCATGAACTGCCTGTTCATTCAGATACAAACGATAGCAATACTAAAAAGCACATAAATGAAATAATGAGAAGGAAGAGCGATAGGTGGCGCATAACCGCCACTATTACACAAGTTGCCATGACAACAGGATCGACAATGATACAGCTTCGTTTTTTCTCCTAACACAACGCAGCCTTCTTGGCAATGGTTTGTACAGTTCCTTTCTATAGACCAGAAAGATGCGTCCTCTCCTGTAGGTCCGTAGTCAATTCGCAAAACCTGTAAGACACGAACGCAGTTTCTAATCGATATTGAGAATTACGTCATAAAAATGTATTGATCACAATACGCGTTCTATCTTTCAGAGCACTATCGAGAAACTAAGGAAACTCGCAGACTGCAAAAGAAAAAAATATATATATCTTTCAAAAAGCGCACAAAATGATCATTTTTTATTAATACATTATTCTTATTTTTCTATCATTACCACTAAAGCAAGTTCAGTAACTGGCTTATTATATGAGAGAAATACAAAATAATAAAATTCACCTCGGCTTGTTATCTGGAATTAAATCAGATTATGTATGAGAACGGAACAAGTTAACATTTTCATTAAATTCGAAGAACTAAAAGTTAATATCATAACTAGAAATGAAACAGGTTAGTGAAAATGTTGTGTTATTCTGTTAAACTGAAATAATTCAATTCGTCAAGTCCAAGCCAACGTTTCGAAATGTTTATGTTATTTCTAATGTATAAAAGATTTTGTTTGTTTGGAAGCACAAGACTATACAACGTTCTGCCCACCACGGGTATCGAAATCCGATTTCTAGCGTTGTTAGATCCCCAGAAATACCGTTGTGCCACTGGGAGCTTAAAAGAAATACAATATTAATGTTGTTGAATAAAACTGGCCCGAATTCGAAGAACGCCACCTTTTAACTATAAAAATAAATACTGTTTTCGGTTACGGGTAATAAATACAAGCTATTTTGACAGAAATTTATGAAATAAAACGTAATACTTAACTTCCAAATAAATCTATTCATATTAAATAACTCTCTTTATATATAAGGTGCAAATATTATTTTGCTAAGTTTTTGTTTTTGATTATCATAACAGAATATGATTTTGTTTAAATCGGTCAAGTCTCTCGGTGAGTCGGCAGTAAATCTGCAGACTTACAACGCTAACTTTCGTGGTTCGGTACCTCGCGTTGATCACAGCGCATGCAGTCCATTACGTAGCTCTGCGCTAAAAAAAAAAACCATCACTTCCGGTACAAGTGCAGTTCCGTGCTATGTTTACACGAGGTTAAAGACACCTTTGTTGTTGTTTGGTGTTAATCACAAAGCTGCACAAAGGGCTACTTGTGCTCTGCCCACCACGGGTATCAAAACCCGGTTTCTAGCGGTATAACTCCGCAGTCATGTCGCCGTGTCACTAGATGACGACACACCTTTGGAAAATTCCTATGTTTAATAAGAGGTTCGTGGAAAATAAGTTAGCTTTGATTTTTTCCCATTATGTTTACAATTCTAAGAAGAAAAAAACAATAGAGAATCCTCAATGGCCGCGGCACTTGAAATTCTCTTAGGCAAGATTAGAGTTAATTAATCTATGAGACCTTTTTGTTTGTTTTTTCCTTTTTTATTTAGCTATATTTTTGTGCGCCAGTAATACCAAGCGTGTGGCGCGCGTATACCTGATTCAACCAGCCTACCCACCCTCAAATTGAAATTCTTTTAGACAGAATTAACGTAAATTAATCTATGAGACCTTGGGCGCGGTCAAATATATTAGTCGAAAGTGTTTGACCTCCTGAGTACAAAACTGTA
>NW_013665611.1:153965-167287 GCF_000517525.1 Limulus polyphemus
AGATCTCATCTTAGTTATGAGCTAAAAGTTTGTACTTAGAAAAAAAAAAAGAAAAAAAAAAAACTCAAGAGCCGTTCTACGAGCCGCTATGCCGCGGCTAAAAAAATATAATCAACAGTGTCAGGAAGATTTAGTTTTCTGTAAAATACAGAACAAAAATAATTTATTGCATGAATTTTAGTTCTTGAACCCACCAAGTTTTGCAAACCATTTAAGTATATTTAGTCGATATTAAAATTTCGTTTATTTATCTATTTTATTTTCGATACTCAGAAGTTTCTATAATGATTGTTCTAATATTTTATTTATGCATATTTGCTAGAGTCACACATTACTGGAACTGACGCCTTAATGCCATAATGTTTAAATTATATTTTAATTACAAATCACTTTTTTTGGTTTTCATTCGACTTTTCTTTTTCGTGTCAACTTGAATCTTTGAAATAAACTCTAGTTCCAGAAGATACTAATGGTACTAAAGATTATACATACTTTGTCATATTAAACGGTTAGTGTAAGTGAGAAACGCTTTTTTTGTTGTTGCTTTTTTCACTTGTAATGTGTAAAACAACCAAAATACAAGAAAATTTTTCATGTGTTTGTTTGTTTGTAATTAAGCACAAAGCTATCTGTGCTCTGCCCACCACGGGTATCGAAACCCGGATTCTAGCGTTGTAAGTCCGCAGACATACCGCTGTGCCACTGGGGGGCTTTTTCATGTGTTAAGAATGAAAATGATTTTATGATGACGTTTCACTCATTATACATTGTTCACACGCTCTCGTGCTGTTGTTCGTGCTAATGTTGACTTAAGACCTACATGGGAACGCTTCGTTTTTATAACACTTTTTTTAAAACATTCAAGGATAACGTTGTTTCAACTGTTATTTTTATGTCGAGCTCTCCCCCCCCCTTCTCCCCCGTCAGCTTTTGCTTTATGCTACAGATAATTTCTTCATTCAAGGATAACGTTGTTTCAACTGTTATTTTTATGTCGAGCTCCCCCCTTCTCCCCCGTTAGTTTTGCTTTATGCTACAGATAATTTCTTCATTCAAGGATAACGTTGTTTCAACTGTTATTTTTATGTCGAGCTTCCCCTTCTCCCCCGTTAGCTTTGCTTTATGCTACAGATAATTTCTTCATTCAAGGATAACGTTGTTTCAACTGTTATTTTTATGTCGAGCTCCCCCCTTCTCCCTCGTTAGTTTTGCTTTATGCTACAGATTTCTTCTACGCTTCGTGGTTCTGTGCACACATTTACTCTTACAAGGACCAATGATTTATAAATATAAATACCTTTCTCAACAAATACAGCCAGCCTGAAGAGCTGTGGATTGAGCGAAACATGTCATTGGCAACGAATAAAGCATATATACTGTGGATGGAATACTATTATTATACACTATAATATTTGAAAATCCCTAAGGGACTAAAATAAAGAACTAAGTGTTTAAAAATGCAATATACATAATATTAATGTCTTATATGACAAGTATAATTGTAACCATTCTTCGCCGGCTTGTAAAAAACGTACACACTATAACAACATAACAGATATAGCAGTTGAAAACTAAATATATTTAATGTATAAATACAAAAGCACACTAAAGTGCACATAATTTTATAACAGGTTTCTAGTATCTTACCGTGCAGAAAATTTCATCGGGACCACATACACGTTGAAGAGACCGCGAGACATTTGTGGGAAGAGTAAGACAGGGCTCTCCATCAAAAACTGTACTACAGAAGTAGCACGTGTTGTTTGGAGCTGTTACACCAAATTTGTTTGTCCTCGAAACAGCTATAAAAGTTAAAATAAAAATGTATGTGTACCTTCTGGAATGGTGGTAAAATGAATGATAGACCGACCATTAGGCATTTTTCTCCTACGAGTAGAAACTGCTGTGAATCATTAAACTACTGAGTACATAAACGCTTTGACAATAAAACAAGTATAAATATACCATTTGGTTGTTTTATAATTTCTGTCTCAAACACTTATTTCTAATAGTATTATGAACAAAACATTTTATTTTAATAAACATAAGTTACCACTGAGAAACAAGCTTTGTTGCCGTTTTTCCTTACGAAACTGATACAAGATAATCATGTATATCAATAACAAATTGAAATTTTCTAAACACTTTGGAAATTTTTGAATTAAATTTTACAACTGGTCTGACAAGATCAATTATATATTAATCAAACGCTGAGCCCTATACTGCGAAACTATATGATGCCTTGAGGTCAAACTGGAAACGACGATAACCTCACCAGTGCGGACACCGAATGTAACCTTACAATATTTATCTCCAAGTTAATAAATTGCACCCAGTTACACAGTAATATAATATATTGTACATAACATGCCAATTTAGCACATCGGCACGTTTATTTCTTACATATAAACGTTTATACACATGCTAAATTGACATATAAATCTATACTCTACATGCTCATACATTAAATATTAAGTTGTGAGTAATAGCCAATTGTTTTATTTTCCTGTGTTCACGTGAAATCACCGACTGCTTGAGCTAAAGTAATATTTTGACTTTTTTTTGCACAAGTATTTTTGGATGGATATCCTCTCTTTAAAAATATATTTTTTATATTAAAATTGTATCTATAATGTTGTATTTCTATTTTAATTGCCCAAAAACTTCAAGATATACAACGATGAGGAAAAAAATTTTTTACCACACTTAATACCTCGGTTACACACGAGATTGGTGCAATCTTTGTGCCCATTACATCTCGCATAGTTGTAATATATATATATTCCAATTTTAACTTATCGTTAATGGGAATATGATATAATAAAGCTTCAAACAGTGTAGCCACTATTTTTTTAATTTTTGTTGTTAGGTTTCTCTCAAGTAACTTTAACCATTTAATTATTTGAGAATACATATGATTAGATAAAAGAATTTTGAACACCGTAATTCATACTAACTAGGTAAGTAATTACCCTAACAATGAAATAAGGTAACTTGTAGTGTCGGCTGGAAAGAGAACACTATTGTGTAATGGAGAAGACACCGTTACAGGGGAAGCATGGCAAAGAAAATCATTTTTATTTATTCTTTACACTCTTGTAAGTTTGCTATATATCTGAATAAATGTATACGAGTTTTTGACTAAAGATATTCTCTTTAAATACATTCTAACTGTTGTTATTCAAGCTTCAATAGGAAATTAAGACTGTGTCTTCAAAGTTTGAGCCACCTACATCTAATTAACTCGTTAGGCAAAGCATGTGAATTGTTTTTTTACAAACTATGAATTCTCATAAGTACTTTATATCTTTGTTCACTTACTAGAAAAATACTAAATTACAATCAAATGTCAGATACCTTAATGCTGTCTACTGTCAAGGCAACAGCAATTTTTTAAACAATCTAGCCTGTATCACATAGTGCTGTTGCATATACTTTAAAATAACTATGAAAAATTACCATAAAGTAATCCGAGAATTATTAAATATTTTACAATTATCTTTGTGTGTGTATAATTGGGTTCAAAATTTCAATATATACATATATATATATTTAAATACTTATGACAAATGTCATAACCAAACAAGCTATTCTACAACTACAAGTACATTCGAGAACGAATGTCATCTTTGTTTTGATTTTTTTCAGCTTAAGATAAAATCTTATCAGAAAAATTGAAATGGAAATTAATCAGGTAATTTGATAATGTGAACAGCAAGTCACATGCTAAATGCTGTAACGTTTAATAAACATATAAAGAAGTCTTACCGTGACATAAAATCGAAAATTTTAAGAGCAATAACACTGCATACAATAACGAAAGATGTAGAACTTCAAAACACTTCATTTCCAAGTGTAGAGGATGACAAGGCACGCTGCTAAGTACGCATGACATCCGTTCGACACAACCTCACAGGTAAGATCACTGAAAAGAGAAATACCACCGATATTTGCATAATGATTCACATTAACAACTTTATCACACGAAAATTATTTTTGGGATTAATGTCCTTAGTGCATACAACATGTTTTGCTTTATTTTTTTCTTTATAATAAATAAAATAAAGAACTTATGCTAACCATCTAAACGTAGCCTAACATGAACGTCAGTCGATCGTGGAGAAATGCGATTGTCCAGTAAATAGAAAACGTGAAATTCGTATACCACAATAAACGAAAAGTAATAAATACGAAAAAAAATCTGTAATATGGCAATTTTTACATTGAAACTGGTATAACTGTGAAAACATTCGAAATAATAAATTATGTTCATATATATATATATATATATTCTTTCTCATGGGACTGTTAAAATAAAAAATACTAGCTTATGCTTTGGTAGCAAAAAGGTGATTAAAATGCTATATAATAAAGTAACAGTAATACTGGCTAAAAGGAAAACACTTTGATAAACACAGAAGAGATTGCATAACAATAAGGACAAGTTACAAATATTTTTGAAATGCTAATTTTAAACTAACAGTTAATAAAACATAATTAAATTATAATAAAATAAGCTTAAAATTTGTTATTAACCAAGAAAAGTTGGTAAAAAATACATGATGAGTACTGAATATAACTGGAATGTAATCCTGTGAAAAGAGAAACATTGAAGGGAGAAAAACATTTACTATTAATGTAAAAAAATACTTAGTATTATACAATAAACATGGATAATAAATATATATAAGTACGCAATACCAAAACATTGACATTACTGTTGCAGTCTGTTCTCTCTGTGAATATTAACAATTAACTTGTTTAAAATATAAATATTTACAACTTTAGTAAAATACTTGTTTGTAAAAAGAGACAAAGTATTCTTCAAATCTTATGCAAACATTAGTTTACTGTGTTTACAATTCAAAATACCATACATGAAATAGTGTTAACCAATTGTGATGTAGTCACAGGTAAAATTTTACATTTTTAGAAAAATGAAGTTCAAACAGGTACTTACATTTGAAATACTGAAAGCCATTCCTTGTTGAATTTAAACTCATGTTCTTAAAAAAGCAAGTGACTCAAATTTTTAAATTTAATTTACGCATTGCAGAGCATGTGCTAATTACCTAAAATTCTCCACTCTCCCACCTTCCATGTGACTTGTTGCGCGTGCATCAGAGGATCATACGTAAGAAAAGTATATTTAATTAACTATACCAGATTGTTTTTAGTTTCGCTCTATGTACATAGTTTTCCCTGATCGGAAGTTATTATTATTATAATCTCTGCTTTGCCACCATAATTCGGTCGAGAGGATGTGGTAGGATAAGTATTTCAAAGGTAAGCACCCATCTAAAATTAATTATAAAAATATAAAATTCAAATCAAATAGACTTACTGCTGAAATACTGAAAGCAAGAATATATATATAATTACAACTTTTTTGGGGGGAAAGAAGATAAAAATATACACAACAAGAAATATGTAACCAAGTAGAATTGGAGTAGAATCCAGAATAAATAATAATAGTTTGCAGGCTTGGGTTCAAGAGAACCTCTTCACTCGTGATGCTCTTTAATTCAGACAAATATATCTGTTTTGTATGCAGCAATGATTTATTTAACCTATGGAGTTAAAAAAGAAACCGTCATAAACAGGTAGGAAGAATACTATATCCTGCTCCTGGAGTGGAAGGTTTTTCGGGTGAGTAGCCATTATCAAAGGACATACTGCAGTGGCAGTAGCCCATTTTCATCCATATTAAAATGGCAATTGGGACACAAAACCAATCAAATTACTGGATGCTCAGAGAGAACCAAAGAAATACTTAAGCATTCCCCAAGGATGAGCTCAACAGCATAGGAATAGTGCAATTGGAACACCAAAACATAAATAATAAAAACAAGTATGATCCCTGTCCCTAACAGTCGCTATATTTCCGATATCTCTAATTCCACATACAAACAGGCAAGCATAGGTTGGATAGGTACCCATTGAGGGATCATCAGCCACTAGATGACACCATCTGCCACTTCCAAAGGACAACATTCTTGTGAAGCTTCACCAAAATATAGAGGTATATGTGACACGCAAGAGTTCAAAGTGGACGAATTCATACACAGAATTCCACAGAAGGAGAGATCACGATTTTCTTATATATTTGTTTTTTTATAATTGTTTGTTTGTAATTAAGCAGAAAGTTACACAATGAGCTATCTGTGATGTGCTCACCACGGGTATCGAAACCCGGTTCCTAGTATTGTAAGCCCACAGACATACCGCTGTGCTACTGGGTACTTGTATAATCGAATAATTTCTCAAGCTCAAACACCTATAGATTTGTGAATAGTGGTATTTGGTGATATAGAAATACTTGTATTACCTGGGACAAATACAGCGGTTAAAGAACATAGGATGAGACGAATCAGTATACATACAGATTTTCGATAAATAAGAAGAAACTATATTTACTTATTTTAGCTTTATTACTTTATATTATCTGTTTTGGAGCCAAAATTATTCACAATCCCAGATACCGTAGAAATGGTTAACAAATAGTGTTGGGCAGAATAAACAAAGTCTCATAAAATACGGATTCCATCCACAGGTAAGAAATGGGATCCTGAAAAATAAATACAGTGATTTGATGAAGATAAAATACCGAAAAATAAGTCAATATGCACCCATGACAGTCAGTGAGGTATCCATTAAAAAGTACAGAGAACAGGAGGCTAAAGACATAGCCAAATGGCAAGTGTAAGCCAATTCATTAAGGTGAATTAAACAAGAACTATCATCAGATATAAACAACTAATGTTGATTCACTCGAAAAAAAATCCATTATTGTAATATACAAACAAACAGCCCTGACCAAACATAGAAAATGTTTTTCAGAAGTAGAATCAAGGTCAGACAGAGTAGGTAACACAATAGGAGACAAAAAAACAGCAGTGACCATCTCTTGCAACCCGAGTTTGATAGGAAAAACCCTATTAGGAAATAAGTACAGAGCTTTCCTGGATAAAAGAAAATAATATGGGAAACTTCAATAGCAACATTGCCTGATCATTTCTTCTCAGAAGCGAGTAACAAAATAGGAATACTTCTTCAGGGAAAGATAGTAGAGTAAACAATGCAAAAGGTTCAAAAGGAGAAGTCAAGCAACTTAAGGCCAGACGTAAATCACACTAAAGATAATGTTTATGTACTCGTTGGAGCCAAAATCATAAAGCTCAAAAACAAACCTGAAAAAGTGGAGTCGACAGAGGCACGTGACTTTTGTGGTAACTGAAAGTGACTGCCGATGCACTTCTGTAGACTGCAGTAGAAGCAGATTCGCCCTTAACATGAAGAGGTACATGAAACAAATGATCAAGCTGTTGAGAAGTTGTAAAAAGGCAAGAAACCAAATTTTGCAGTCAACAATTCCTTAATATAAACCAGCAAAAATGGTATAATGCCAGAGAGGAATATCTTCAAGAATGTGACATTCAAGTTACCCAAGAAAAGAAGCCAGCTTCGCTAAAGAAGAGCTACATTATGACTGTAATTGACAAACGTCATTGTGTAAGATGTACTACAAAATTAATGGAATAGGCTCCCCCCCCCCCCCCGAGATAGACGAGAAGAGTACAAACCATGGTGGTGCAGGCCAGCATGGAGTAATAAAAACTCGACAATGGAACCAACTGATCTAGGTTAATACCAGGGAAAGATGATGAAGAATGATGATCTTCAAATGTCTAGACAGAGGAGTCATTGAGAACAGTAGAAAGACCCACCTTGCTTACACCTATGCTAGTCAAGCTTCCTCTGAACGGAAAACAAGTTAAAGTGAAATACTTGCAAATATAAAAATGAAGCCGGACTTTTTTGTGATGATGGATTAAATTTAATATTAGAAAGAACTATGTTTTTTAAAAAAATCACAACATTTTTTATCGGTTGTACATGGAAAACTTTTATTTTATTCACAATGTTTTACCAAGTTTACTTGGCATCATTAAGTGGCGTACAAGAACTGGAACAAATGGAATTTAATTTAAAAAAAACTATAACACCAGCAATCTACAAGCATAAGACTGACCAATGTAAACAATCAAATAATTTATCAACGAACTGTCAATTTTAAGTATTAGCCTGGATTACTCTTACCAGGCCAAATAGTGAGACTTTACCACACCCACAAACTCGAAGTAGGGAGTGCTATTTTTTTTTTTTTTTTTTGTGGTAATGAAGGGTGAACCATGAAATATCCGAACCAGTCTAGTATGCTAACTACTGAATCATTCAGGGCATCATTCTAAGCTATAGAAATACCAATATTTCGATTGTGGCAGGAATAAATGACTAAGAAGTTATGCCATAGCAAAGCCAACAGTGTGACTGTCAACAAGAAAATATAAATTATGTGGGTATGTGGGAAAACAGAGATTATGTAAGATCCTCTGAAACTTGTTGGAGAGTAGAGAATTATAGGTAAGTGATGGATGCTCTGTAATGCATAAGGCATTCAGAAATTTGAGTCATATTTGTTGACATCATGAGTTCAAACCCAAGAAGAATGGCTTTCAGTATTTAACAGGCAAATTTACCCGATTTGAAGTATTAATATAATCAAGTATTTCAACTTAAAATGCTTCTTACAGAATGAGAAATATCAATGACAATTTAATAGACTGCCCAAATGACTTATGTCTATGAGCATTATTTCAGATAATTTAATTAACCAATTAAGAGACACATTGATGTATTTTGTAATGAACTTTGTGGCATTTTTTTCACACAGATAACTGTTTCAAAAACTTGAAAAATAAAATCATATGCACATACCAAACTGCTCTGATTTTCAGTAATTTATATCTTTTGATGACGTGTTTCTTCTTATAGCAATGCCACATTAGGCTATCTGCTGTGTCCACCGAGGGGAATCGAACCCCTCATTTTAGTGTTGTAAGTTGGAAGACTTACCACTGTACCATCTGGGGACTTTTGATGCCAAAAG
Source organism: Limulus polyphemus (assembly GCF_000517525.1). NCBI lineage: Eukaryota > Metazoa > Arthropoda > Merostomata > Xiphosura > Limulidae > Limulus > Limulus polyphemus. The sequence goes on from NW_013665611.1 coordinate 162,916, forward strand.
AAGTAATAACAGTCTTTAAAATTATGAGCTAGATGCAATAGTCAGAATGACTGCATTTCTAAGTGTACAAAACCCTATGAAAATGAAAGCACATAGATTGATTCTGTTGCCATTGTGCTCCTGTTGTAAGTAAAAATTCTATAAAAATTATCCCTATAATAATATTCACCTATTTAATTTGAAGTATACTGTTGACCTCGTAATGCACTGTTTAGAATCCTGTTGTTTTGAAACTGACTTACTCTGTACTTTTAATTTTGACTATTACCTGAACTATATACATACATTTTCAATTTGATAAATATTAAGTTAAAAAATTTTTATTATGCAGAAACCCAAATTCTCCATAAAGTTCAAATTTTCCTAACCTGAAAAAGTATTTCGGATAGATACTTACCTCTCCACAGAACTAATAGCTATTACTTCAGCACATCTACTGAGAAGACTTTTGTGTATGTCACAAGCCTTGAACAAAAACTTCCACCCCCTACACATATTTATGTGGACTGTGCCTGCCTATAATGTAATCATCACTAGACTATGGCCATCCACTAATAAGAAAGTGACACACCCTCCATGTAAATGACCATAAATATTAGAATTCCAACAAATGCTTATTCTTGACAAGGGAAAATAAACATACTGGAAGTGAGGGGGGGGGGGTTCTGTAGAAAGGCAAATATCTATCTGAAATACATTATTAGGAAACGAAAACATTAACTTCAGAAACACTGATGATTGAGAAGCTGGTGTAAATAAAGAAATTAAAAAAATGAGCTCCTTAGTGAAATAACATCATTCTTTATTTACACCATCTTATCATTATTGGATTTCTAGCACTTAGTTCTGCGGATAGGAGAGTAGTGTTTCTAAAGTTAACATTTTCCTTACCTAAAAATGTATTTCAGATAATATTTATCTTACCACAGAACTACAATATTTCCAGTGTTTCTTTTGCTTTGATAAGAATGAGACTCTGATGGCACACTAATGCTTATGACATTGCTGTGCATGGAGTACGTGTTTCCCTCATAGTTATTGAAGGCTATACTCTAATGATGATTACATCATAGGCAGGTGAAGTTCATATTAATACGGGTAGGGATGTACAAAAATATTCTTGGCAGATGCACGGGATAATGGCTCTGTTCTGTGGAGAGGTAAGTAGCATTCTGAATCATAGTTTTTTTATGTGCTTATGTTATGTGATTATTCTCTGCTGGAACTTACTATACATGTAACATGTATTTTTTTTTTCTATTCCTTGGTTGAAAGTCACAAAGAATAGAGGGTCCAAGTCTATGATTAATTTACTTCAATATTAAATTCAAATTGAGAAATTTTATACAATTTTAGCTTTAACTCAACATCAATTAATTGTGTAAATATACAACTGAGTTAGATTCACAAAATTAGCAAAATAATAAATGTGGCATATCTGTGGTAAAATATTACCTGGAAATTAGATTTAGTTCATGCTGTTTTGATCACAAAAAAGCAAAGTTTTCACTTTTCTTTGAAAACAAAAAACAATATATTGTATACATCTCATATTAACTTCATTCCTTATGAACCCTCAAATAATTCACAACAGCATTTAATAGGGTCAACAAAGTATAACACTAATCATTCTGTACTTTTATTTCACTGCTCTTATTTTCATTAAACCATGCCCCTTTACATACAATCACAGATAAAACAAAGATAATTAAGTTGAAAATGGAAAACTTGACTCTCAGTTTTGGGTAACCTGATCTACCCCTTAAAACTTTTAATCCTCTGGTAATATGAACATATTCACCTTATCACACTTGAAAATGGTCATATACTTTAAATAATGGGATATATTATACATTCATTAATAACTTTTAAAATAAAAAAAATTGATAAAAAAAAAGAAAGATTCCCCACCCTTCTTTTACTGTAACTTAGTACTAAAAGTTTCCCATTAGTTTTCTTAATTTTAAAATATAAATTTATGTTGTTATTTTCACAATGTTTCAAATAATGCTAAAATACTTTAAGACAGGTTTACTTAAAACTGGCAGGAATCAAATTCATCTTAAGTTGAGGGGAAAGCCTGCTACAAAATAAAGAAAGAGAGCTACAATATAAATATCCAAAACATTTATTTAATAAAACAAATGGTGATTATGATACAAATTTGTGTAGTGAATACAAATTCAAAAACAATAGGTATAACCCTTCTGAGTCACATTAGTTAGAAAACTTGTACATGAAATACAAATATAATTTTTTGTTTTTACATCAACAAAAGTTCTGCAGACAAACGTAGGCCTGTGTACATACAAATCATAATGAGCACACAAAAAAAAAGAAACATTTGAATAATACTGTGAGTAATAAAACTAATTTTACATTTTGAGTAGAAAATTATGAAGAACTGATTTATGCAGGTACAGAAAAGACTATATGTATGTTCAAGAAAGCCAAATCTTTATGTTGTCTTCTGGGATCCTTTCTTGCCAATAAGAGACTTGTGAATGTGTGGAATAACACCTGATAGAAAACATAAATGTAAGTTTATGATACTGCTTTTAAAGTATAATTTTATTATAAAAAAACTGCTTAAAACTAAACAAAAAAACCCTGAATTAAAATATTAATGATTTCAGCCAAATTACAATAATATACCATTGTTGTATACTACAGTTCTACTTTAGACAACTTACTCACTGGTCAATAGTGAGAATAATAAAAATTCTGAGAAATATTAAAACAATGGTGTAACACTAAAACAAATTAATTTTAATGTTTTGCTATACAGCTTTTTCAGGAAATTTATATTCACTACATTAGCTGCTTTTCTCAAACTATAACACAAACAGATCTGCAATGACAGAGATTCAATCAGATTTCAACCAAAATGCCATTACATTAATTAATTAATAAGTAATTTAGTTGTTTGTAGGACAGTAATAAGTCTAATAAATGATTTAAAAAATTTCCCCATAGTTTTAAATTATGTATACTTTGTATATAATTTAGTGCCAGTGTTACATAAATACAGTGACTGGTACTGCTGAAGTAACTCTAACAATGACAGCTTTCATATTTATTAGCTGTGTATTATTAGCTAGTTTATTTGTGTTTATTAGCATTATATCTTTTTAAGAGCACAAAACTCACTCAGATTCTGATATTCATTAAGTATGTATCATCTATACCTTTGGTTCTCAGGGAGCAATCTCATGGAGGTTTGTGAGGATAAAGATTGAGTTTCTTTATTATAGTAAATACACTCTCTTTAGTTAAATGAAAATAATTTTCACATCACATTTTGAAATCCAAATTGGTTCTATCTGCGATTCAATTTTACCTTGCTTATCAAAAACTGTGACTCAATCTTAACAGCAAACACAAAACTTGGATCAGAGATTTTTCAAATTATCTGTAATTTGTATTTCATACAATTCAGAGTGGTAAGTAATGTTGAGCTTGGTGATAATATTGCCAGATAGAAAACATTTTTAAGGAGTAAAGCCCAAATTACGGCCTAATTTCTTTTACCTTTAGAACAAGGTGGACAAAAAATAGATTATGTGAGTAGGTTAGGTCTTAGTGAGAAAACACCTTTTACAGTAACATTTTCAAGGTTAAAAATTCATGAAAATACTAAGTATAGTATTTCTGTATTAAAAATTTCTGACTGAAAATAAATACTTACCACCTTTGTTATGATTCAAGCAAACTAATTCAGTAATTTTTTTTTCTAGATTACATGTACCTGAGACAGCATGTGCTGGTGCAGTGCCCTACAAGTTTTCCAAGTACTATTCAAAGTTATTTTGTATATCAATTGTTGTTATGCAACATTTTTGAAACACATTAACCCCCCCAGGTATGAAACTAGTTTTTTCATCAGTTTTTGAAAAATTAATAAGTAAAAACATGGGAAAGTACAGGTTCACAACAGAGTGCAACCATTTCAGGCCCTTTAAGGGCAAGTGTTACATAATGGTAGGAGACAGTGCCTTACATATTTGATCCCTTCTTGCCATTTCTCACTGCTACTACTGTGACAACGTATGGCATACAGTGGCAGCACAACAGGTGGGCATGGAGTTTACTTAAATTATATAATAACAGCCTGTGTTACAACTACCAGAACTCCCACTCTTCAACACTGAGAAAAGTGCTAGTATAAATAATATAAAATGACATCTGTGTAAAACATCTATATTTACAATAAAAAAGAATACAATGTTAAAATCTTTACACAATAAATAGTTATTAAAATAGGGACTTTTTTAGGGCAAGTCTCTGTTTTAATTACTATTTATTGTGTAATGATTTTAACATATTCCTTTTAATTGTAAATATAAGTGCTACTATGTTTAGAAGAAAGCAC
>NW_013665611.1:168206-178631 GCF_000517525.1 Limulus polyphemus
CCTGTTGTATGGTTTGCAAATATCTTATTTTTCATACACTGTATTGGTATGACATCTCAGCTTTGAAAATTGTTAACTTCTGTCACTGATTTCAATTACTAATTATAACATCTTTCTACATTTTATAAAGCTTTCCAATGAACTTTTTATTTCATAAAACTATACATTTTTTGTTTTGATTTAAAAAAACACTACATACAGTTTCACTTTATTTACGATCACTGACACAATAAAAATTAGGACTTTAACAAAGGGTAGATTTTGACATTCGAAGGTTTGGAGCATATTATTGAAAGAAGGGTCAAGCCTTCAATGGTACTAATTTGCATAATATACTGATGATGTCACCATAACTACTAGTTTATATTTAATTGGTTTTATTTTGCAAGTAATCCATACAGATTAAATAAAACATTAACATATAGTTTAAGAATATGTTATATAGAACAGTAATGACGTTTTTATATTTCAAGCATAAAAAGCACATTTTTTTCATACATGTATTACATACAGTAAGCTTACATTGCAAAAGCACCCACTATGGCCAATTAAAAAGAACTGCAGCTGATTGTTAATACACATAACAATAGATAAACAGCAAAATAGAATAGAATAACACACGTAGTTTAGTTAGAAAATAAGTACAGACCTTCAGCTATAGCAAAAAAGTTCCAAGAAAGTGTGTTATTATTGGTCAAATTTTTTGTTAACATTTAGTGATTAAATTAAACAAATACAATGAATAAAGGCAGGTGAATAAACAGTAATAATAATAAAAAAATAATTATAAATAAACAGCAAAACATAACACATACAAGTAAAACTTCAGTGAGAAAATAAATATGGATATTCAACTATAACAAGAAAGTAAAAGAAAAACAGTATGGCTGTGAAAAGTATCCACTGTTTAAAATAAAATTTCTATGTTTTGTACACTAGATACTCAGTACATTTTACTGAAGCAAAGTACTGCTAAATGTAACTTCATGTAATAATGATCTACTCCAATGCATGGAAGGAGCTGTTACATATAATGTTTTGGTGATGTGTATGTTTTGTTTTAAAAAACCTTTATTTAACACAGGATCTCTCACTCAACCAGAGGTACCTTGATGGCAAGGAATAGAAAAAACAAAGTCTGCGATTAATTTACTTTTTGTGTCACTTATATAGAATGTAGCATATAAAATTTGATGATTACACTTTACAGTTTCCAAGTTGGACAAAAACTGATTGAGTTATGATTGGCCACATCATCAGTGGAAACCCTATAATTAATGACAATACTTATTGTTGTGTAACCAAAAAGATCTGCTATGCGAGCCTTCTTCTTTGTTTGTCATTGCATCTGATTTTCAGGCCAGAGCCCAAAAGATCATCAGTAGATAGCTTCAAGCCCTACTGACTGTAAATGGAACTTTGCTACTCTTTGGCATGTCGTCATCAATCATCATTATTTGCCAAATTATCATCACGTGCAAGGTTCCGAGGTGTTTGACTTGCAACCTGTTCAGCTGCTGTGGATGTGATCACAATGGACTTTTGATAGCCCTCAATGAGCCAATCCATTTATCAAGCCCAAAGATACTGTGTCAGCATTCAAAAATAGTAGACTTACACCAGATATAAAGATCAAGAACAAGGTCTCCAAACTCAAGCAGACAATGAAGAAAGGTCACATAATATGATTTAAAAAAAAAAAGAAAAACAAACAGATAATCAATTAATGTATGTAACTATTGCTTGTTAAGTGGTGCAATCATTTTGAAACCCTGTGTCTCTTTGACTGCTCAAAACTCTCAACAAAAATAGATTACCATCATATGGATTGCATATTTGAATACAGCAGATTCTCGACTTTCTAAAGGTGTATGTAACATCTCCAAAAAATAATTACCAGAACTTCCTGTGCCTTGCGCTTCTACCCAAAAACTACTTTGCCTCTGGTTGAGGAAGAGATTCTGTGTTAAGTAATGGGCATTATACAAATCAAAAGATTAAACTTTCCATGTGAATAACATTTAACATGTGATTATTATTCAATCATTCAAACATTATCTGTTAACAAGAGAAAAAAACAAATCGGACAAACTTTCAAATGTTTAGAACTACCTTTGATTTCCTGGCTAGCAATTGAACCTTTGAAACAGCCCTAACAGAAATAACTTTTTTACCACACCAAAATTTTAAGGAAGCTAACTTGATATAGTCAAGTCTAATTAAGCCCAAAATTCTCATCTTGATTACAAATATTTCAATCTCTAAGTTTGCAAATGAGAAAACAATTATATTTCTAATTCACAAAACTTATTTGGTTATTAGGTGCTTCTTGCTAGATGTTAAATTCTTTTAATACTTAGAGAGATTGTATCATGTTTTAACAAAAAGTTAAAAATTAGCAAAAAGAAGAAAATGTGGCAGAAAGCAAAGCATTTTATAGATTTAGCTTTCAATGGAATTTCAGGTTTGTGATATTATTCTAAGTGCACTAAAACTACTTATAGAATCATGTTAGCTATACTAATGCAACAGTTATGCAATAAGTGAGATAATATGCATCTAGTAAAAATGGATTTTTGTTTATGGAACTAAGAAATTAAATTTAGTTTCTATTAATTTTCAGAAACATTTGAGATTACAGCAGACACTAAAAAGTCCTCAAACTGTCAAGAAAGTAGGTACTTACCACCACCAGCAATGGTTGCTTTGATTAAGGAATCTAATTCTTCATCTCCTCGAATAGCCAACTGTAAATGTCTTGGGGTTATTCTTTTTACCTTGAGATCTTTACTAGCATTTCCAGCTAATTCTAATACCTACAAAATTTCATTGCATTAGATATGCAATTCAATAAATGATTGTTTATATAAAAGACAAAAAAGAAAGAAAACAAACTGAGAAACACTCCTTCAATATGTAACCTAGTGTTAGTTTTTTTCTCATTTCGTAATAATAATAAGGATTAAAACTTCAGATTGTTTATACTGCTTAAATCATATCAAAAATTAGGTTTTCTGGTACAATGACAGATAAGTTCTTTATTAGTTGTTTTAGCTGACTAACTTTGGTTACAACATGCACTATAATTGTACTGTATTTTAAATTCTTAAATTTAGCAAAAATATAAAGAGTAAATGAAAAATCTACCCAAAATATATGAAAAAAAACAACTCAGACAACAGTGGCTTCTATTAAGCTTAGTGTAACATTAACAAAGAGATACAGCTGAGCAATTAGTGGTACTAGATAACTGATTAATCAATGACTTTAGCCCTATGGATGTGTGTGGGTCTGGATGCATGTCACAATTTTTTTAAGAGTTTCATTCAGAACTTAAACTACTTTAATATCAATAAGCTTGGCATTGAAATGTAGTTTATAATTCCAATTTTTATCTTTTATAAGATTTAATTTTTTATTTCAAATGGAAATACTTAAATAAATTCTCATTTTGCACCTCTCAGAGTCATGACTTGGTGGTGGTTTGACTTTTCACTTAGATATATTTTCTGTTCCCTTGCAAGGGCTTCCTATTGTTCAACCTATCAGAAACACATGCTATAGATTTTGACATGCCAGAATACAAAATTTCAACCTCTAAACTTCTTGCTTTACTGAGATATCAATACATGTTCAACCCATATAGACACATTCATCTCATATCCTCTGTCTTCTTAGAAATGTCTGGCAGTGCTATTGGGCATGTTTATGACCAGTAGAAAGATAAAAAATTTTAAGCAATACATTATGTAAGCTTATTACAGAAAAAACAACAAAACAAAGTTTGTAAATTCTGAATCAAGTACAAACATGCCAAACTTAAATATTAACTTTTGAAAATGCTTTAGCACATATATTTATCTGTTGGATATACAAGACTGTTTAGTGTAGGATGCTATTATTTAATTTATTTTGCTAGTTAATATTTCATGAATGTTTAGTTTTCATAACAAGAGAGTTGAAAGTAATTATTTTAAAAGAGATAGTTATGACAAGTTTGGTTGTGTAACTCAGCAAGTTGTATGTTGTATTTACAATACATTGTTGTTGAGGCTTAACTAATATTGTTCATGTCACATTACTCAAACTTTCAATAATATTCTTCTTACCTTAACTGAGTATTGTTCAATCGGTTCTGTTCACGCACTTTGCAGAAAGTTCCAGACCTCAGTGATCAATATATAAATAGCAGCGATGAAATGATAAAGCAATAAAGTAGAAATAGAGAAAGATTTCAAAACATGAAGTTAGCCAGTAAGTGTGTAATAAGCCTTAATAGGTGATATTTTAAAGTGAGTTTCACAGTTTGATAGATATAAGAATAATAATTTGTCTTGTCAAAGGGTGTTCTAAAGTAATTGAACCCACCTGTGTGGACTTTGATGAAAAAGAGACAATTATTTTAAGTTCAGGATACAACTGTGGTAACCCATGGGATAACATAAGTGAATTATTCACTGATAATATTGTGATAAAAGTAGAGAAAAATAATTTGTCTTGACAATTGGAGTCTAAAGTAAATGAATCGGCCTAAGTGGACTTTTGGCAAGAAAAAGAGAATTATTTAGAGCTTAAAATACAACTGTGATATTCTATAGTGAAAAGAATTTGTGTAAATATGTTTAACTTGTTTTCAATATATTATTTTAAAACAAGTGGAGTGTGTGCTGTCCATTTATCATCAATTTTATCACCAATAAGTAACATACACCAACTGTAGAAGAATCCTCAGCTCACCCACATACATATCAAACCCTGACAATATCAAGAAATTAAAATTAGTGCATATTCAGTAGTGCACACTAAATATATATATATATATATATATATCTTGAACACTAATCCAAGAAGAACTATAAAAATCCCAATATACTTATGGAAACTTTTTGATTGTTTTAATTGTGTCTTTTGCTTAAAAAACAGCAACAAAACAGAATATTTCTGTAGATATTACCATAATCAATTTTAGAGATTAAACTGATTAGCATTCAGAAAATCACTTACACTGTCAAACTCACTAATGTTTTCTTAACTGCTTGGAATCTAGCACGAAAAGAAAGAGTTTGCCACCCAAATACTTCAAAAAAGCTGAGAAAACCACTAGGGACATTCTGAACTTTTGATTGGTTATACAGACATCAATGGGTGAAGTAGGTATATGTAAGCAAGTATTTTCAAATATGTAAGAGGTGGGTGGGGCCACCTTGGTTGATTTAATAAATATATTAATATTTCAGAAAACAGAAAAGATAGGAGGTTCTTATCTTATATTTTGGCTTGTCAATACAGTAATTATCTAATTCATAAGAGACTATAGACTTTGTATTTGTACATCATAAACATCTAATTTAAACCAATGCTGCATTCAACATACCAATTAACAAACAAAAATCAATATTTAGGTTTTTTTAATATTTACATTTAAATTAAGAAATTAACTAATGTATAATACTACAATCTGAATTATAATCTGCAATTTGACACCAAACTTATTGATATACATTCATGAAATATTTCAATAAAATTTTGAATGTGAGTCTACAAACGTGATGACATGGCCTTTGACCCGTGACCATAAGAAGACCCGTCTTGGTAGGGTTAAATAGTTTTGCTAAAGCCCTAACTATAAAAGCAACTACTTCAAAGCCCCCATGGTCTTGTCTAAATCATCAAATGTAATATTTGGCATTAACCTTGTTGACTGCTACAGACCTCTTCTTTATTGAAATCCCCAGTTTCAAGCAGCTGTTCTCTGCCTCAAGCAACCATTATTTAATTAGTTCTATCTTTTCATACGTCATGATTTTTCTTTTACTTAATTTATATTATAAAGCATGATTTTCACACACAAACAACTTAAAATATAATAGAATATTATGTAGCAAGGCACTATCATTAATGTGTATATATTTTTTTTGGATTACTTTTTACTGTGGTGTATGTGGAAAACTATAAGAACAAGATTGTACAGTGACTTTATGGATAAATTTTCTTCAAGTGAACACAGAAACACACCACAGGTTATTTCTGCACTAGAAAGAAACAGTGCTATTTAAAAATTTATTTTTGATGGTTTAACAGGTTTTTATGTTTAGATATTTCTATCACTAATATTTCCACTATTAAAAAACTTGCAAGGTCAACTACACACTTCTGCTGTCAAATATTCAAGAATGGCAGCACTGTAAACTGCAGCAGTGGCTCCCACACGTCCATGACTGGTTGTTCTACTTTTAAGATGACGATGAATTCTACCAACTGGAAACTGTTAAAGAGTCAAACATATATACTTGTGTTAAAACTGACAAAAACTTGTCAATTAAAATTTTTAATAACATGATACTAAGATTAATAAAAGAAGGTATTTTTTGTGAAATATTCTTACTGAGTTGTGTTTTTCTTTTATATATATAGTAACAAAATAACAAAGAAATACATTTAATGCATTAGACACAAAACATACTATGAAAATTTTTCAGAGAAGATTAAGACGTGTTAATGAAAAATGAAGTTAAAAAGCTTTGAAGTTGAAAAAAATGTGTTGAAACACTAGTTAAAGAAACATATTTCTTATCACACTTTGAACAAATGGTTTTCCTTGAGTAGTTTCAAACAAAAATATCCTATGATATATACGAAAATCATTTCTCTGTATCTCACACATGCTTTTGTCTTTATCACACTTTGGGTTGAATCGGGCTTGATTGGTGCTTATGCATGACTCAAAAAAGCTGTCCAATCATTGTAGCTGCTAAATTTCAAACTTTTACTATAGCTTCAATCTCCACTCACACCAACATAACAGTAGGATCATCACCAGAATCGTATGTGTTAATAGTTTTCTTATTTTTACATAAAAGCAAGGAGACACAAGTTTCATAGGTTCGTGTTGAATGAAACATATTCACACACATGCACGATTATATGTGGCACTTTCACGAGTTCCTTAAATGAAAGTGGCCAGATGAAGCTTGAGGAGTCAACTGTATTCAGCAATGTCATGTAAAGGAAGAATTAATAAATGTGATTTAGAAACAGACATTATTTTTCATTATCTAGACATTAAATAAAGTATTTTGTCAAAAGGATGAGAACTTAGAATTCCAAGGAGTTACTGTTAAGTACAGAACATTAAACAGTAATAAACTATTTAACACATGCTTAAGGTTGAAAGTATAAATACATACTTCTAATTTCAAAATGATTACACATTTACAAACAATTTGCTATTGTTTCCAAGGGAAAAATGTGATCTTTCACTGCTTATCATCTTTGTTGGCAGTGGATGCTACTGGTTGGTCACTTTTTACTACGGTTGGCAGTTCAAAATTAAGGATTGCAGCAGACAGCTTCAGTAATTCTGACATCACTCAAAATAACAAGGAAACGAATATAATACTCTAATGGATGAAAAATATAGCAAAATTGGTGGCAACAGGAATCAAACCCGAGACCCTCAAATCATAGGGGAGCATTGTGTAGCTTTGCACTCAATAACAAACAAACACAAAGGCAATATTTTGATCACTTTGGAATAACCAAAAAATAATAAAAATCAGAAACCCTAATTTTGATTATTATTTTTATGAGTTGTGACACACTAAATCATTAAGCTGATCATTATTGAATTATTCAAAAATCATAATGGCAACATTTGGATTACTTGATAGATGGAATAACCCAAAAAAAAAGTAATAATGAAAAACACAAATTTTGATTATTTATTTCATGACATTAATCAGTTTAATAGTAACTTCAATTAATCGATCTGAATAGGTAATTGATTAATTAACTGTCTAGCTCTAGTCCATATACTAAAATTCTACAAGTACTAAGTCTTTCACAGGGATAAACAATGCAAGAAAAAGCCACTTCGTCGAACAAAGTTAGCCATTTAATATCTCCCAATCTAACACATTTAAAAGTAGTTTTTGATATATATATATATATATATATAAAAGTATAAAATAAAACTAAAATAATACAATCTAAAAATTGCATTGTTAGGTAAATTCTTGAATAAGTTGGCAATATCAAAGGAATATTTTTTCTGAAAGTAAGCCTGAATCTACAAAATGTATCTTTATGATAAATTCTGAAATCCAAGTAACCATAGCTAAAATGTTCATCTCAGAATTAGAAAAAAAAAAGAATTTAAATTACAAGATGAGAAACAATTTTTGAGGAAGTAGGAAATGGTCTGAAAAGCTATGAAATAGGTAATATTATGGAGTTTGGCACAAATCAGAGTACGAGTTATGATTCCTGATAGACAGAATTACCAGTAACTTCCATTGGCCAGGAGTCATCGGAGATGTGAGTAGATTCTGCAGGTTTTGTGACATCTGCCAAAGATTAATACCTGGAGGGAAAGTAACTAAAGTGCCATTGGGAGAGATGCCTTTCATAGAAGAGTCATTCAGCAGAGTAGCTGTGGACTTGATCGAACCACTAGAGCCTGTGTCTGACAAGGGCAATCGGTATGTGCTGACAATAGTCAACTATGCTACACGTTATCCGGAAGCAACAGCACTGGTGAAGATAGAAATAGAGAGAGTAGCAGAAGCCCTTCTGGAGATATTTTGCAGAGGAGGCTTTCCAAGAGAAATCCTGAGCAACAGAGGGACCTAGTTTACTTCAGAAATGATGCAGGAAGTGTGCAGACTCATCAGAACTCAGCAACTCTTTACCACCCCATACAATCCTAAATCTAATGGACTTTGTGAGACAGAGTCAATGGAGTTTAAAAGAGCATGCTCAAGAAGATGTGCCAAGAGAGACCACATGACTGGGACAGGTACTTGCAGGCAGTATTATTCACTTATCAAGAAGTCCCACAAGCAAGTATAGGATTTTCACCATTTGAGTTACTGTATGGAAGAACAGTATGAGGTCCAATGAAAATATTGAAAGAGCTATGGATGGGAGAAGAAGAGTCAGCAGTAAGGAATACATACCAGTATGTGTTAGACCTCAGAAACCAACTGGAGGAGACCTGTCAACTCACTTAACAGCATTTGTATGTAGCTCAAGGCAGTCAGAAGCATTTCTATGACAAGAAAACCAAGGATCAACATTTCAAGGTTAAACTAAAGGTCTTAGTTCTGCTGCCCACAGACCACAACAAATTTACAATGCAATGGAAAGGACATTTTTAAGTACTAAACAGAATGAACTACAAGGTGAATGTGAATGGGAAGACCAAGATCTTCTATGCCAACCTGTTGAAGAAGTATTCTGGGAGAGAAAAAAAAACCTAACAGGTAAAGCTTTTGAAACAGAGATGGATGTTGCAGGTGTGACCATCATAGATCAGAAACAAAAGACAGTGACTTTCTCTTAGAAGATGAGGACCTAGTAGACCTAAGACCACTTGGTAAAGATGAGACATACAAAGATGTCAACTTCAGTGAAAAACTGACTGGCAGGCAAAAAAAAAAAGCATTACAAGACCTACTGTGCCAGTATGCAGATATATTCATGAAAAACCAGGATGGATCAAACTGTTTCTGCATAGACTTCTGGAAGCTGAACCTTATGACGAAGTTTGACTCTGAACCTGTGGGCAACCCATAAGGCCATCATGGCAAAACTAGATGGGGCAAGGTTCTTTTCAAAATTCAACCTCAGTAAAGGTTATTGGTAAATCCCAATGGAGACGAGATCTAAAGAGAAGAAAGCATTTGTGACACCAGATGAATGTTACTAATTTAAGCGGATGCCATTTTGGTTAGTCATCTCAGCAGCAACATTCAACCGCATGATGAGTAGGATGCTGCGCAGCATCACCAACACTGAACACTATGTGGATGACATTCTGATACACACTGCAGGATGGGAAGACCACCTGAAGAGACTTAGTCAGCTGTTCCAGTGAGTGAGGGAGGGCAGCAGGCCTCATAATTAGACCATCCAAGTGTTACATCAGATATACTGTATTGGAGTTTGACATAAAATGGGGGACCGACAGATAGCCATAGAAAAGAAAAAGAATTATCTATACATGAAGGAGTTCATCATTCAAACAGACCATTAGCCACTTGCATAGATTCAGAGGTGCAAGATCAACAGTGCTAGGATCAAGATGTGGGCATTGTGCCTTCAGAACTACAGCTTCTGCATTGAAGCTATCAAAGGGACTGCAAATTTTGGAGCAAACTTTGTGTATGAACTAAGAACAGTCTTTGTATATAGTAAAAAAAAAGAAAAAAAGTAAATACTTATCTTGAAGAAGGATTTATGTCATGTTACGTATTAGAATTTCAAATATTCTGAAGTCAAGTTAACTGATAATTTCAATTTAGTAGTTAAATTGTATTTTGGATTTAGTATTTCAATATATGCCGATATTTGCCAACAAGATTGATACACACCGTCTTTGTTTTTAACACAAATAAGTTTTAATATACACACAACAGTACAATT
>NW_013665611.1:178791-205369 GCF_000517525.1 Limulus polyphemus
TTTTCACAAACTCACAAACAATATAAAGTTTTTTTTCTAGTCTGGAACCTCCTTGATATCTTGTCGAGGGTTCACGATGAGCGAGTTAATTACGAGTTGATGCAGATACAATCTGCTGGTAGGCTAGCTAGCTTTGTCCTTGGCCACACACATACTAGGTTTTCCACGATGAATTTATACGTCTTCATAAAATTACTAATGTCTGATGAAAATCCACTGAAGTTAAATGATTTGTAACATTCGAAATTTATAAATATTTCTGGTCAGATATCTTAAGTTTTCCAATTGATAAGCATTATAACAATCACAGTTATAGCTTTCAAAGTTTTATAGAACACCAATATATATCGAACTAATAAAGACACTCTTCTGGCATGTCACGTTAGTGGGAACACTTTCTAGAAAATTCAGTCTTATGTAACAATACTGGTTAAAGCATTTATGTATATAGATATATTGTTGATTCTTACTCTTGAATATCTTCTACAATTTTGAAGAATAGGCAGGAGTTTCGCAATAAATATCTAACAGTATAAGTTACGCATATTTTTAAATATAAACTTAGTGTAAATAACGTTCATATTAAAAATAAATACATGACAACAAATTTGTTACAGTCATAATATAAAAGGCTGTTTAGTTTATATATTATTGGTTAATTTATTTTTGTGAGTGAATATTTTATTACTATTTAGATTTGTTATAATAAGAGTTAAATGCAGACAACTGTTGGAAGTTGTGTTTATAAGTCATTGATGTTGAGACTATCGAACATCGCATGTAATACATTGACATCAAGAATATAGATTTCTAGAAGGCAGACAGACGATTAAGTGATAAACATATAAATAGTGTGAGTGGAAACAGCAGACAGACAGTAGCAGAAGAGAGTAAAGTTATGAGCAAGGAAAAGATTGGCATGAAGTTAAGTACCATAGAAGTGATATGACTAATGTTTAATATGTTACAGTAAGACTAACAGTAGAAAAGGAGATAAGAAGAAGAATTTATTCCATCAAAGCATGGTTCTAAAGTAACTAAACCACCTAAAGTAACTGAATCAGCTTGGGTGCACTTTGACAAAAGGAACAGAGGATACTTAGAAAAAGAAGACCAAACAATTATGGTAATATGTGCCACTACTGTAAGTGAATCACACACAGAATACTAGTGCAATAGTAATAGAGAAGATAGTATGGTTTTCAACTGAAATTCTAAAGCAATTGAATAGGTCTAAGCGGACTTTTGACAAGAAGAAAACTATATATATAGTATTTATTATATGCCTATAATTTCTATAGTGCGAATAATTTGCTGTAGACATGTTTAACTTGTTCTAAATATATGTATTATTTTCAAAAACAAGTGAAATGTGTGCTGTTATGTTATCATTGAATTTATCGCCAACAAGTCACAGACACCTGCTTTAGAAGAATTCTAAGCCCAGCAACAACACAGTATATATATATATATACATACACTATTAAGAAGTATAAGCAAAAGTCTCTTATTTTGACAAATTGAAAAAAAAATTTAAATACTGGCACCGCACAAAGTTCCATTGGTCGTGAAGAGTCCATTGAAGGGATCTCATATGAGGATGACCCATGGGGATAAGTGCTACCATAAAAAACCACATCCCCAAAACAGATAGGACCTTGTGAGCAATAAGGGTGTTGAGGACTGCCAGCTCCATCAAATGGAGTGAAAGATTGGGCCAGAGTTGAACAAAACACCCATATGGATAAGACACTGGGTAGGAGCAAGGAAGCACTTCTCCAACTTGATCAACTAACTGACACAAACTGCATTCAAAAGAAGCAGACGAGTGTGCTGGGCAAACTCCAGTTTGGAATAATCCAAAAGAAGCCAGTCATCCATGTAATGGTGGAAGCGCAACCCTCAAGTGTGCATAAGTCTGGTAAAAATCTTGACCACACGACAAAAGACATATGGTGTTGTAGCAAGCCTGAAAGGGAGAGAGCAAAATTGATAAACCACCCAGTGATAAACAAACTGAAGGTAGTGTTTCAACTGCTGAGATATAGGAATATATAGGAATAAGCATTCAAGAAGTTGACCTTGATCATCCATAAACCTGGATAAGAAGCCCACTTGAGAGTGAGAAATAACTCCATGATAAAACAAGGTAATACCAAGAAGTGATTGAGACATGACAGATCGATTACAGAATGCCAGTCACCAGTTTTCTTGTTAACCACAAACAGCCTGGAATAAAACCCCAGAGAAGGGTGTCCCATACGTTTGATGGCATTCTGATAGAGAAGATCTTGTACTGCCTCAAACAGACATTGACATGTGGAAGGGTCTCAAGGCAACAAAGAGAAAACAGGGATCTGAGACAACAGTGGAGGGGAGAGGAAGTTGATGACAAGCCCCTTGGATAAAACCTGAAAGACCCATAGATCTATGGTGAATTCTCACCATAGATAGAAAAAAAATTAGGTAAATGAGACCCCACCAGACTGGAAACCACAGGGTAGCCACTGACAATGTTGATGTCATGACACTTGATGGCAAATATAATGATAAGAAGAAGATTCACTAGTGGAAGAAACAGGTAGGGGATGGTCGAGGCCGTGTGAGATAAACGATCAACCAACAAGAAAAGTCATTTTCTGTCTCACAGAAACCATTCAGGATTTCAAAATCACTGGAAGATCTCCAAATACTATCCTATTGAGAAAAGGAGCCAGGTGTAAGTCCCTAAGATAAGAAGATAGCAAACAAATTTGGGACAAAACTGTGTCTCTCCCCAAAAGATCCCGACAACAGAGGAATCACATGTGTTAAAAAAAAAAAGTTGAAGTAAACAAAAATGCCAACAAGGAAGTAATTAGGCAAATATATCACCTGAAAAACCCTCAGGTTCTGGTGGATTGCCTCAGAAAGGAGGTGTATGGTGTACAAGTACTGTAGTGTAGACGTGAGGGTAAGATCAAGGCAAGAAAATTGGGCTTGAGACAAATGAATAGGACAATCACGGTACACCCACAAAACAGGTAAAATGGATTCTAGTTGCTGAGAATCAAAGAATGGAAAATCAGTCTGATAGTAGGTAGGTTAAAGCAAACTGATCCAAAGCCCATAGAGGGCGAGACATGCCAGTTTCCTCATGTAACCGAGATACAAAATTCTCAGCATGAACTCCAATATCAAGAGATGGTGGAAACACAAAATACTAAGAAGGAAGGAAGGGAGAAGATTATAGGAAATTGGAGATAAGGATAAAATAGAACATAACTCAGAAATCATGTCCAAAAAAAGCCATATTAGGCCAAGTGGAACCTATATTCGGAACTTGGGAAATGCTTTAACATCCTGAACAGGTTCAGCTTGTTCTGAAGGAAGTTGGGCAACATCTGGAAAAGAAGGCTGGCTCAAATAACAATCAATCTCTTGACAAACAATTGCCAATAATTCCAAAGTTGAGTCCCCCACCTAAAGCCTGAGTAACTGTGTTGGTAGAAGGTACAACCTCTGACATGGTAATTTCACTTCGGAATTCATGATGCAAAATTAAAACCAAACACAACTGTGTTGGTAAAGAAAGAAAAGCAAGGAAGAAATGACTAAGTTCCATAACTGGGTAGAGAATAAATTATATCACGACGGAATTAGGAACAAATGAATAAACTGTAAAATAAGTAGGAAACTTGAAAAATAATCGATACAAAAATTCCAAAGTCAGAGCGAGCATGGAAAAAAATGTCCAAACACAAGAACTGCTAAACAAGAAGCAATAGGTAGAATAGCATAGAGAGAGTTACCTGGGTGTGGGGAGCACCTACTGGTGGAGGTTTGTCACATGTTATTTTGCATGCGAGAATCAGCTAAACTATGTGAATCGAGTGGTACATGGGAGTGAAAGGCTTGTGGCATGCAAAAAAATTTTGAAAATAGAGGGTAGCACTGAACAAGAATAGCTATATATGTGAGCGGAAGTAAGATATCTTGTCAGAATTTAGGCTTTTTATGTTTGTCTATTGGGATTTATTAATAACATCTATAAATTATGTTTATGCTGATGTTTTTAGTAAAAAACCTAATAAGTAGATTGAAAATTTATTTATTGGCAGAAAGAAAAGTGGTGATACATTTGGAGAATGTGACTAGTGATATCCCTTGGATTGCTCTACTTTGGGACATTTAGTCTTTAATGTTCTTGTCATGGATCTTAGTAACTTTTGGAAAGCAGTATTTCAGTATTTGTTGACTATGTTAAAATTCAAAGAAAACATTATTCTTTAATGAATTTTTGTAATATTCAAGAGAACTTTAACACTCTTAATGACTGAGCCATAAATATAACATGTTTCAGTATTAAAAAATGTAAAGTTATATAATGGGGTATTAAAATTTTTAAAAACTTACTTTTTTTTAGAAGAGAAGTATGAGTGTAGTGTAAAGAATAGAAAGGTGTAGATGATGAAAACACAATTCCTGCAGCTGACTGTTTAGTTGTGGTAAAAACAGTAGAGTTATGGATTTTATTTACAGCAGTTTTAATTTTAAGGGTGAATAGATTATTACAACTTTATATAAGATTGTATGTAGATAGACACAATCTTCTTGAAATTGAATGATTCTTAACAAATTTAAGTTTCAAGATAATGCTCAATTGATTGTAGACTTATTTCCAATGGAGTGTATTAGAACTAAAGGTGGCTTAATGTTCAAAATTGTTATGAGTTCAAATAGTAATTTTATGGTTAGTCCGTTTGATTGATAGAATATAAGGTAATTGCTAACTTGAACATTAGATTTAAGTTTCAGACACACAGATACAGATCTTTTCAAAAAAATTATTTTACTTATAAATTATAAACCTGTAAAATGATTAAATTACTTGCCTGATAAAGTTATGTGCAGAAATAATCTGAAAAATTTTAAATTTCTGTTGGATAAGTGTTTATGAACACAATAGTCTACATTTAAGTTATTTTAGTTTGACCCAAGTAAACAATGGCTTCAATGAGTTAAGTAGTCTTTTGTCACTCTGCTCTTCTTTAGGTGTAGAACTTTTCACAGTTACATGTAACTATCTCTGTTCACAAATTCCGATTATTTCTCTAATAATAATAATAATATGCACACGTATATTTCTTTAAACTTTAGGAAAAAAGAAATAACACGCTGTCAGTCTTAAATAAATGCCTTTTTTGCAATATTTATAATACTAGTAGGAATGTTATAAACTTGTAAGAGTACTGATTCATTTTTATGTCTTTGACTCTTATTAAGTCTTAATAAATAAAACTCAATGATCGTTTGTGATAAGATAAATTAAACTTAAAGAACCTGTGTTGTTTGAACTTGTTCTTGAGTTGATTGTTCTTCTGAGTGATAAATATAATCACTCGCCAATTGTCTTCTGCCAGTTATGGATTGCTAATGCTAAATGATTCACTGATGCTGATAGAAAGATACAAATAATTCAAATATTTTTATCCGTCAACAGAAAACACGCACTCACATATATATACCATATGTTATTAATAAATATGTTTTGAGTACAAATTTTAATACCGTTGGATGTAATTACTTTGTTAAACTAGGTAGATGAATTCTGAATACCTGTAATCCTGCTCTTGCTGAACGAGATACAGCTTTAGCTTTGGCTTTTCCTGAATCTTTTCCAGCTTTGCCACCAGCCTATTGTGTAAATTAAATATTATTTAGTAAAACTACAAGTAAAACTCGGAAAATACACTAGAGTACGAATATTTAAATTTTAATGTTATGTGTACGAATATTGTAAAATTTACAATTAACGCTAAAAACTAATGATTTAATTAATTTTTTCAATAAATAAAATCACAATACTTACCATTATCTTTTATTTGAGTAAAAATAAAGACAATCCTCATAAATCGCTCTACTCTAAAATTACAAATATTAGACAGAATAAACTCATTAAGCCTAACCTATTTCGCTTAAATAAATGGCTTAGTTTATTTTACTGTTTTGTGAATAGGTAATTAAGTGTGACGTCACTAAACTATTTTTTGGATCTGAATTAACACAATAAAATAGAATGTTATCCTAAATTGATACACTATAATTTTTAAATGTTTCTTTTAAGAATAATTTCTACATATTAAAAACAAATAACGCAATTATATTCGATTTCCGTGACTGTTCTAAATATACTTACACGTCATGTTACTCGTGATGAGTATCCTAGGATTGGTTTAAATTGATTAAATTTAGTTTGGGCTAAATACTTACATAATTATTATGTTTAAGATCCCAAAACAGTTTTTTTTAAATTAAAAGTGTAATATCAAATACTCCATTATTTTATAATTTAAAATAAAGCTAACTATAATTCACGATCTAGCCACTCTAGGATCTGTAGCCTAGATAAGTAAATTATCCTTTTACTTTTTATAGTAACTTCCGAAGTTACTATTGTATGCTAAAGATTATGTACGTGTTATATTTGTAAATTGAATAAATTTTTAAATTTTAGGCAATTTAGATCTTGAAAGTTGTATGAAATAGAAGTTCTGTTATTATTATTACTATTTGTCATGGAAGGAAACAAAGATGAGTGTGAAAAGTGCATTGAATTAGCGTTGAAATACCTCAATGACGGAAATACTGAGAAAGCTATGAAATTTTTAGAAAAAGCTGAACAATTATATCCTACCGATAGAGCTAAAGGTGAGATTTTTAATTTCATAATTTGAGTGTTAATTAGGCTGTTAATATTTTTTTATTGTTGTAAGGGCCTTGCTAAGCTTTCGTCTAATTAGCTACTGTGTAACTACTGGTATTACTAGAAGTAGAACTAGTACTACAACTATTAGTATTACTAATATCTAATAGTAGTAGTAGTACTAGCCTTAAGTTTAGGCATATCATAAACTTCAATCCAAATTCTGAAATATATATATAAAACTAAGCTAAAAAAGTACAAACAAATATCAAATAACATATAAAAAATAATAATCTGTGCATGTTTAGTTATTGATTTTATTGTTACCAGGTTTGTTTCAATATTATTAGTATTATTATAAATTAGTGTTTATAGTTGATCATCATGATGTTTAAGTTTTGAATTATTCAAGTATTTTAATATGTCACTGTGTTTGCTTTTCCAAATTCCAGTGATATGGGACCAGTAAATTAGTGAATTTTATGTGTAATTCCTGAACAACCAATTTTGTGTTTTTAGTATTACTGTTACTGGTGGGAATTATGATTAGATAATTAGTTTGATGTTGCTATTACTAACACTGATACAGTTTGAAAATAAAAGTAGAAATTGGGTAATCTATCTTACGAATCCCTCGAACTTCTTTGAAAATTTAATCTTGTTTCTATGCAATATTTAACAACACACTCTTTTACTTTAATAATTGTAGTCTATAGGTAGAGAACATTTCTTCAATAACTTACTTAACTATAAATTTCTTTTCTACAGTTATTTTAAGTTTCACACTTTATTTCATTCAAATGTCTCTTAGCTTATAAGTTTATTATCAATAAAAGTAGTTTACCAATATGCAGTGTGCATTCTCCCTAAAAAAAACAGCAAAATTGTCATACACTAAGTTTTAAATGATTTGTCAAAGAGGTAAGTAAATCAAAATTAGTCTAACAGTTAAACAGTGAAATATCTATAGTACATCTTAGTCAAAAAAGTTATTTGATATTTACTGTGTGCTGAAAACATATCTAACAGTGATGGTACCCAACTGATGACCTAAGGCAGAATGGTCATAAGAGGCTTTTGTGGTTTGCTTACTACTAATAATTAAGATTAATTATTATTTGTTGTAATTTTTATTGAACATGTTTAGCAACTTTTGATACTACCATTAATATTATTTGTATGTTGTGCTTACTTTGCCACTATTTACTGATCTGAAATATCACACACGGATGTTAATTATTTTGTAAGCTATAATAATTTCCAGAGTGTGAAATTAACATTTGCTGAATGCTCCTAAGAATCAAGTTCACGTAAACATAAAAGTGTTTCTGATTGTAATGCTGGGCAATTAGTGAAATCTGATGAATGGTTAATTCTCAGGCTCAGTAATTAATTATATCAACTAATGTAGTTATCTCACATCAGGCTTGGATAGTTGTGATAATCAAAAATAGAATAATTGGAAATACTAATCTCTATTAGTTGATTATTTTCATAAGTTTTGACACTAATCATTTAAGCTGAACAATGTTGAATTAATAAAAAATCATGAGAAATTATAAAGGCAATATTTCAATTACTAGGATAGTTTGAATAATTAGAAACCATAATTTTAATTAATTGATTATTTTCATGACATTAATTGATTTAATTATAATTTCGATTAATCAATTTAATTTATAAGCTCTTGGCATGAAAAATATTACAGCAATCATCTTTTACTAGAAAAAGCAATATTGTCATTTCTGGCCAGTATAAAGAGGAGTGTACTGTGGATATAAATCAAGATTTTGTATTTTTCTACTATTACTTTGTGATTTGTGGCCAAAAACTTTTGCAAATGCAGTGTATAGTTTTGTTTCTGCTTCTTGAAATACCTTTGCATTGAGTAGATCATAAAGGTTATGTTATTTTGTTTCCTTGTTATAATCAAATAATAATCATCATCAGAATATTAACCAGTTGCTTGCTTGATGCCAGTAAACTCACCAATTTTCAGTATGATAAATGAGTATACACACCACTACAAACTAATGCTCTATATAAAGAATATGTATAACAACACAAATTAAAAAAAAATTACAATTTACTGACTAGTTTCACCTACTTCAGAGATATCATTAGAGTGGTGAAGGGAAGAATAAGGTGTTTGAAATAAATCTTGTGAAAACATGTAAATAAATAATGTATATATTCCTATGTATTTATTATCTTTTCATGCTGTCATTTCTGTTCATATTGTTGTTTGAATAAAGGCCAGAAAATTTTGAAAATGATGTCTATCAAAAGGTCTTGATTTTCAAAATTTTCTGTGTAGCATGCTTCCTGACTTCAGCCAAAATTCAGCTTAACATAGACAGGATTACCAATCTGTTTTATTAGTATTGTTTTGAATTAATAAGATAAGAAAAAGTTGTGAGATATAACTTATATGTATGTATGTAGGTTTAATTTTGCCAAAATTAAATCTATTATTGCAATATTAAATTTACCTGCATGCTATACAGGTTGAAAAGTGAAGTAAAAATTAATAATTATTTTACAGATATACTAGATTTATTAAAAAAGCTAAATGATTCTACGAGTCCTAATAACAACAAAAACTGCCAAGGAGAGACACATGGAAGTCCTACTTTCAGAAGACGCAAAACATCAGGTTCTAGAACATCAGAAGAACATAAAGAAAGAATGAAGATAGAGTACACACAGGAGCAAGTTGAAGCTGTACAAAGGTTGGCATTTTAAGTCAAATTTTATGTTTCTGTTTTGAATTTTTTTGTGTTCTGTTTAGTGCTAGGTAACTGTCTTGCATTGCTACATCCATTTCCCACTTGATTTTACCAGTGATTGTATTATAATCTATAAGATGGAAGTTGTCATTTTAAGTGTAAATTAAGAGTTAAGAACCTAATTTGTGTACTGGCATTATTCAAGATTGATTTTACTGATCAGGTGGTAAACAAGCTGTGTCTACTAAACTGTTTGCAGAGTTGATTGATATCTTCAATGTGAATTTGAACATTTATAGATAGAGCTGGGCAATGTAATTGATTAATAAATATGACTAATTACCTGTAAGCAGTGATTACATCTATTAGTATCACATGAACTAATCAATTACTTAAAATTAGTGTTTTCAATTATTCCAACAATTGGTTAATTAGTATTATGATTAAATCGGTTGTCAAGAAAATAATTAAAATTAGGGTTTACAGTTTTTATTATTCCAAGTATCCAAAATATTGCCACAAAACCTCCTTGACCCTGTTATGGCAAAGCTACTAAGGCTATCTGCCACTGTCACTAATTTTGAACTGCTGACTAGATGGAGGGCAACTGGATGGCAGTGCCTTCCAGCAAAAAAATTTTTTTTTTCCTAGGTTGCTATTGTTGATTAGAGGGAAGTCAACTGGCCAGCAGCAACCATTATTAACTTTTTGTTTGTAAGTACCATGGTTTGAAGAACACTGTAGTAGTCAACTAATGGGGCTATTGATTAATTGATTAGCAAATACCACTAATCTCTCAGCTGTACAGATAGACCAATTTCCTGATGGTGTGCCTAATTATAAAGTGAATAAACTATTTTTTTTATCATCAAGTATTGGCTGCATTTAGAAGATTTAATTTTCATAGTTTTCTTTCACAGAGTTAGAAATCATTTAAACTAAAAATTGCTTGTTTTGCTTATAATTAAATTCTAAAGGCAAGTTATAAAAATGTCTCTAAGTCACTCTCTCCTTTGGCTAAATTTCCAGCTCCCTCAGTAAGTTCTCTGCTGGAGTGTTACATCAAGTATCTAAATTTTTAAATCTGCCTCAGATTTTTTTCTGTCTAGAAACTTTTCAAGGTTATTTCTCTGCTGAACTATTTCAGCATTTATATGCATATACAAAAATAGACAGCTCATGTTATATATATCAGGTAATTCTGTAGGCTTATTCAGCAAAAATGTAGTTTTATTAATGGTTGGACTGCAAGACAATGACTAAGAACAAAGTTTTCTGATTTTAAAGTGGTGTGATAATGGATGCCCCTCCCTTCAGCAGGAGCATCAAATCCAGAGATTGCTTCTTTGATCAGTTCTTTAAAGTAATTTTTCATTAGTTTGTTGGCTGGTTATTGAAAAGGAAGGCAACTGCCACTAAGATAGATTAGGGTTACCAGCTTGTAAAGTGAAATGGTCATATGTCTCACTGGTTCCAATATATTATGTGAAAGACAGTATAAAAAAAAAAGTCCTATGACAGCTGACAACTAGGACAAAAATTGCTTGTCTCAGTTATAAAAAGAAGACACAAGTTTCTTCCAAGACAATAAAACAATGATCCACCTTGTATATTGGCTGAACTTGGTTTGTAAAACATGAGTGACTTCAGTCATTTTTCTTGGACACAGTCACCAGATAATAAACTGAACATTTTTATGATGAACTAAAGTTGCATTCACTGGGATAATACCTTCAAACTACCTACAAACTGTGCTCTTCAACAAATGAGCTATACTAAAATGACAACTTCCAGCATCTTGTGAAGTTTATACTGTGTCCAGGTTATTATTTTGATGAAAAATGACCCATTTGAGCATTAGATTGGATCCTACTTAATTAAATAGTTAAGAATGTCAGAAGCATTGTTAGATGATAATTACTATGTAGTCAAAATAATATTTAAAATCAGATCTTGATGGTTTTAAATTTTTGTGTCTGCATAATTAGACTTTGAATTATTTAATCTTTTTGTAATATTCTTCCCGGATTTGGGAGCTTTTTGCACGCTTGAGTTTTTGTGCAGTTAATAACAATTGGCATTAATTTTTATATAACATTTTTTTTCTGTAGTTATTTTAGGTTTAACTTGTTTATTTTGCTATTTATAATTTTCATTTTGAAAACTATTTTCTCCATTTTAGGTATGGTTGGGAAAAAATATTTTTAATGACTTTGCTCCTATGGAATACAGTATCCAGTTTTTTGTGTTCTTTTTCATTATTAGTTTTTAGAAATTGGTTTATCTAGCTATGGTAATTTAGGAAATTATAGTCAAAAAGTGAATCATTTATTATTGAAAGTAATATAAAATCTAATGTTCTTTAAACAAAAACATTTATGCAAGTTCTTATGAATTCTTTTAAAATCTAACAGGACTTGGAAGTTGGTCCTATTGTAATTGATTTTGACAATTCAAAAGGGATAGTAAATATACTGTGAATATTTAGAATAATGATAATAATAGTAGTTGAAGTTCATATTACCCAAGGAGTTATGTGTTATTTTCTTTCTTTTTGTTTTTCACAAGGATTAAGCAATGTAAAAACTATTATGAAATCTTGGGAGTGACAAAAGAGGCTGGTGAATCAGATTTAAAAAAACAGTACAGAAAACTGGCACTCCAATTCCATCCTGACAAAAATAAAACTCCAGGAGCAGCTGAAGCATTTAAAGGTAATGTTTTTATTTTTAATAAATTTTTATTATTTGTAATATTTTTTAAAGCATAAGTAGGTGATATTTTTTATAGTTAGCTTTTTTTTTCAATTAAAGTTTTGTACACCATTGTGACATTATTTGTTACTTTGTTTAATAGTTATATACAGTTTAAAGAACAATAAAATGAAATGAAAACATTTGCAAAGACATTAGAGGCCTAGAGTTTTAGGATAGGTAGTTATAATTGTCTGTGACAATCTGCAGTCATTCTAGAATAAAAATGAACTCTTGATTTTATTTCATATTTTTCAAATTTTGATTCAGAAAATAAGGAATAAAGTATAAAGTTTTACAGAAGAACCTTGATATTCATTTAGGAGGTTCTAGAGGTTATGCAAATGAAATATGTAAACTAAGATCAAAAAAAGAATTATTATTCTGAGTGTGAAAATCACCCTGCACTCAGATTAATCAGAGTTTGACTAAAGTAAATCACAGAGAAGTTTTTAGTAGAAATAGTTTATTAAAACATGATTTTTTGTGTGCAACATACTTGTAATCATTACTAAAAGGTTACCAAATTTTGTTAAGTTTCATTGAGTAACAGCTTAACTCGTATTCAGATGACCTTGTTTTTTTAGCTTCGTTTTTACCCTATCGACACTCCTACGGTTCATGTTTATTTTTCATTTCCTTTCTTTGGTGTTCCATTTATATTTAGGGATTTTCATGGGATACCTCCTCCTCCTTCCCTCCATATTGAGGTGTTTGTCATCTTCAGTTCGTTCCCTCAACATGTGGCTTCTTTGCTTTTAGGATCTTCTAGGGTGGGACACTGCTGTTTGTTTACCATCCACTGCTAATAGGGTCTTATGATCACTTCTTTTTCCCCACCAGTCTGTTTTTTGTTTTTTTGGGCTACTGCTGTACATTTAGCATTATATGGGGTATCTGTGATGCCATATTAAATTTTTTATTTGCTTTTTTGTTTCATTCTGAGATATTATCATCTTCATTCATTTTATATGTTCGGCACCTGCTTACCCTTTACCTGTCTTACCCACCGGTTTTCTTCATTTGTCTTGTTTGCTCGATGCTGATTGGGGTTCTGGATTGATCAGTCCTACCTCAGTCACTTCTTGAGTCTTCCCCGTTTTAATATGTCGTCTTTGATCACATTCGGGTAGGCTTATAGCCTTCAATTTTATTTTTTTACAGAGCCATGAACTAGAAAATCAGACCCACTTTCACCTGTCACATCCTTTCTCTTTCACCATCTGCCAATAGTTCTCTGGCATTTTATTATTATTTATAACCAATGGAAAGTCAAAGTTTTAATCTATCAAATAATATACTATATTATTTTCTGTACATAGTGTTGTCTTTTTCACTTCCAGTTTGAAAACTTCTTTTGTGCAGTACTAGCATCAATGAGGTTAGATAAATTTTGGAAGGATCTTATCACATAGTTATAAAGGCAAATAAATTATACTAGTTATATAAATTGTTTGCTTTGTGCTTGTTATTATTCTGTGTTCTTAAGTACATTATTTAATAAAGTAAAAATTATTTAGTCAATAGTGTACTAGTACCATTAGTATAAAACAAGTAGGCTTAACTTTCATTGACAGCTGACAGCAAAAAAAAAAAAAGAGGACCATATTTCTTGTTTTTTGTGTATATTCTTTATTTATTGTTATAAAAATAACTAAAATGTAAGAATTAAACTTATGAAGTTAGATTACGTATGATAATAAAAATAAAACTCTTCACAAGATCGCTTGCGAGCAGCTTGTGCATTACATAATTCAATACATTAATTTGAGCTACACATTTGCCAAGTGACTTACAACTTTGGTTAAAGGGCCATAAAATTTAAGTTCAAACAGATGTATACTGTTGTATACAACTTGTATTTGCTCTAGAAAGAAAAAAAGGGGTTATTTTGTATTTTTATATGGTGGTTGCAAGATTGGTCAAATTGACTGAATGCATATGGAGTTAGGATAGAGAAAATAACAGAGTTTTACTGAAAAAAGTTTAATATTTATTTAAGAGGTTTTAAATTTGACAATTTTCAGGTGAAGAAAAGTATTTTTAATTTTAACATGAAAATCACTTTGCATTCAGAGCAGTCAAAACTTTGACTCCATTTATTCATGGACAAATTTTTAGTCAAAATACTTATTTAAATAATTAATTTTTTATGTATAAAAGACTTTTAATGCTTACTGAAGGCTTGCCAAATTTTGTGAAGATACACAAAATATTTTAAATGTTATAGTATGGAAACTGTAATCACTTTGAGGTTACAAACTTGCTCGAATGGGCATTGATCAAGCCTGTAATGATAGGGGTAATAGCTTAATGATACATTAAAAGCATAACTAACTTTACTGTAAAGAATGTCACTATTAAAGCATAAATAAAATTTCACCTTTTTAAAGAAATAAGTTAACCAAAAGTTTTCAGGCTGCATAGTTTCATAAGTATTGAGAACAGGGTTTAAAGTCGGTACCGATACCAGGCCATCAGTACAGGTGGTACTGGTTTATAATATATCATATGTAGAGAATAATATCTGTTATTATATGTCACATCTTTGGAGTTTTGACAGAATGCC
This sequence comes from Limulus polyphemus, assembly GCF_000517525.1. Classification (NCBI taxonomy): domain Eukaryota; kingdom Metazoa; phylum Arthropoda; class Merostomata; order Xiphosura; family Limulidae; genus Limulus; species Limulus polyphemus. The sequence goes on from NW_013665611.1 coordinate 193,528, forward strand.
TCCTCTGGTATTTCAACTTCACTTTTCACAGAATTATAAATGTTTGATGTGGTAGTTTTGAGTTCAGTCGATAAGTGAATCTCACCGTGAAAATCGGCAATAGCATGAAATATAGGAAACTGATGATTCCCATGCTCTGGAAGAGAATGTGAATGTGCATACGTGACTGTTTGCACATTAAGTATGTGTGTGCATGATTAACCTTTAACATGCTGGCAGGTGAAACTGTGCATGTCACATTTTGGTGAGTTAATTCTAAATTTAATTAAACTACTTAATTATTATGGTATATGAACAAACTTGACATCAAACCACAGATAATAAATCAGATTTTAATATCATATAAGTTTTAAGTTCTTAATTCTATAAGGAAATATTTAAAAACAACCTCTAATTCCCCTAGTGTGAGAATTTGGATATTTGTTCTTGAGCCGTCTCCTCTTTACTATGAAATGTAACGTAAAATATACTCTATAATTTTGTCATCGATATTCTGAAGCTATATTTTTATATTCTTTAATTTTTCGTGGTTAAAGAGCAATTAATGAATATTCAGAAACCACTTTCCATGCCAAAATCTGACATGCTCTAATTTACAATTTGCAAATAGATTTTTCTGAGGCTGACTCCCATTAAATTTATAACCAATAGAAAGTCTTGATTTCAACTGATTCATTGCTATAGTCGTCATATCACATGGACTTGCAGATAATTGACAATTTGGTTTGATGTAAAAAAACATTTTCCTGGTACCACCAGTATTACTGCAAACCATGATTAAGAACACAATATTAAATAATTTGCCCTAGAATAGCTATAGTTAATGCTCGAGATAGACTAGCTCTAATCTTTACACAAACAATTAGAAAGTGCAGCTGTGTCCTTTAAGTCACAGCAGATTTCATCGTATGGTGACTGTTAACTTCTATGTATGTAAAATATTAATTCTAAACTATTACAAACACTAAATTGGTAATGAAAATAATCTATACACTACAGCTTAAAAAAAAATCATACTATAGTTTAACCTTTTATGCACTGGAGAAAATCAAAATGCACATGCCACAACTTTTTCCAGAGTGCCAATGAACATGGTGTTACGCATGTGATGTCAGAGTTATCAATTATTCATTTTACTCTACATTGTTGACTTAGCAACAATCTATGGTAGAGGAGAGTAAATACTAAATACATTATACAGGAATACTGAAAAAAACTATAGATATACATTTTGGAGAGTCTAGAGGTTATTCAAGTGCAATATGAAAATTGTATAATGGACAAAAGTACTTTTATTGTTCACATGAACATTACTTTGAACTCCAACTTATCAGAGTCTAAGCCAGACTGATGTTATCAATTTCCAGCGTATCGTCAGTACAAATACTTTTGTAACACATCTGAATTTTGGTGTAAAACGTATTTATACATTTCATTTAAAACTTGCCACTTTTCATATAGATGCAATTAAGTAAGGGGTTGGTCCAATGGGCTGACCCTGTACACATTCACGTCAACTTGCAAAATCAGTTTGTAATTATAAAAAAGGTAGCTTCAAAACTGAAACTTCAATGTGCAGATCACATTGTTAACGTATAGTTTTGTTTTTTCAGCTATTGGAAATGCTTTTGCTGTATTAAGTGATACTGAAAAAAGAAAGCAATATGATCTTTATGGTTCTGAAGAGGCTCAAGCAAGAAGACAACAAAGCCGTACTTTTCAAGATGGATATTATGAATACAGTCGAGGATTTGAAGGTAAATTGCTACACCATATATAGCTGATGAAGTTTAATGCTCTCTGAAGTAAAATCATTTTTATACAAGTGATGCAAAAAGTCACAAACCACCATGATTTTGTTTAAGTCCTGCTTTTAAAGGTATTCAAAATGTGCATTGTTGATACCATGATATATAATCCAGTTATTGTATCAAAAAAAAGGCAAGTAAATCTTCATTTTAGTATATCATAATAAGGGCAGAAATATTATGGTGGTATGTGACTTTTCTATCACTCTGTATATCAGTGCACATGCAACAGATTTAAAAAGTTTAGTGGCTATGATACTGTTCTTCTCTCCATTGTTAAAGAAACTGTCACTGACTAATGTAAAATAATTCAAATCTAGATTTATTTTTAAAAAACATATGTCTCCAGCTTTGGTTATTCTACTGTCTGATGCCATTCAACCCTTTGGTTTAGTTACCTCATTTAAGCAATGTTTTTTAAGTAGCTGCATGTCCATCGAGACCATATAATGCTGATATGTATAATACTGTTTTTAAAGTAATGTTCACACATATTTATAATAAGGTCTTCAACAAAATCTCCTAAAGAACATACCCTGGAATACATAGCATCACTTTTGAAGAGTTTTAGTTTTCTACTTTGACAACTTTTATTATTAACAGTACCAATTTCATGTACAGTAGTCAGAGTCTTTCAAACAGCTCCTACAGAACTTTTAAGTCTTGCCACAATTTTTGTATAGAGTATCCTTGACTAACTAAACTAATTTTTACATGCTTATTTTGTGGTATTTCAATCTTGGCAACCATGACTGGAACAACCTGCTGCTTCTGGGCATAGTATGACTGCTGGTGTGGCTTTGGTTAGATGACAACCAATCGCACAGCATAAACTGTTAACACATAAGTGTACTGTGTTGCAGTTTGTTTCTTATAAAGGGATGGCATTCTTCTTGTATTTGCTTTTCATTCCTTTTTTTTTCCCTCACCATTTCTATAATCATTTCTAATACTGTTTACTTCAAATATTATATGTGTATGTATATGTGTTTTTGTAGTGTAGAATACTCATTTAATGTTTATTTATCTAAACATAGTTAACAAGCAAATATGCACCATTCAAGCTGGAGAAATTTAGTAATCAAGGAGAGTTAAAGTAATTTTTCAGTTTTAATGTATTTCACATTATGTTTGGAGTTTTTACTTCCTCCCAATACCAATTTTATTTTATAATTCTACTTAGGTAATTTTTTTTATATTAAAATACATAATAGATTTAGCAAATGGTTAAACACTAACAATTTCCCCTTTTTTGACTTGTAAATTTTGGAATATTTAAGATGATTTTTTGATTGAAGTCATTGATTAATTGGAAGTTTACTGTTTATTACATTGCAGCTGACATGTCTGCTGAAGAGCTATTCAATATATTTTTTGGGGGAGGATATCCTTCAGGTAAATATATTTAATTATTTAGAAAATATTATAAGCATGTTTTATATCTTAAGACTCGTATTTCAGAGATGTTTTCAAGTAGACTACTCTTTTTTTTCTCTCATCTACTAACTTGATCAATTGCTGCATTAACCAAATTAAGCCTGGCTGTTAAGTAGGCTTACATTAGCACGTCACCTTAATAAGCCAATGTGAATTAAAATATGAGAGGTTATGTGCACATAGACTGTGCTATTGTTCTGTATGGCTCTAACCTCCAACTGTAACTTCATACGTATGTGTAATTTACAGTAAGTTACAGTATGAAATTGAATTAATTCCCTATGTATTTTAGTTGTTTATAGAATTAAATAAATATGATATTACATTTGTTATATAGTAGTAAGTACATTGGCAAAATGGTGATCGATATGGTACATGAAACTGTAAATGTGACAAATCTGCTTTAGTGTTTAGTAATTCTACTAAACAGGCCCAACCTTGTCAGGTATCCTTGGGTTGAAGAACACCACGAACAGCAAGGGTACCTAACTGATGACCTAAGTAAGAGTGGTCATAAAAGCATTCTTTGCTTGCTACACATAATTAAGACTATTTATTATTAATTGTTATTGTAGAATTTTAGCAACTCTTGTAACATGTTACATGATTGCTAATAGTAGATTAAAGTCATGAAAAGCAACTTACAATGCTGCAGACCCTTGGTTTTCATTTAATAATAATTTAAAGATAATATATTCATTTTGGTGTCTTTAAGGCCAGGTGTAAGTATGCAGTTTCTCTTTCAGCATCATTGCACATGTGTACAATACTATTATTGCTCAAGCATCTAATTTGAACTTCAGTCACTTAAACATTTCTTTTATACATCATAGTCTCTGAATAAGGATTGTATCAGTCTAAAAAACGAGGTTTACATAAACTTTGTAATTTATCACATCCTAAATCAAACGGATTTCTTTTCAAAAGTATTGAACATTATTATAACCAAAGTGAAGTATGGAAATCTTTAATTTCTGAAATAACCAAAGTCTTTAAGTGAAAAAAGGAATACTGTATCAGTTTATTGTGGATCAAAACATATTCTAAATCAGGGTTGTCAATCTCTGTTTAAGAAAATTCAGTATAGAACATCTAGAAGTGTAAATGTAACCAACCTTAATTATGTGATTAATTTTGATCTTTGAAATGTTTTTTATATAATACATACTGTAAATTCCCTAAAAGTGACAGAAAAAATTAAAATCCGACAAAGAATTTGCATGACTTTATTGAGGTTTTACGTAATTTTAAAAATGGCACATAAAAACATCCAAGATTTACCCATTACCTTATATATATTATAAAAAACGTTTTGTAAGTGTTTACTAAATTTGTACTTACCTCAAAGAATGGAGCTGTTTAGAGAAAATGTAAGTTTATAGAATGATATATTAATTGAATGAATCACTGAACATTTTTTCTTTCCTTTTAGGTGGTGTATATGTTCGCCGAGGAAATCGCTGGCACAGTAATAGACAACAAAATGAAACTCACAATGATGTAAGTGAGAGGTTACAAAGTATAAGTATAGGATTTTTATTTAACTACTTGAAGCTGTTGTTAAGAACAACAAGTAGCTGTAATAATAATCTAAACATAAAAATAAAAAGTTACAGAAATAACATGACCTTTTCAGTGTGTTTATGGTCTTAGTATACAAAATCTCATATATATATATATAGAAGGTTGATGAAGCACTAATCACATTAAACAGTTCTTGGATGATTTAAATTTGAAACACCCTAATGTTAATTTTACTTGTGAAACTGAAAAAAATGGTAAATTGACCTATCTTGATATCCAAATCAGCAGATTAGATAACCATTTCACAACATCAGTTTATCGCAAGCAAACATAAACAGGATTACATGCAAGCTTCAACAGTTTTATTCAGAACTCCTTTAAATGAAACCTTATACTCAGTCTTCTCAATAGAGCATATAACATCTGTTCTAACTACCTCTCTCTACATACCGAAATCACCACCTTACAGAATGTTCTAATAAACAACAACTATCCCTTGCATTTTATTTAAGTCCTAATATTCAAGTTCCTTCCTCACAAAATTGAACCCCCAAAGAAACCATACACTGTAGACAAATACCCATTAAGACTGATTGTTAATTGTTTAGGTGAACAAAGTTTCATAGTCAAGTCACAAGTTTTAAGAATAATTGAAACTTTTTAACCACAAGTTAAACTACAAATGATATTTAAATCACTTTCAAGATACAAAATCTGTTTAGATCTAAAGACCTCTTACCTACCCCCCAAGCATTCCAGGATCGTGTATGAATACACATATGGTGGAGGTAATGCCATTTACATTGGCAAAACTATACGCCAATTACATCTGCGAACATATGGGAGTATCAAACAGAACTGATGAGAAACTATAAAATCCTTCAAACTCTGCATTTAACACACACGCAGTGAAAACAACAATCATCCCATCTTAAGGATTTCAAAGTCATCTCATCTGGATCATCTAATACTGAACTTTTAATTAAAGAAAGTTTATCTATTATAAAAGAACTCCTAACTTTAAATAATTACACAGCTTCCCTACAATTAAGTCTGTTTTGAATAATTTGTATAATATTGTTGCAATTGTTGCACTTTCCTGTTCTTTCTTGTTTACTTCTTTGTTTTTTAATTGACTTTATCCTTTTATTCTGTATATTAATTACTTTTTACAAAATGTTTGAACTCTATAAATTTTGTACCTAATATTTTACCTTGTTCAGTATAGCTTGCATAAGATGGAATATGTATATTCCAAAACATTCAAGAATTAAATGTTTGTTACCGTATACACACGTGTCAAATGTTTGTTGCTGTTGCCATCGTTCTACTGTTTCTCATCAATTTTAATTACACTCAAATCTTGTCTGATTGCACATTATTCATTTTTTTGTGTTTTATTCATTAACACTTCAACTGTTGAATATTATGTTTTGTTCCACATGTCATACTATGATGTTTGCTTCAGTCTACATATAGTATTTTTTTTTAGGCTTCATAGCACTGTCTTTGTTCTTTGCAGTACAATTATTTTCTCTGTGTGCTACACATAATACTTTTATCAAAAAAAAAATTATACTGTTTGGTTTTATCATTATTTTTGTTTTAATATTTATGATACAATCTTGTAGATGTTTTTGTTTGTTTTTTTGCAAATGGAAGAATAAAAATTATTTAATTGAAATAAGTTTTACTGTACTACATTACTTATATGTTTTGTAACACTTAAAAGATTACTTAGATAAAACTGAACATATGGTATTTTGTTTATAGTATTTACCTTGCACTTACTTTACATAGTTGAGCTTTGTTGTTCTGTTTGACTCAGATTTTAGGTCTGTTTTATAACTTTTTACTTCCTCTTTTGCCTAATAATACTACATGCATACCACAATGATGATCTTTACATGTATTTTTGTGTATACTTATTTATCATGGTTATGCTCTAGATATTAAAGCACACTTTTCTTAAAAGTTTCACTTATCAATATCATATTTGTAGTATTGCTATCCATCATTTTCTCAATATTTTGACTGGTGTAGCAACAGTAACTAACTGTTTATCACAGCTGAAAAAACTAACACTGAATTTCTTCAGAGCCTTAGAAGAATATTAGACTTGGACAAAGCCTCAATTTTAGTCATTACTTCCAAAACAATATTCTTAGAAATTTAAATATCAATTTATATCAATGCATTTAAGGGTTTGTGCATGCCAATAGCCTTGAGCTATTTCCCACCTCTAACGTGTTTTAATGTGAACTGCGCTAGTGTATGATGTAATTATCAAAGATGGTGGAATTTATGAAGAGATCAATTGCTAGAAAGTGGCTTTTAGAATTTTTTTTCTTATTCCCGATTGTGCTTGATTTTTTTGCTGTATTATTTTTCAATAGCTATTATTATCTTCAAGAATTTTGAAATAATGAATATCTTTCTTTCTGTATAGCAAAGTGGTCACAGTGTGCTACTTCAGATGATGCCCATTTTAATCCTAGTGTGCCTGTCTCTCATGAGCAGTTTTTTTGTTTCTGAGCCTGCTTACAGCCTTGTTCGATCATCGTGAGTCCTTTTAATAATAGTTTATTTGAAGTAATGGTATAGTTCAGTAGTTCTCAAATTATGGAGAGGCATGACCATATTTGTGGGGGGGGGGGCATGAGAAGTATCAGGAAAATGTCTCATATTTTGTTGTTGTTTTTTTAAACTAAGCTTATTATTGTCATCATTGGCTGTAATGACAATTTAAATCACAATTTATATGAGTTGAATGTTTTTTTTTGGGGGGACAAGGTGTATTACAGAGAAGAAAGAGGGGAGGCACAACCTAAAAGGTTTGAAAAACACTGGTATAGGTTATAGAAAATGAAAGAAAAATGTGAAAGGTACTTAATTCCACAGTCACATAATTTGGTATATTAATGTAAATCATTGATTATGGGATATTTGGGACAATTGTGTAGAGATTTGCTTATATTGATGTAACATTTAAGAAGCCAATAACAGACATTGTACAATTTTTAAGATAGCTGTAGATGCTGTATTCAACACGTGGATTGAGTTCTTTCAGAACTTGTATTTTTTTTTGGTTCTGAGAGAACTTATCAGGATCTATTTGCCACACTTGATCTTCAGCTCTGTATGGAGCTCAAAATATCTTGGAACTAAGAGAAAAGGTGGGAGAAGTTCATAAGAGAATTCTCCACATTGGTATAGTAATTTACATTGTTAATGAATTTTATAAGTTCCATAACTATCATTCACCATTTTATGTTTTTATAAGTGCAATATTGCAAATATATGAATGCTTTACAGTTTGTGTTGTGTATTGTTAAGCTGAATGGATCTAAGTTGTAATCTGATGTACTCTACATTTTGTAATAGCCAGTTAAATTGTTCTTTATAGTTGGTTTCTTTATTAAAATGTTATTGATAATAATGTGTAAATTATTTTTGAATATTTATAATTATAAGTATGCTTATAAAGAATATTTTGCATTGTTGGGTATTGTTGAATATTTTTATAATTATAAGTTGGCTTATAAAGAATATTTTGTATTGTTAAGTATTTTTGAATATTTCTAATTATAAGTATGCTTATATTTTATAAAGAATATTTTGTATTGTTAGGTAAGACCAACTGTTGATTTATTGTAATCTGATCTGTATAATTTTTTAGCACTTTCATGCATTGGTATACAATATTTTCTCAGAGTATTTTGAAACACTCTCAAATTAATTTTTATCTATTGGTTTAACATTATAATGCTTAAACACATTTTTCTGATATTTAGAATACACCTATAAGTTCTATATTAATAAAATATTAACCAGGTGGTATCAAGCACATGGGAAAGCAGATATATATGTTTTGTAGAGTTAAATAATACACTTATCACAGATGAGAAAAACCAACATTGAATTTGTGTAGAGCTTCATAACACTATTAGACTTGGAGGAAAAAACTATTTTAGTCATTACTTCCACAACTATATCCTTACCTCTCTGCATACAGTAGCTATTCCTTGTGGATCTTTAAGAATTCGTGCATGTCATCTCCCAAATAAGACACATGTCTTAATGTGAAGTGTGCTAGTGTGTGATGTAATCATCATGCAACAATCACCCTCAATCAATAAAATGGCAACACATCCTCCATGCACAGTAGATCCCCATAAGCACTTGCACTCAAAATGAACTTCATTCTTAGATGAAGCAGGAGTAATGTGCACTGATAGTGGGAAGGGTGAGAAGGTGTGAAGAGAGGTAAGTATATATCGGAAATACATTTTAGGTAATTCCCCAACTTTACAAAGGACTAAACCATTTGAAAAATAAAACTGAGAAACAATATAGTAATTTCAAGCTCTCTATGAGTTATATACCTTCATTAGAAACATTGTTTGTAGTGACTTAATACAATATGTCTGCTTTCATGATTCTTTATGTTTATCCTACTTTTTTAGTTTGAATTTGTGTTTCTGTTAGTTTTTGTATTCTTGTACTTAGGTCTTTTTATTATTTTTTGATTCTTATTCCTGTTTTTTCAAAACAAAACATATTCTTGAGTTATTCAAAGTTTAGTTCTAATGAAAGTTTCCCTTGCCCAGCCTGAAAAATGTAAGACACTTTGTATGATAATAAAATATTGGCTACTAATAGTGATAGATTGCACATTAAACTTTTTTTTTCTTCTGATAACTTCATATTAAATGCAAAACTTCTAGTAGTTAATAGTGTTGTAAATATCTGCCCTTAAAAACTGCAATACCTATGTGATATGTTCATGAGTAATAATTATGCGGAAATAAATATAAAAACGTCCAATAAAAAGTCTTTGCTAGAAAGCTTGTTGAATATTTTGAAATTAGTTATTCTTCTGTTACTATGAAGATATCTTTAAAACACAAACAACAGCTAAAGTATATGGTCTCTTGCATCATCTAGAAAAAATAACTTTAAGAAGAACAATGAAATATATATACAAACTATTTTTAATGAATGATTAGAACACATGATTATGATCTTTCAGCATTAATTGGCTCTTTTTTGTGAATTTAAAACTTTTTGATTTAGGAAGTTATTTTAATTAGAATTTAGAAACCTGTTTACTTTTCTTTTCAAGAAGTGTTAGATTAATCACTAAACTTTTGTGGCTTTGTTTGAAAGAAATGATTTTTTTTTTCTTCATAGGAAATATATCTATGAGAGGAAGACAAATAACTTAAAGGTACCATTTTATGTAAAAGAAAATTTTGCAAGTGAATATCAAGGAAGCATCAGAAGAATAGAAACCCAAGTAGAAGGTGAATATGTGACAAATCTTCGGACATCTTGTTTCAGGGAGAGGAATTACAGTAGGTGTTGTTTTTTGTTTTTTTCTTCAGAATTATAAATTGTATCTCTTTGTTAGGAAAATTTTGTATTTTCTCACTTTCTGTTGAATATAATACAACAAGATTAGATAATGTTTTAATTTGGCATTAGAACTCTCCTGTCTTATAATGTAGGACACAAGTGTGATTACTACAAAAATGATATAGGTCAAAGAAAAATGTAGAATTAGATATAAAAAATCCTTTAGAATTTTAAATGCTATAATCCAAAAAGGATATTAATACTTGCAGACTTTTGTTATTTGTTGCACAGTTTTACCAGTGTTTCATTTGATGTTTAATTTAATTTAATGATCATTTAAACAGTTAGCTTGTGTTAGGTGTTGAAAAAAACACAATGTTATTATAATATTGCATATGGAGCTAAAATATAACCTAAACCCTTTCAACATGGACATCTTTTTCTGTGCATATCATGAAGTTTTAGTGAGTTACATTCAAAATTTGATTAAACTACATTTTTTCATGGTATGCTAATATGTGTAGAGTAAAAATGTAGCTAATAATCCACATTTTAATAGTATACAAGTCTTAAGTTCTTACTTTTTATAAGGCAATATTAAAGAAAAAACCTAGAATTTCCCATAGTGTGAGAATAGTGACATTTACACTCTAGGCATCTCCTCTTCTCCAATTTATTTACCACACCTCCAGTAAATAGGAAATTTATTGTAAATTACTCATTATAATATCGTCATTGCTCAATCAAAGCATATTTGGTTAAAGAGCCATGAAATAGATAATCAGAAAAGAATACACATGAAAAACAAGAAAAAAGTGCTTACTTGGGTCTTCAGTTTTTTTTGCTGTCGACTATCGATGTCACTTAACCTTACTTTTTTTTTATATTAATGATAGTACTGCACACTAAATGATTTTTATTCAATTAAATAATGCACCAAAGAACACAGAATAATAATGTACAAAAAGCAGACAATGTCCTATAATGGTCATAATTTTTCTGGCTTTCTAACTATGCCAAAAGAGCTGTTAAAACTTCATTTAAGCTCATCGATATGTTACCCATGGGAATCAAGCTTGAACTGCAAGTGTAACTGACAATTTTCTTTACAGAGAGTAACATAATATAATACATCATTTGATAGAGGAAAACTTGGCTTTCTATTGATTATAAATAATATAGTATTGAACATCAGAGAGAACTATTGGCAATTTTTGAAAGAGAGGATGTGATATATGGGTGTGGCAAGAGGGGGGTTTTTTCTTTCTTTCTAGAATGAATTCAAACTGTAACATGAAACTACATTTGTTTATCCTAAATAGCTTTACACTCATAACAGTATACATCTATTTATACTTAAATGTTATTATTTTATTGCCCTTTGAACTCTGTCTAACTACTAATCATGCCAATATAAGTTGTAAATCACTTGACAAACATACCTCAAGAAAAGTGTTTGTTATATTATAATTTTATTATTTATTTCACCTAATATAACCTTAACTAACATAAAAAATTTGTAATTTTACATTTTAGTTATTTATATAATAATAAATGGGGTAATTTAGATTTATTTCAATATTTTTTTTGGTAGTTAAAAGTTTAGTGACGTTGACCAACCTTGTATAAAGTTAGGGTAGAGAAAACAACAGATAAAATAGAAAGTTTTACTGGAAAAAAATTCGAAATTTATTTGGAGGTTTGAGAGATTATGC
>NW_013665611.1:205980-208127 GCF_000517525.1 Limulus polyphemus
TACTAGTATATAGGAATACCATATATATATATATATTCATGGACAAATCTCTAATAAAAAATACTTCATTAAAAATTCTGAGTTTTTGTGTAATGAATACTAAAAGTCTGCAAAATTTTGTGAAGCTACTCAAAGTGTATTAAAGTTATAGTATGGAAACTATAACAAGTACAAAGTGGTTACGAAGTTGGTCTAATCAACCAATTTTGTTACTCTCTGTGAAAGATGTCCATGACCTGATTTTGGGCGATATGGAGTCCTTCATGTGGCCTGTGGGTATTTCCCTGAGAGGTGCTGATTTGAATTTTCATTCTGAAACAGCATATTCTGGGGAGAATTTAGACTCACTGTTTCCTGATCCTTCTTTCACTAAAGCTTCCTCTCTTAGACCCTCTTATTAACACTGTCAGGTCTTATGTTGTTCATGCAGGGGGTCTACTACATCTTCGTAAATCTGAACGAGACGCGGTGGGAGAGTGTTGCACATCCTCTCCATAATTCCATGGGTAAGCAGATTTCTCCTTGCTCACTTGGTGGGGGAGTAAAAACAACTGTTTGTAAATCCAGACTGGATGAGTTCTGGACTTTGGTGGAGTATGGCGTATGATCCCCCACTGACACTAATAGCTAGAATCCCATACTGAGAAGGCAGAGAGGCCGGTGAGGACAGAGATTATACAGAAAGCATCTGAGGAGAACAAATATGTACCATAAGAAGTGATATCAAAGTGGGGAACACTGCACTACATCCAGAACAGATATGCTCTTCACCCAGAATTACAGAAAATTGAAAAGGGGTGGAATATAATACAAGTAATGGTCCAGCCCCGACCAAACAGCCACAGTTCCACAACTTGGGTTGGATTTAAGGGGTCATGGTACCCATATCCCACATTGGTGGTCAGAGTATTTGGACTGCAGATATATCTTTGTGCGATAGGATCCCTACTAGTAACCACAAAATGATGCATTTCGAATCACTGGACTTATGAAAGAAAGAAAGCAACACCAAAGTGGACAATCCTACTGATCAACCTGAAGAAGTCCAAAAGCCAACACCCAGGTCTGGATTGACAGGTATGTATGTTTTGGAAGTTATCATTTTCCTAAACTGGAAATGTATTTCCAAACGTACTTACCTTCACTGACACTCTCCCTCCCTTCATCCCCACTAAGAGCCAGTGTTAATGACCGGAATGAGGTGAGTCGTGAAAAAGTGATTTTATATTCTGCATACAAGGTTAATATACAGTATCTGCATAGAGGGTGTGTGAGGACCAGCATAAAGTTTTGCAAATTAGATATTGCTGAGGGCAGTCAAGTGAGGTTTGCTTCATGAACAATTGCAATGAATTAAAGATCTATTTTAAGTAAAATTAATAAAATGAGATATCAACTTTTTTACTTGCACAATAATTTATTTGTAAAGTTTAAAAATTACAAGTTAAAAGAAACTTTCAAAACTCTTCATGTTTCAGTGGAAATAATTCCACCATCTTCAGGAGAATAAATCATGAAGTACACATGAAGTTTTATATAAACCTAATGTACGTGTATAATTAGAATGTTTTTACAATGGCGCCATTTACAGCAATGATTTCCAAATGTTTACTTCTGTGGTTCCTGGGCCTAAATATCTATTTATATTCATTTTGTTTGTAACAATTTCTAAGGATTCTCTTATATTTAGTTCATATTTTTCCGTTACCTGTTTAAGTATTTTTACATTATCCCAGTCAATAACGTGTAGGATTCGCCACATGTTCTGCCATAGCCGATTCACCCATTTTTTTTAATGTATCCACTGCATTTTGATGTTCTTTTACTCTAAATTTTAAGTTCCTACTTGTCTGTCCAATATAACTTGGAACACAAGTACATGAAATTTTATATATATACCACATTTATCCATTAATTCAATTTTATTTTTCAAACCTTAATTATGTGACTTAATTTTAATTGAGGAGTAAATGTTACTTGGCAATTCATATTTTGTCTAAACATATTACCTACTTTTATTGACCATGGTGAAACATGAGACAAACATATTCTTTCTATACTTTCCATTTTTGTTATCTGCAATTAAGTACATCCAGAAATTTGAAGTTTGTTACAATATTTACTGTATATCCTATCTATGATTTGAG
>NW_013665611.1:208659-218158 GCF_000517525.1 Limulus polyphemus
AATTGATCAATAAAATTATAAGTATAGTAGAAATCAATCTTAAGTTGTTTCATTTGTATAAATGAAAGTTTTTTTTTTTCATATGTTAAATGAAATTATGTAAAATTTACTTTTATTTCATTGTACCTGTTTCAATTATATATTTAATACACACATTAACACTTAAATGCTTGATTTTTGAATAATGTTATATCATACAAAGTTGTATTTTGTTTCTAAAGAAGGTATAATAAACTTATGTTACTTTGTTTCTTTAAATTTTATCAGTAGTTTGAAACTTGTGTTCATGGTAAAAACACCATTATGTAACTTAGTGTTTTGATGCTTGCACATAACTTACTCACAAATATCTAAGTTGAGAGAAGTTTAAGAATGTCATTGAGCTGATATTGTACTCTCAGTGCACCTTATTAGAAGCTTTGTATGTTAAGGAACATCAATTAAAATGAAAATTTTCAACTTAACAAACCAGTGAATCATATTATGGATATTTTATGATTCTTTTACATCTCAGGACAGTTGTTTGACAAACTAGAAACTTTTTGTAATGAAAAAAATGAGTTTGAATGCTTTCTTTTCTTTTTCAATTTTATAGAGGAGAGCATGATATGGCGAGCACGCAGTTTCCGTGACCGAGACCTTGAAGAGAAAGCGAAAAGGCTTGGGACACCTTCTTGTGAAGCTCTCAATGATTTGTATAGTAGACAAGGAGGTTAATAGTTTTGATAAGAAATGTAAATAATATTCTTAAACACTCAAATAATTCTTTAAAGTTGTGTAGTGTAGTGTGATTTAAGAAAGTTATCCCATCATTCTTTGTATAGTTTGACTTATGAAGGCTGTTTCGTAGTGTTTTAATTACCTCCCTTTACAGTGTAATATTGGTTCGGTATTTGTATGTTTTAAATGCCAATACTTTAAATAATTTTAAAGCCATTTGTAAAAATAAAAAGAAGCTGAGCCATTATAGAACTTATATAGGATATTCTGTTAGAAGGACCATTTTTAATGTTCAGGATGGGCTGGGTCTGGCTTAGTGGTTAGCATGCTGGACTGTGAATCAAAGGTCCATGATTTGCCTCCATAAAATTTTACTCTTCTCCTGAAGCTGTGAGTACATTAAAAGAGTTACAGCAAATCCCACCATTCAATTAAAGTAGCCCAAAAGTTGGGATTGGTAGCTAGCTGCCTTCCCTTTAGTCTATCGTTTCAAAATTAGGGGAAAATAGTGTAGATAGTTCTTATGTAACTTTAATTGAATATTGAAAACAAAATTGTTCAACATTCTAAAAATCCTATAATAATAATAAATATATATATATTTGTAAAATATGAAAATATTATACAGATGTATCTGTAATTTGAAAGTACAAATGGAAACAGCTATGTAACAAAATATAAGTTATAGCAAAGAGAGTTTGTTAAATAAGAATGTATTAAAGGCACTAGTATAGTGAAATGTGTGATATATTATTTGGAATGGGTGGTAATGTGAACACAGAAATGAGAATGTATTGTAATTGATTTTTGATTTTGTTAGTTACTATGTAGCCTCTACACTTGAACTTTCTGGTGTATTTATTGTTGTTACCAATATCTAAGGAGAAACAGTTGGGCCAAAAATAATACAGATATAACTATCACACTAGGATGGGTGCATCCTGCCTTGAGGTCAAAATTGTACTGTTGAATTAAAAAGAAAATTTATATAAAATAAACTTGTAGTCATTCTTCCACACACATTATATAAAAAACTACTTCATAGTTGAAAATTATTCAATAAAAATGTTAATTGTTTAATTTTATTTATAAAATTAAAAAATAGTTAATTTTGATTTTTGGTTGACTTCAATATGTTCTAAACAAAAACATTAGTGTTTCTGAATTTCCTGAACTTTATACAGCACTTGTATCTCTGTTGGAGGGAAGTCTTAATAGTGTGAACAAAATAGTATTAATTTGACCTTTGTAACTTAAATATAATATAAGAGTGTAGTTTGGTCCATTTTAACCAGTCACAGTTTCTCAACCTTCTGCCATATTTACAGTTCTGATTTTTTAAAGCTTAACCATTTTATATTTCACTTAAATTATAATGTTGCAGTATGATAGGAAAAGAAATGTTTTTCATAGAACAAGATGAGTTAGGCTTTGTTAACTCATTTTGCACTGGACTATATATATCAAGTTTTGCTTCGTAACAAGGCTGTTATATTAAGACATGTTACCATTAGACCTTATGGGGCTAAGTATCTGCTTCAATGGCCACATAAAATCACTGAAAAGAAATATAAATAAATATATAATATGAATTAAAAATTTATTACACGCACACAGACAGACAGACACACACATATATATTAAATGAAACCTTTGGATGACAATTAAAAAAAGGTTGGCTTGCTCATAATTTTAGTATGGTAGTAACTGTAAAAACAATGAATCTGCATGCAGTATTTTTCAAGTCCAAACAAACATAAAATTTGCAGTTTTATAAAATAAAAAGTTTTTAAAGGAATTTTTACAGGATTATATTAATTAAAATCTACAACAAAAGTAAGCGTTTTTAATTCTTTCTTTAAACAACCATATTACAATGAAGTCTTTTCCACTTCATACAAACATCACGCATATAGAAATAAGGTATATTTTTTTTTTGGAGAATCTGTGTAATCTGTTGAAAATTCTTCTCAAAAATCAAACTATTTCATCCAGTAGGTTTTTGTAATGTCATAAAACATACGAAAGGTTCATTTAATCAACACATGAGAGTGTGATTGGAGTTTAATTGTGCATAATTTTTCAATCCCCCTTTTTTTAGCCATATAATTTATCCTTTGTGTTATTGTCTGTATCTATTATACTCACTTCACCATCACTACCTGTCACTTGTGGTAAATCAGTTACTTTTTTAAAAGATGCAACAAATTAGTTCACCATTAAAAACATTGTTGTGACAGTTGCTTTTTGTAGCATATTCATTTAAGATTTTAATTGAAGGAGAAGAAATCAGAATGATAATACAAAATTATTCTAACTAAAATTGAAAATTCATTGCTATACAATTATATCTTAATGTATTTAAGGTTTATAAGAAAGGTTTACAAAACTTTAGTGGTAAGGTTAGGCTTAACATCAGGAAATGCATACTAAATGATATTGTCTGGATCTATATAGAAACTCAAAATTAGTATTGATGGGCACAAAACTGAAAATATAATTAAATAATTCTTTTAAATCTGCTTTTTATACAATAACTTGATTGATTGTGACACTACTGACTGTATACACTTTGGTTTTATGTATAAATGACAATGTAAAACAGATCATCTTCAGGTATAAACTAATAGTTCTTTAATTTAACTAAGAGTATACAACAAAAGAATGTTCTAATTGTGAGAAATAACAACAAGGAGATGAGCATGAACTATTAATATATGCTAAGCAACAATACTGAAGGGACTAAAAACAGAGAACTAACTAAACTAATAAAATTTTCATTAATTGAAAGCAGATTAAAGTAACTATTAAAAAGAATAAAAAAATGCATTTTATAGCACATGTAACATCAGTATGTAATGCAAAAGTCTAGACAATTACCACATTAAAATATATACAAACTAGAAGAAAGACTGGCTGCTTTTCAGTGAAGGTTGGTGTTGTTAAACACAATGTATTCTTTAGAAAGAATTCTGTTTGTGATTTGGTTGTTGTTAAGATTGTGAAGTTTGAGAAAGAGAGAGAGTGCCTGTCTTGTAGTTTGATATGTTGACGTATTGAGGAGGAACAAGGATTGTTTACCACTACTGATTTTTATCGAGCATTCCTTATGTTCATAAGCTTTTACTCTGAAATGATGCTTAGTATTGTCAACATAGGATGCTGTACATTCTCTAGAAGGGTATTTGAAAGTTATTTTCAGACAAACTTGAGTGAAGTTTATATGAGTGTGTCAGGTAATAAGGTTGTGTTTATTAAGATAGATAAAGCATTTAAATGCAATGGATGCTTTGGTATTATTAACAAACTTTTTGATTAGGAACTTCTGAGTGACTTTCTAGTAAGTTTTGAGGATAGCTATTGGACTTAAAAGTACTTTGAATAAAAGATATATCAGAATGGATTGAAAAGAAAGTAAAGCATAGGTTCTAAGCTGTGTTAAGCAATTATGTTACTAAATTACATTTGTTGGAGAATGAAATAAAACTTAGATTGTGTAAATAGGCCAGTGAATGATTTTTTATAATTTATTTTTAGAGATTGAGTAATTACAAATCACACGTAAGTTACGTTTATCCCTTATGTATAGAGTGGGCCAGAACAAACTCATAATTAAAGGAAAATAAAACTATAAGTAACACAATAAACCTGTCTTATGATTAAGCATGTTATGAACATTCAAAGTGTCCACTACTATTATAAGTGCGTATGGGACATCTATTGATGGATGTCATGCATAGCTTATCTGTTGGCAAAGGCTTTTTTCTTCTGCACATTTCATCACATAAATATATTTGTGTGTGTAAAAAAGTGCATCATATATATATATACACACGTAACAAACTTAGCATCTATGGCCCTCCCTAATTCCATGTGTGTGTGTATATATGTATTATTACATGTGATTTTTAGGTTAAATTCAAAAATTAGGAATTTGTAAGCTGGCTCAGCAAAGTGTGAAGTAAAAAAAAATCAATTTCTTTACTGTCCAGAGCATGAACCAACTGAGAACTGTATGGCATGTATTAAAATGTATGCATCAATAGCTAACCTTTCAGCTGCCTTTATTATAAGGAAGTTAAGAAATCAATATTTAAAAAGGTATTTTGTGCAAATTCATAAAAACAGTAATAATGCATGAGTCATTAAAGAATTAATAAAACATAAAAAATGTACAAAAAGTGGACTAGTTTTGACAAGCTAAGCTTGTCAATCTCAAGGGACAGAATGAAACTGTTCTTGGCATCTTATATGTTCAGATTCAAAATGGCCCCAGAGGGGTTAAGGTTGAATAAGAATTGTTTGATAATCAATATAAAATGCTTTAGAATATTATATCAACAATTTCACACATTAACAAATACTGTACTGTACACACAAAAATGTACAAAATACAAATTATTTGATTTGTACTAAAAAAATCGCCAGTCATACACATAATAAAAATGTTTCAAGTAATAACCTGTAAACAAGTTATATAAGGAGATATATAAAATGTTATATTTAGAATTTACCAAAGAATTGTAGTCCCCTTTCACTTTGGCTGGCAAAGTCAGCCAACTGAATAGAAAAAGTCAATATAATATGGGCCTCCTATTATTGTTGCATGTCCCCCAGTTCTAATGTCCATGTGGGATAACAGAAAACTGTTAAATAGTAGTTTAAAAAACTGTTTGTTAAGTAAACTTCCTATAATAAAAATTAATTGACATATCGGTGTTGATTGAATATGAAAGAATACCTAACAGAGTTTTATAGAGGATATAATTTTTGTTTTAAGATATAAAACAAAGCTCTTGTTTTATTAAAATTTCTTCCACTGAGTAGTTAAAATGTCTATGTAAAATAGCCATACACTAATTTGGTTTGACACTTACAAAAAATAGTTGCATAATTTCACATTTGTGTTCTATTTCATTAATGATGTACAGAATCCACAGTTTCAAAGATGTGCGACTGCATTTCTATTATGGACTACCATTGTACAAAGTTTGTCCCTTTGAACCTATCATACCTTTGAGTGTATCTTTGATTAAATTTTATTCATAATTAAGAGCATGGGAATGTATTCCTATTGAAGAAAAAAAAGTTCAGTAAGACATTATGTTGTATAGATTCTATAAAAACAAAAGCACCTGAAAATAGAACATTATCGCAAAACATATTTTCCATTGGGAATGTAATGAGAAGGGTTTTTTTATTTTTGTATTGTCCAGTTACTAAGTTTTATGAAGACTAAATAAAAAAAATAGAATAAAAATAAATAGTAAATTCTTTTAATTAATATTATTAGATCTTTATGAATACTGTCATGAACTTGTCAGAATTTCCGAGAAAATACATTAAATCCCTGTAATGTAATGTAGACTGTTGTGTAATGTAATGTAGACTGATCTCTGTAAAAGTAAATTGCATGACTTGTCATATTTGTATTGTTTAACACAATCAGATGTGCACTTTCATGTCTGCACCATAAGACTTCATAACTGAAGTGTCTGAGACACCACATTTAGTATGGCTTCTAGCTACAAAGGTATTGCTTTAATAGACCACATAAGCATTCTTGGTTGAAAATATTTTATAAATTTTAAGACTGTTGCTTGTGACTTTATCTTTCCTTGTGCTTCAAAGATGAAGTTAAGAACCTGTCTAAAGTACAGTCTCAGTTTGAAAGTAGATGCATTTTGAATCCACAGGTATAGTTTGTGGAATGAAAAAGTATTGTACGTATCCATTTGATATATATATATATATCTTACAATATTTTTTAGAAATCTTTTCATTTTATCAATTAGTTTAGTACATTAGATTTCAGAGTAAAAGTATTTGCCAGTTTCAATCTCACTTATATTGCCACATCTAATGACAAATTTTGAAATTTATGTAAAATGAAGCTTGCGTGTGTGTGAGGTACTTGTAAGTATACAATTTTGTCCAGTCTTTTAGTTTTTTCAACTGATTATTTATGCCAAATAATTGTATTAATTTTTTCCCCTATATAATTTCACTTCTTGCTATAAAATGTCAATGGATTTTTATAAAAACTTTGGAATGTTGTCTGTTTTGAACGTGTTTATGGTATGTGGAAGTGGTAATTCTCAATTTCGACACACATTTTTAGCAAAAAAAAAATTCCCTACACATTTTTTGCAATGTACTTCTGTGGTGATTGTTTTTCTTTCTCAGATTTAGTTGGAATTGGGAAGTGGAAATTTTACACAATTAACTCCTATACCCTTCTTTATTAATCTTCACCTAATTTCATGGGAGTGTTTCTAAAGTGTGGTTACGTATAATTCCATTTTTGTCAAAGCTGTTTTCTCTCGTAACTTAGATATAAGAAAATGTGAAAGTATGTATACGTTATCAAGTACTTCAGTTTTTATTGGATTTTTCCAAATTTTATATTAGAATGTACCTCAATTTTAGAATACATGCATATTTCTTAGTGAAGACATTTAACATTCAAGCTCACTTGTATACAGTTTCTTTTTGAAGGTTATGGAATAAGAGTCAGAACTTGTTGATAGTTTTGTCCCACTATTGGAACTGTCATTGGGCAACTGTACACTTAACCACTGAAAGTTACAGTGTAGAGGTCAAGACCTTGCAGTAAACATGTTTCAATGTGAAATAAAGATTTACTATTGCCATTGAACCAGCCTTACTGCAATTTATTAAGTCTTTCAATTAATTTAAGACAATAAGTAAAGGTACCATCTCTTGCTGGGTACAAGTTAATTTTCAATGATTTTCATGTGTGTAAATTAAAGTAGGACTTGTTTTGTTGGCAGGACATACCATCTGGACACAGGTTTCATAGGTATTTTTGATGTCATCTACATTGTATCTAATGTTTTGAAACTCTAGAGGTATGAAATGATGTAGTTTATAGAAACTGATCATAAAAAATGATAATTTATAGCCATTACCCATTAGTGAGCTTAAAAGTTGTTAATTAGCTATCAAGAGATTTAACTCATTAGTATTTGAACTTCGGTTGTGACTACAATTTTTATTTATGGTTTAAGGATTGTTACTAATGACAGACAACACAGACACTGTTAAAATTGCATTTGAAAATTAAAATAAGCAACAATACTTGAATTTTCTTTTTTTAGTTAACATGCAATATTTCAGTTTACATATATACGTACATAACTACCAAACAAGTTACCCAGGGTTTGTGTTACACTATATTTGAGATAAATAACGTAATCAAATTTTCATCGATTCAGTTAGTAAAATGTTTGCTTTAGTTTGGCACTTTAAATGCACTTAAACAGTGACTATTTGTTTATTACACAAGATGATGAAGTTGCTTTCAGTATTTTAAAGAAGTGGTTTGAGCTGCTTTATGAAGAATTTGTACTGCATTTGTTAAATACTTTTTCCATGTACACACACACCATTAGATTGTCAAAATATGTACGATGAAATTTCATATCTAGATTATAACTTTGTGA
Organism: Limulus polyphemus; assembly: GCF_000517525.1. Lineage (NCBI taxonomy): Eukaryota > Metazoa > Arthropoda > Merostomata > Xiphosura > Limulidae > Limulus > Limulus polyphemus. The sequence continues at coordinate 216,846 of NW_013665611.1, forward strand.
CAAAGATTGGTTATTAGACAACCTGCTTTGTGAATGTATCAGATGAAACTGTTATTACTATATAAACAATATGAAATATTCGAATAACTGTACACCTTGATAGTTTCTTTGAACTTGAGGCACTGTTCTACAAGAATATTTGCTATACTTGAAAAGTTAGGAACATTTCACTCTTGTGATGTGTATAAACTTGAAGACTATTAAGAGTAATTTACCATAATTATAAAGTTTAGAATTTACCACTCATGTATTTATCAGTTTGTCAAATAAATTTTTATTGATTATTCAAGTGTTTTTCATAATTTTTCTAAACCAGCAGTTGTGTTCTTTTTTGTTATACAGTAATTCATAAATGATTAAAAATAACCAACTCCTTTGTGTGCAGTATTCCAAGTTACACTGATATCCTTTTCACATAGCAACTGCAAATAACAGAAGATTCATCATGGGATGAATTTAAATCTCTGACTTTGACTGAGTAAGAAAGAAACTAGACAAAGTATAAGCAAAACAATGAAAGGTAGGTTAGTGCACTTTGTGATTGATGTTGCTGTCTTGTTGTCAACGTATCCTATGATACTGTCCAGACTGAGAAGTTCAATGGCTATACAGAATACAATAGCATCATCTCTTTGTGAATATGTTACTTGTGTCACTGTTGGCCATTCCAAAAGCAAAACAGGAAGACATATTTTCAGGGTATCCAAGACTCACCAATGATTAAGATTGCTGCCAAAATCTATATTGTATTCCAATTACGTATACTACATCAATCCTTCCCATGAGAAAGTTCATGTGGCACCAAAGGGGAATAACACAGCAACGTGTTACTAGACTGACAGATGTTAAGCTGTTTCATACCAAGCTTCACACCAAACACATGTAAATGTGAAAAGAACATTTTGAAAATCCTTGTTGAAAAAAAAAAAGTTGCCTATCAAAACCAAAAAAATGTAAAGAAACTATACTTATTATACTTGCATACTAGAGTCATTCCTCTTCCCTCTTCTGTTTTCAAGCCATCCTTAATTCTAATATTTAACAAGGATTAAATTACATTTCCACAAAATACAATAGTAGCATCAAATGCCAAACTCTTTAACAATGATCCATTTAACAATACACAATAAAATACCCCTGTCACATGGGTAATTAAAATTATTTTAAGTAAAAAGTTAAAAGGAATTAACTATTGAGCTATCAATAAAGAAGGGTAACATCCTGTATAGTATTTACATACGAAACAATTATTGATAAGGACTAGATGTCATTTAAGAATAGTAAATTGTGTACACTGAGTGGTTACAAGTAAA
>NW_013665611.1:219089-229029 GCF_000517525.1 Limulus polyphemus
TCAATTCATGTGAATATGACTGAAAAATTTAATTTTTTCTGAAAAGGTGGTGTCTATTTACTTGTGACCACGCTGTGTATATGCATGCACAACACAGTTTTTGATAATAGCACCAAAGAAGACCACTGTAATATAAAATACACAGAAAACTACTAGTTTAGAACGCTTAAGTAATCAATGAAGAAGAGTAAAATAATGAGAGAAAAGGCAAGTGCAGTGCATCACACCCCACCATTAGGGGTTTATTGGGGACCCAACAAAAGATTCATAAAAATGGTTATTTAATTATTTCCTTCACCTCTGCCAGGGGAGTTCAATTTGGACCATGTTCTACCCTGGATGTGTCTCTTTCACCTCAGCCTTGTTGATAGTCTTCCTCTCACTGCCACAGAGTCTAGGTCCTTATCAGTTTAGATGCCTATACATGACATTGATTTAAGATTGGTGATTTGTTAAAGGTAGAAGTGGGAGGGAATGCTGTTTTCAGAAACTTGCCAGGTTGATGGTTGTGACCAAAGCTTCTTAGGAGGTGAAGGAGCTGCAGACAATGTGAATGCTCAAATGGAGATACTAGCTGTGATGCATGGCATAGGTGTTGCAGAAAATGTTGAAGAAACCAGAAATTTCAGACCTTACTGACACTTGGAGGGCTTTTAGCTCCAGAAAGGAATTTGTTTGGGGGAGTGCAGTTGTACCACTGTAGGTGCAAACAGATATGGTAGTGACATTGTTGGTTATAGTGCATCTGCTGATGGGACACCTTATATGTTCCTATTGTATATTCTTTTTCCCTGCTAGCTCATGTTTCACAGTCAGGGCCTCAAATTACTGGCTCGATGTCTTGTAGGCTAAGCTCCATTAGAGTATTAGGGAGATGTGGCAATTCCCTGTACTACCATTGGCAGCTTTGTTGCTGGAGAAACATCAGCTTTTGCTAGCAGTTTAGGTATCCAAAAGACCTGAGAGCTAACCCATTCTTAGCCTTGTGAGAAATTGGCCAACAAATCATCTTCATCCACCAGCTCCAGGAGTCTTGAAGACCCTGCAGTAATTGTCCATTGTTGAAAATAAAGGTGGACAAACAAAATGCAAAATAATAAAAACTCATAAATGGCTAGTTGAGTAGACAAGAAATCTAAAAGAGTTAAGAATTTAATCTTGTATAAGAAAAGTGAGTGTTAAAAATATGTAGTGAACTAGATTCTAAATGGTCAGAAGTTCAACTAGTAATGTAGGTTTCAAAGTTGTCACAGTCACATCTAAAAGCAGATTTTACATACAGTGTCAAAACTATTGATCTGTTTAAGTGCTTTTTCTACAGGCCTATATGTACTCGTGCATATTGTAAGTTAAAGTTCTGGTCCAGAAGGTTTCATATAGGTGATACATTTGAATAGTATATAGCTGTGCTTTCCACTGTATTGTTATCTAAACTCAGACCAACCATGCTAAGTACAACATTCAGGAGTAGAATACATTTACTGTTCTACATGGCCACAAACATCAGTAGCCAAACTATCATGTTATTATTCTATTACTTCTGAATCACTCCACTGACTACAAGTGGCATCATAAAAGAAAAAAAACATACAGGCAAAGCTGAGTAAAACACAGACTTCTTCACTAAGATTTATTTTGGCCTGATTCATATTCTTTGCTAATAAGACCCTAACTCCATCACTTTACTTGTGGAAGACATGGACAGGTTTCACACAGCTAAAAGGTAGTTAAACAAGCAATCTTTGGTGAAATCTCAGATAATCTTCCTGCCAATAACTCAGAAAGTAAGGTACACAATGCCTTTTTTATTCTTGTTAATCTTATGATTAACAGACTCTTAGCTTTATGGTCAAATGGTTATCACATGATATTGTGCACATATCATATTGTGAAACACCATTTTTTAATTTGAAAAGCTAAGCATACCACTTTCTTTAAGCTAATGATTTTTCAGTCAATTGAAAGTTGTTACTTTTGCTCTAGATACTTGTTTCTCTGTGTCATTCCCCTGAGACAACACCTGGTTTGTCCATGGGAAGGATAGCTGTAAAGTTGTATCTAGGATATGAAAGTAGACAGCAGCTTTCACTGTTGGCTGGTCAGGTGATATCGTTGATTCATTGTAAAATTTTGCTGTTTTTTATGGTTTATAGCCAGAGGTTTGTTTAGCACAATGGGCTTAATCTGTGCTGTGCCCATATGAGTATCTAAACCCAATTGTTAGCATTATAATCTCACAGACTTATGCTGAGCCACCAGAAGGCTAGCTGGAGTGGTAACTATTTCAATTGACAAATTAAAGTACTGAAAGAAATATATCAATGAAGTTGAAACCAAATGGAAATATAAAATGGAACTTTCTGAACAACAATTAGAAAAAAACGACTATAAAACAAACAAATGTATCTTTAATGTTTATTTTTCAAAACAGCATTTCATAATAAAATTTTGGAAATCTTACAGTCTAAAAAATACAGATACTAAACAAACTGATATGAATTTTTTTGGTGGAAATTATATACTATTTAATAAATTTGTGCCAAGTTTCATGTAACTTAGTTGAGAATTTTCACTGTAAAAGTAAAATAAAAGCAGGTGATATCAGTGATGTCCTGAAAGGGATAACCCCCACATTGTGTCCATATGTAAGCTCTATTTAACCATTCAAAAGTAGCTGCCTGGGACATTACATAGGCCAAATGGCTTGATATAAAAGTGTATCTCAAAGGCTCAAATCAGTTTTGGTCTGCACTCATTATCGATCTTGACTTACCAGTACCTGAACACCACGTTTAAAGTGTTCAAATAACAGGCACCTTTTAATGCATCCAAACATTCATCTTTTTATGGGATTAGAAAGGCATCAACATAGGCCACCACATTCACCAATCTAAAATCAACATTGATCCTTGGCATACTCCCTTATTTCTGACAATTACTACCGGAGGTCATCATTAATTCTTCAGACTAAAAGCAATTATATGATTCCATCCTTTAAAAATTATATATTTCAGTGCTTGATTTACCCCTGGTGCTCCAAGAAGCCCGTATGGCAGTTGTTTACCTGGATCAGCATCACTTATATCTATGTGATGAAGAGCTACTATTCTTTGACCAAATAGCCATCTGGTCTCACTAACACACTGAAATATTCAAACAGCATTTCAACAAGTTTCTGTGACTGTGTTGAATCTAGATTGTTTGCTCAATCATCAACCAATGATCTCATATGTTCTGGCAGCCATCTGTTTACTATTGGATGTTGTATGACAGAAGCAACCCTAGTTTCAGATACTTAACTTTGTTTACCATGCTGATGACCATTCCATCAGGAAGCTGAATGCTTATAATTAAAAAGCAACAATGGAACCAAATCATTCATCAGGCAGAAAACTTTTTGAGCAGATGCAACCTGCTTTCTTGGCAAAAAATGATACATTTTGTGTTTTAATTCCACCACCATGTGATATGGTGATAACACACTATATTTGGTCCATAGTACACTATGGAATACCAACTGTGTAGTCAAAGATATTGTGACTCCATCTTCAACATGCACATATATCGGCCACTGTTCTTGGACCTAATTTGGTTTTCATTTGATGTTTTTTCCCACAGAAACACAACTCTCCTGTTGCACAAGGCAAAACTGACTGACAACTTCTGCAGTAGGCCCAACTCCAAGATTCGAATATCAGAACCAAGATCATAGACAATGACCTTCATCCTGTGAGTGGCATTTCCTAGATAAAATCAAAGAAGTGCCTGTCCATTTATATCTAGCCATTCACCAAAACAATGTCAGAACCAAATAACTAGAGTGGTGGCTCTACTGAGAGTGCCTACTTTTATCCAAGTCAGTAGCCATACCCAAATGGGTTTTCATTACTTTTCTGAAGCTGGAGAGGCATAACTTGCCTGTGACTCTCGTGCATCTGTCCATTTTGTTGTGAAACAAGATACAGGCAGCTCACTTGAAAGTGATCTACCAGCCCACAACCAAAACACATTCTTTGGTCTTCCCCCCTTCTGGAGCATCATCTGAGTATTGGCACAGGTATCAATAAACTGGAATGTTTTAGTGGCTGGGTAGCCCTCAGAAAACCAGAATTCCATGATGCATTCACCTTGGGAGGCTTCTCTAGCCAAGGTACAATTCTACTCTTGCCACTTTTGGCTTCTACCACCTGATAAAAGAATGAAAGAGGCTGAACACAATGTATGATAAAAATGAAGCAATCTTTACTTACATTCAGAAATAGTCAAAATGTGCCTAATGGATGAAGGATGGTTCTTTTACTGAAAAAGAGAGCTCTCTATATTTCAAAAGTTTATTTCTGTCAAAAAATTGGTTTTAGAATCTTAAGAATTTATTCCATATCGAATAAAATAGCATTATATACATGAAATAACAATACTAGTTCTCTCTGGATGTACGTGCTACCCATGCAACTGTTGATCGTTCCAAGTGAAACGTATTTTTGCTCATATTTATATTCTTAAGAAATGAGAGTAACCAACTACGAAACTCAAACATTAATCATAGAAATATATGTCTTCGAAGGAGATACTGGTCATAAAAACCATCCATAACCAAATACTAAATAAATTAACTAATGGACAAAGTGTGAGGTTTAAATCTCAGGGACATTCTCCTTTCTTTTTAAAACATTATTAAATTATCTCCATTATTTATATCAAGAGCTTATCAGGTGATAATATTTACACTGTTCAAATTTATTAGTAATTAATCAATAAGAGAAAGAAAGTTGTTACCCTGAAAATAAAATGAACAAGGATATGCATGGATGTAACTTTTTTTCAGCCTTTATGGTTAGTCCAAAACATTAAAAGACTTCAATACAAACATCTAGAGTATATTAGACATATGAACAATTTCCACGTGGACAACTGTCCTCAGCTTCTAAACTCATTGTTTACATTGATGCAACCACTACATTTCATCCACTGAAACAATGAATAACTTTTTAGAAACAAAAAGAGAATCGTTTTTGTGATGATAAACAAAATCTAAGTTTATATGGTCCATTCACTGCCTGAAAAAGCAGTCTTACTTTATAATATCTATAGATGTCTGCACTTTAACAACAGTTTCTAAGAGAAACAGCCTAGGAATGCTGGAAAAATGTTTGGTGCAGGGGTTGGTCAACAGTATGTGAAATTACTGGGCAACTTATACTAGTAGTAGCAGTAATAAAATATCAGCTATGCTTGTAAAAAATGTATTATTCACTAACTCTAAACTGTAAATGTTTATAATGTGAAAGGGAACTAGCAATTCTTAATTTATCATAGGAGAAATAGCCATTAATTACATCATAATAACAACAATTTAATATCAAACTGATACATGAAACATGCCACAATAGAAAGTGTACGCAATGTTAAAAGCTAAAAAAACATTTGATAATATTTTGATACCAATACTGGTAATTGTTAAGTCATTAAGTTAAGAGATCTAAACAAATTCAATTCTTAGTGTAATTAAAATTCAAAATATTTACAAACATAAAACAAGAAAAATATCTCTTGATATTGGTAACAATTAAAGAACTAATAAGTTTAAGATTGAATCTAAAAAATGTTACAAGCTTGTATATGTTTTTTGGTTGTAGCTAAAGGCTCGTTTATGAACATGCATGTAATACAGTTAGTAGTACGAAAATTACATAGCAAATCAGACTGCCTACAGACAACTGATTAAATGCCACTACTATAATTTGATTGGCTTTTATCTCATTAAATAATAGCTTACTTCTATTTAGCTTTTTAAGAGTATACTACATTTTTTGATAGCATTTGATAAATGTCATACTGTTGTGATATGCTGGCATATCACATTTTTTACCTATTTTAGTTATTTATGAATTATATAAATTTTTCCTTTATCTTGTCTTATGCAGTAATAGCATAACCAAATGTTCCAGAAATTCACTGAGGTTGTCTTGTTCTAGTTTCTTTGTTTTCTAGAGTAAATAATATCTATTATACTTGAAGGAATATTGAATTGACATATAGCATCCATTAGTAACTATAATATCCTTTGCTGGCCAATATCTCTGTGTTATAACTGATCAATGCTGTAAGAAAATAAGTCATAAACTGTTGCTGTTGATTGGGCAAAGAAACCAAGTTTACTTGTAGAATTGAAATGCACTTTCTTGGTTCACTTCTACTAGAAGATTGTGAATCAAAGACACTACTTCGAGGTCATTCTGCTTTAGTCCCACAGAGACCAATCTGTGCACAACCTGGTAGAAGTATCGACTGTGATCTGATCTGTACAAGTATGCATGCTGTACTTTCATTTCATTTTAATGTAGAAATAAACATTTTTTTTTTTCATTTTATCACACCTTCCCAGTCTCCTTATTCCACATACACTAACTCAGTCAAGCTATTAAATACAGTATACCACATATTTCCTGGTCATATCTGCTACTATTAGCAAACCTGTATCACACTTGTAGGGACATCAGTTTAATCGGAAAATACTGAAGTAGATAGGAAGGAGAAATTTTGGTGCTATGACAATAGGATTTATTTCAGGGTTTCTATCTAGATAATGTGTGTTCTAACCTTTGCTTGAATGCTTGCAATAAATGACTTTAAATGAAGTTTTTCACTGAAAAGATAGTATTTTTTGTAGGAAGAAGTACCTATGACTGAAAGGGAGAGTTGGTATTGAGGAGAGAGAGAGAGAGAGAGACAGTTATACAGGAAAGATATTGAGTCAAGGAGATGCCCTCTCCTGGATATAAGAAAGCAGAAAGTACTCATGAGGATCAATTTTACCAGAAGGGAAGCATGGCAACTGAGGGTTGTTGAAGTGGAATGGCATCTGACGAGCTCAAAACCACATTTGAAAGTGTCAACAAAACTTCTAGGCTGTCACCCATCAGGGTACCATGAACCCAGCTTTAGTCTAGACCACTGGCAACCAGTGTAAAAAGGCTTTACACACCACTGGTGAAGACCATGAACCATGGAGTGAGATACCTTTAAATACTGAAAGGTTCCTTGTGACTTAAAGGTAGCTTGTGATAACTGGGATTATGTAGGACTGTACAACAAGCCACCCCAAGAAAGCTTGAAGCCCTGGACCATAAAACGCCCACCATCTGGGTATCAGAGTCCTTATAAGCAGCTTCTGTGAATGAGGCCAAGAAGATCACACCCTCAATGTTCAAGGGGATGCTGCTTGCAGTTATTATCTTTGGAAAACACCATCACTACTATTAGTATGATGTGAAGTTCACCATCCATGTGTAGAAATGTTTCACTCTCACAGTGCTGAAGCTTGTGGTCCCCAGAGCTCTTTTGCAAGAAATACTCCAAACTTTGCACAACACAAAGACTGGATGGCACCAAGCATAATCTGCACATGTGCAACCATTTGACATGATTCTTATGGCTACTGGTGAATTGAAATGTACAGCATTGGTATGATGCTTTACAGTACATGCCACCCAAAGGAAAAATAGCCTAGACAAGATAAACTACAACAGAGAATATTTGGGTCTCCTCTGCAGATGATAGTCCTGGAAATAGGTTGTAAATACATAATCATTGCCATCAGCTTATCTATTATTCAATACACTAGCATATCATGGATGAGTTAGTTAAGACCTGGATAGCATAATTTGGAGCAGTGGAAAAAATCTACATGAATCAGGGTATTAGTTTCAACAGCCAACTGCTCACCAAGTTGTGTAAAGTGTTAGGTGTGGTGAAGACAATATTAAAGCATCATTTCATCCATTTTTCTTCATTAAAGATGTTTTCATGTATATTTCTTCATTAAAGGATTTTATTTTAATAATTTTTATTTAAGTATTAAGTTATTTCACAAAGATTAATGTAAAAGTTTTGATTCACAATTTATAATTTTGACATTTCTTTTCAGAGTAAAAGTTTCTAATCAAGATATTTTTTCACTTTTAATGTCTAGTTTTATATCATTTTTCATTTTAAAGTTATGAGTAAAGATTGTTTTGTATTATGTATTAGTGTAATTCATTGTTACAGCATTTTATCATTGTAGGAACATGCATGACATCAATATTTTAACATCTGAAAGTAACACATTAATCATTACAAATAAAAATCACATTCTAAGATTCTTCACTGTTTTGTAATACATGAAAGTTTGTTAAAACTATAAGTATAATTTTTTGAATTCATTCCACTGGTTTGGTTTATCTTTATTTCTAATTTTGGGCACATGTTTCCAACATTTTCTATACTTAGACTGAGAGACCACTAAATTATATAGATCCTTATCTAGAACATGAGCTGAAGAATGTTTCTGTCTAGTATGTTTCACTGTGCCAAGTAAAATAGGGTCCAGCTTGATCCATTGCATATTACTAAAGACAAACCTTCTGCATAATCATCCAGGAGAGAAGAGCTCAAATAAATTTTATTAAATGTATTAAAATTATACATAAAGTCTTCTGTAAATTATATATTTCATTTTTATGTAACAAAACAGACCCATCAGTATTTAAAGATGAATTCTGTGAAAGAAGTCTTTCTGTAATTGAAGGAAACAAATGTTCACATATTTATATACTTTGGCTTGAGGCTTCATAAATACTGAAATTTTAATGGTTAATAAAACATGCAATTGATGCTTAACCTATTTTTTTTTTCTTCACAAGAGAAATAGTTGCAAATTAAAAAATATTTTATTTAGAAACAATAAAATTCTTAATCATTAATGTATTACAATTATGCACATACATACATAAGCATCAGAGAAGTTTAATATAGCTAAATATGAAAAAAAAAGCCAACTGCTAAGGTTTTAATGAATTGTTACTCCATTTAAACATTTTAATGAGTAACTAAAATATCAAAGTTTTTAAAATTATGGCTTGAAACCTATTTTTTGGCAATATGACTTCTTAAAACTTCTGTTATTAACTTAGTTTTCTCACATTATTTGCTCACACGAACACACACATGCATGTGTGCTAACAGTTTATGTGTGACCTACAAACTGGTACAAGATTAAGTATGCCTACTGGTTACTGTAACCCCAATAAACTGTTATGTTTATGAACGTTTCTAAGAGATGGTTAAAATCCAAAAGGTCATTGAAAGCTGGGACTGAAGCTACATCTAAATGCACCTTAACCTCTCCTGTAGCCTCTATACTCAGCAAACAATGCTTATCATTAAAGTTAATTCACTTCCTAAACACTACAGATGTGTGTTGGCAAGATGTAGAGTGCAGCCCCCCACCCTATCAATTTTTTTGTCAAGCCCATTTCAACTCCCTCACTGAAAAAAAAGAGGCTAATGCTGTGCTTGAATTAAACTTTTTTTCTTCTTTGGTGTCTGACTGAGAAAATGCAATACCAAAGTTTACAAACCCTTTAACAATAATTTGCTCTTATTGTACATATATTTTTTTACAGTCTTTCATGTAAATTTAGAAAAATAACTCTGAGGGCAAAATAAAAGTTGAAAAAAGTGATAAGTCACACAATGGCAAGTTCTCATGCAAAAGAGCATTGCACCTGGCACCTTTATAAAAATTACTAGGTTTTGAATTATTAAAAAGAATTAAAATGTTTTCTTCTTTTTCTTAGCTGGCTTCAGAAGTTTCTACTATATCAATTTAAAACAATTATACCTATCCTAGTGGTGGGAAGGACAGGCCTATGTAGTTTGACATTGTACTGGGAAGAAAAGTGAAAATTATCTTTCAAGGATTATATCATTCAATGTTGTAACTATTATAATTACGTCAAATCGTTATACATAGCCCAACACAGATATGTATATATATATATATATATATATATATATATATAGTACGTACGTATAATAATAACTAACTTAACTTACTACTACTACTAGTAGTAAGTAAGTTAGTTACGTTACTTTTCTTTACGTCGGTAAGTAAACG
>NW_013665611.1:229050-239720 GCF_000517525.1 Limulus polyphemus
AGTATACGTAGGTAAGTAAGTAAGAATAATACTTATAGTATAATATACTATAATATATATATATATATATATATATATAAAACACACAAATATATATATATATATATATATATATATATATATATATATAGGTACCGATAGATAAATACAATTACTTCATCCATTGTAGTAAGATTTAGAGCCTTTTTTTCAGCTGCAAAAAAGTTGATCTTTCTGTGATTAACATGATTTTAGGTTGCTGCCACCAGATATTTCATAAAATGTATTTAATTACTTTAGAAAAGTAACTTCTAGACTTGATTAAGATGAATCCAGTAAATAGCTTGTTTGTTATTAAGCAAAGAGCTACGCAATGGGTTATCTGTGCTCTGCCCACTATAGGTATCAAAATTAAACTTCGAGCATTACAAGCCCCCCAGGCTTACCACTGAGCCAATGGGGAACATAATTTCTGGTATACAATGCAAGAGGCAACATATTCTGCATGACCATATGTAAGCTGCTCTTAGTGGTATATATTTATAGGTTCGTACAAACAACCACTGAGCTTACCACTGAGCCAATGGGGAACATAATTTCTGGTATACAATGCAAGAGGCAACATATTCTGCATGACCATATGTAAGTTGCTCTTTGTGGTATATATTTATAGGTTCGTACAAACAACCAAACATAATACTACACAAATAAACAAATATTATTTGGCATCATACAAAAGTATACAAGTTTACAACAAGAACTATAACATATCAATGATGTAAAAAAACTTTGAATGCACATGTATGTTTAAGATAAATCTTAAGAGACCAGACAGAAATTATGGCAACAAGGCATTAGTTTAAAAACAAATTAAGTGTAGGAACATACATTTATCCTGGAACAGGTATTAACATCGGAATTATATTAAAGACTGTAAGTGAAACTTTATGAAAAATATTACTTTGCCATTCATTCTTTAACTCATCTTAATGCCTAAAATATCAGTATTATCTTCACCAGTTTTACAGTTCCAACAGATGACCCAATAAAATGATAAACTTGTTACTCAAAATTTTTCTAAATTTTCATATTGAAAAAAAACATTGTAAGAGGTATGTTTAAAGACACAAGACAGTAAAGAATTAAAACCTATGGTAAAAAAAATAATATACAAAAATGATTTAAATATTTTATATTATTTCTTAAAAACAAAATGCATAACGAGATGTTACTGCTTAAGTATATTGGTGTACCACATACTTCATATAAAATATTTTAAGAATATAAATGGCAGTAGTTATAAAATTTAAATTATGATTTGAAATTTAACCTCTAAGGTCAAGCAAACATCTAACCTTTCCCCTTAAGATTTTGACAATTTAAACATTCTGCCCATTTAGTTTTCAAAGATTTATAAATATGATTGGAAGTATTAAAATATCCAACATCTGATAAAAATTCATTATAAATTTCACAAAAAAAAACATCATTTGATGAACCAATTTCATGAAGTTCAAATGGGTGTTTTAATGTGTGTGTTTTTTATCAAATATAAAGTAAACATAAAGACTAATGGACCTAGTCGGCCCTTATTTTATGAGCTATTCTTTCTAAACCTGAAACTTTTCAAAAAGTATTATATTACCATTGCCTCAACAGAACCACCAGCTTTTAACTTCTTTCACTTTTAATCAAAAATCAATTTCCTTTTATACACTCAATGATTTATAAGCATAAGGAAGTGACTTATTTTGGGGGAAACATACCATCTTTTGACAGAACATATATTACTTTCCCTCAAAAATAAATCACTTCATTATGTGTATAAATCATTTTTTTCCAACTTATTATTATATAAGCATACAGACTGAAAACAATATTCCAAAAATACTGTATGATTCAAACATTTAGCCATTTATTAATTCTTTTTTTTAAACTTGTACTTTTCAAGACACTGTCTATTTTCAGTACTAAGAATAGGATACTACTAACAATATTAAATTATAACAATTCCCCATTTCAAAAAATTAAATTAAATAATTCAAAATATTTGGGTTTGTTTTAAGGTAGAACACCTTTATAATGAGCAAAATAAACTTTTTGGGTCATTTTTTGGATTGTAATAAGTTGTTTTTTTTTCTAAATCCACAGAGCTATTCTGTTTAGAATGAATTAACCACTATTTTTTGTTTCATTTGCTCTAGTACACTATGAATAGTTTTTCCTTTTGGTTTTTTTTCTTTCATTAATCCTGATTAGTCAATAAATAAATTTTGATCTGATAAGAAATATAAAAATTTATCTATATGAAATTATTTCCATGTCAAGTTTAAATTTACTTTTAACACACATGTATAGTCAATATTTAGGTCATCACCAGTTTTGAAAATTGCTACTGACTAATATTTAACAATGATTTAACAAAAGCTAAAAGTTATTGCTTTTATGTAAAAGGTAATACTAGTAGTTACCACACAAAATACTATCATACAAAAAAAAAAGCAACAGAGAATATGACTAATCTTAAACTGAGGATTGTTTCTGATGGACTTTGTTACTCTACTGATCCAAACTTTTCTTAATCAGAGAATTTCAATCCACATTTTCTCCTGAATTCTTGCCCTCTCTCATGAATCCACTTGTTGGACACTACAATAAGAATGGAGTTTACTTTAATTAGTATAAAAAAATAAAAGTATTTTACTAAATATTACTTATTTCTCCAGTTTTCTATTGTCATTATACTGGACATTTAGTAGTAAATAAATCATCAACTTTGGTAGTACATGCTTGGTTGTTATCTCACTTTAATTCACTAATAAAATATTTTAAGTTATCCAAGTAACATTTACTGTCTAATATTTAAAAATACATTCAGAAATAAAGTTGCAATAGAACTTATTGTGATTCTCTTGAAAAATCTACATTTTTTAAAAGAAATAATTCCTAATAAAGTAGTCTCGGAATGTTTGTTTTTGCTACATGTGAAAATTATTGTTCTAGACAACAACAGTTATACACTGGCTGGCCACTTTATTACAACCCTACCCCCCAAATGTTTGTAGAAACAGTTCAATCATGCAGCAGGCTGGGTAATAGCTTTAATTTTGTAAATGAGAAGATGTAATCATATGTTTGCAAGTCTGCAAAACAACAATTAATTACAGGGACCAAACAAAAGTTTAAAAATAGCATGATAGTGAATGTTCATCTAAAAGAGGTATCATTAGAAAAGAGTTTTTTTTTTACTTGCTATTCAAACACATAGACCAACAGAAGCAACCAAAATGAAGTATGTCCATCACTAGAAAAGAGTATAACAGACTAAGATCAAAGATAATTGAACAGGCTTGTAAAGAACAAAAGTTGTCAGAACGTGTCCCAGTTAAACCTTCTTGCTCCTGAGAACAACGGATGACTAAAAACATGATATAGTCCGATGAGTGACAATTCACCCTTTTATGTATTACGAGTTCAGTATAAATAGAGAGAAATGCACGAGGCATTTGACCCTGAATGTGTTGCTCCAAAAGTGCAAACTACTGAGGGTGGTGAAATAGTAACAAGAACAAAAATTCTTGTTGCAAGAAATAGAACCTTCAATTCCTTAACAAAGAGGAATAACATCTTGAGTTACCAACTATGTTCATCCCACAATGCTGCATTTCCACCCTGATGGGTAATAGCTCTTTCCAGCTGATTATGCAAATAACCATGATAATTGAACCACAAAAATAACCAAAACTGGTTAAAAAAAATGACTAAATATGGTGCTAAAAGAAGATACTTAACTACTATTTTTAAGAGAACCCATTTTTTTAGTTTAATTAAAAGATAAAACAAATGTAAGAGGTTACACATTTTTAAAAGAAGGGTTTCAACAAGTACAGAACTCGATCTGTTTCGATAAACAGCTGAATATATTGCAAGTATCAAGAAAGATACCATACAAGTTTACTGTTATACCAGGGTTATCAGGTTAAATTAATGAAATATTGGAAAACAAGGGTTCAAGAAACAAGTCGAAATGATTTCATAAAAATTGTAAACAACTCTCAACTAATTAAATAGCATGGAAATATCACTACATAAATCAGCTTATTGGAATTATTAATCATGTTATTAACAAATTAGTATGGAAGTATTATTCTTTAAAACTGAACAATGAAAGTAATTTCTAAAATGTACAATTAAATATAACTATATATAGGGATTCTGATTTTCAGTTTTAACTGATAAACATAGGGAAAAAGACAGGAAACGGTTATTCAGTTTACTGGACACACAAACTGCAACTACTTTTATGACTACATTGTCTTGGAATATGTTTCATCTGTTAGTAGAAAGTTTATGTTTATAATTTCATATAAAGTATTAGCTGTTTTTACAAAGCTTTAACATAAACAGAACTAAGTTTTGTATTTGTTATTAGCATGCAGAGGATATATGATATATTAGTATACTCATTACAGTATTAAAAGCAAACACTCCATAACACACCAATTTTAAGATATCTAAATAAAACTATAGAGCTACCAAAAATAAACATTGATAAAATATCAAATCTAATGTCTCAAAAAAAAAAATTAATGCATAAAAATAAAGACATCATTAATTACCCCACTTAGAGCCAGCAAGAACAGGACAGGCTGCATGCCTTGTTAGCATGTCTCCTTCACCATTCTTGAACAGATTGTACCAAAAAGCTGCTGATCCCTGAAATGGAAAAAAAAAGGAAATGTCATCAATGTTTTCTCTTCATATATAAATGGACAGACAGGTAATCATTGTTACAAAAAAAAATACAAACAAAAAACATTTTTAGCCTTTGAATCTGCAGTATTACAGAAAGAGGTGTATTAAATATGTTACTAATATAACATGAAATATCTAAATGTTTAAAAGCCACAGGTTCTCATCTCACTAATATTGTTAATAGTCTCAGTTTTTATTTAGAAGTATAGTTATATTGCTTTGGTAGGCATATTTAAGAAGACAAAAAATATAGCAGTTTGTCATTTACAAATACTAGATACCATGATTTGCATCATTACCTATATTTTCTTCTGAGAAAAATAAAAATTTTGATTTATAATTATAATTCCATGCTCACATTTCTCTATATAACTGCTACTTATATGAGATAACAACAGAGGGCAAGTTATCTTGAAAAACCTGCAACTGTAATACAATATCTACAAAAATCACTTTACTAAACACTCAACTTCTTAATTTATTATAGTGAATTCTAGTTAGATGTGTCAAAACACCAATACAAACTAAAGGGAACCTGATAAATGAATGACTATCTGTATGTACTCTGTACGTAAAAAAAGAAAGAAAAAAGAGTGACAGAGAGAGAGGAATAAAAAAAGGATTAAATAATAATGGCAGAAAAGATAGAAAAAAAACTGTAAAAACACTCAAAAGAAGGTAAATACTTTTTAAGTAAAATGCCATTGATTATTTGACCACAGTTATAGGTTACTAACCTTTTTAGGCCACACTGCTACATTGATATGAGGAAATACTGTAGCTCCACCTGCTTCAACATCACTCATCTGATTAAAATAATAATAAAGATTTTTCTTATGCACAAACAATAGGATTGCAAGTAGTATTATACTCTGTATGAAAGCAACAACAAAAACAAGCACATAGATATCATGATAAAAAATTTTATCATTGGACTTTGTCAGATGCAAAAAAACCGTTACAACTACTATCCTTTGCCACAGCACTAATATTCACTTTTAATTAAACTTTTTCAAGCTTGGAATATTGTTGAAAAATTCAATCTATTCAAGGACATGTGGAAATCCTGAGATCTTTGATTTAAAATACAATTTTATTGTTTTCTAAAATTTAAACTTATTTTTTTGTTTTAAAGTGAATAATGTTCTACGTAAAAATGATTAAAATTAACATGCTGTATTAAGAATAATAATTAAACTGTGGTACTGTTTTCCTTTATTTCTTATGCGACAGTGATATGATAATATAAAAACCTTCAAACAACTTACATAATTCAACCAAGTAGCAATTCTATTTCCTGTTCCCAAACTTTTAAAGGCATTTATTTCTTCTCGCTGTAAGATACAAGTTATAACACATATTTTTAATAATGATCATTCAATTTCATAAAATCAAACCAGTTAACCAGTTCAAGACATTGTTGGTAAACTGGCTTTTACTCTAAATAATCAGAGCTTAGGTTTTACACCTTAATTTTCTCATTTTTAACAGGATTTGGTCTTTGCTCCAGAACAGGTTAAAAAAAAAAAAAAAGGCTACAGACTTTATTCCTGTTTCTAATATTTCTTCATAATTAAATGAAATTGTTGTTTTTGGTTGATCCAAAGGTTGGATTCAAGCGCAGAGTAATAGTAGTCAAAACTCCTTAAACTACTTACAATACTTGTAAAATGGTTTGATGCTTTTGATAAAAATATTACCTTTACTAAACTGAAGGTGAACTTATTGTAATATACAGAGTTTATCCATCAAAGTAAGCATACAAAAATGTTCTTAAAAGAAAAAAAAAGCATGTTTAAGTTTGTAATAGTAAATACTATCAATTACGACACATTCTAACTACTAAAATGTTTTAATTTGTGTCATACTTACATACAGCTTTTATATGATATACAAATTCCTTTCTCTATATGGCAGTTAAAGCATTAAAATACATGAGTATTACTTTTACAAGTATAAGGATATTACAATGTTGGAAGTCTTGAATATACCGTAATATTCAAAAGTCACACCTCATATGGAAGTTAGTGTAACATTACATATTGCATGTTTAAGTGTTACCCTGTGACTGCAGAACACAAACCTAGATCTAGTTGCTATAGTTCGCCACCTTTCATGTATTCCAAAATGTGGCATGATTTTTTCAACAACCTTGTATATCACACTTGTCAACTGGTTGGTCGTAGCTGTTCTTTCACTAAATCACTAAACCTTACCTCTTATACTTAACCTTTCTTTTTCAGACAATTATCACTAAGTTCCACCATATCTCATTAATAAACTATAACTACTATCAAAATGTCCTGTTCTTTTTTAAACCACTGCTAAAATCTATTTTTCTCTGTGAAGAAAATTACTAAGACCTTCCATGTTTATTATACTCTAAAAAATAAATTTTCCATGTTTATTAGATAATCACTAAGATCAATCTTTCCATTTATTAAAATATTCCTAAATGAACCTACCCTGTTTATCAAACCATACTAAAACAAACAAGTTAGTAGTGGCTTTATAATAAACAAAATGAACTTTCCCTATTTATTGAATAATCATTAAGACAAACCTTCTGTCCTTATATAACTCTTACTAAGATGAACTTTTCCTGACTATCAAACATAATACTAAAATGAAATTTGCCAGTTAAAATAACCTTCTGTGCTAGTTAAACAATTATTAACACTGATTTTAACTGTTTAACCTCACTATGATAAACCATAGCTAAGACTAATTTTAATAAACAATTACTGAGAAGAAGATTTATTTAACCATTATAAAACTAAAAATTTCCTGTTCATATGCTAATTAATAAGAATTTTTGATCAAAAGTAAGTTACATAGATCAGAACTAAAATGTAGCTTATAAATTAATGAAGATGATTTTATATAACAAATTGACTAAAAGCACTTAATGTCACAAATCACTACACAAGAAATTTAAAGGCTCTTATGATTATAATGTACTTAATTACCATTTTGGTACCCTCTTTGTTAGTAATATTTTATGCTATAATCCTGGAAATACCTCACAAGGTTTGGTCACCTTAGGAGACTCAGTTAGTCCCAAATCTATATACTAAGCTACAATGAAAACATTATTCTTTTAAGTGTAAAAATTAATTCAAAGAAAGTTTTCAAATTAACTGCAAGCATTATAATCAATAATATTTAATGAAATTATGTATAGAGAAAAAACAGAGTACAACATTACTTAAAAAATACATAAAACAGGTCTCATTTGTTTCTCAAATACACATAGATATACTTATAAGCATACATGCATTTGAAAAACTGCAACAGAAAAAACTGATTGAAGTTACATAAAAAAAGAGAGAGACTAAAAATTATATGCACAAAAAAAGCACACTAGACACTTATTGTAAGAATTATACTAATGCACTGTTACTAATACCTTACATATTAAATCTTTATTTAGAACAGTGAAGCATCAATTAAATCCACTTACTCTGGCAAAGTCAAAATGAGGTTCATAGTGGCCACCAATACCATAATTAACAACTTGTAGCTCTTCAGCAGTTGACATTGTCAATCCTGTGAGGTCTTCAATCCTCTGACTGATCCTAGCTACTACATCATGTTCCTGATTTGTCAGCCAAGCACTAAAGAAAAGCCAATGTAAAACTTCTTTTAAACATGATACAGAATACACTCGGGTGATTAATGGTATTTACGAGTTGGTTATTTAATGGGCCAATTGATTACTCTCACATAACAATAATATTTCTGTTTTATCTTTAAATTTTTTAAAGACTACCCTTTTTCAATAGACATCTTCTGGTATAGCAATTTAGAATTAAGTTACATTTTTAATCCTAAACTGTTGTATGTGAAAAATTATCATATATGCAATGTCTATGAAACCTGTAACAAGTTGAAAATATGATTAGTACTGTTCCATGTGTTTCTTCCTACAAATGTTTACAAGACTACCATATAAAAACTAAGGAAATTAATTCTTTGTTAAAAATGATTGTCCAAAAATTTCATGTGATAAAACTAGTATAAATTATTGCTACAATGTGTGATAGATAACATGTAATTCACTGAAAATAAATTCATGCTAATCATAGAAAAAAAACAAAGATATTACAGCATTTACTGTTTGGCATGTAAACTTGTGATGATACTAGATGACTTCTTAGCAGAAATTATGATGAGTTATAAGGTGGAAATTGAAGTATTATAAGAAATATTAAAATCATGGTAATATGCAAAAATCTTTAATTACAGACATTTTGGATATTTTTTTCTTATTCTACAAGCACTATGACAAAACTTAAAAATAATTAACAACTTTATAGGTATAAAAAAACATCATAATCTTTTAAAGAAGTTGTTAATAGAGATAGAAGTTTAAAAACAGCACATTAAAACTATTACTTTGTTTCCATTTTACAGTACAGGCTAGAAGAAACTGTAGAAGCCCGTATGAATGCTGGAAAATCAATAAATGAAACAACTTAAAGCTTACTGTGTTTAAGTGGCATAAAAAGACAGCCAGGTTTTTGTTTTCCTTTTTGAATGTTTCCTGTTTAATTAGAGCTAGTTTTTAATTAAACAGCAGCCATGATTAAGTAAACAGATTAATAACTTAATGGTATTACTCACTGTTATTAATCCATGTCAAGTAATTTCTACAAATGTAGTTAAATGAGCAAGTTATTCAGCAATCAAGCTTTTCTTGTGTGAATAACGAATATTAACTTGCTATAACAGCTTATATTAAAGCAATCTTACCCCAAGTAACACTGGTTACATTTGTAGATTGTACTAAGTAAGCAATATTGTAACTTAAAACCACAGTATCATTTAGACAAACAAGGTAAACACAAACAATAGACATCACTGTTGTTAGATGTGTAACCAACAGTCGGTAGGCCACACACACTCAGATTTGTGAGTTGTGTACAAGCAAAACACATGAAAATCACCATGTGCAGATGTGCCAAGAGAAGTAGTAATACCTATTATTCCAATTACTTGGACAGATGGAATAATCAAAAATGGTAATACTCAGAAATACAAATATCAATTAGTTGAATATTTCTGTGACATTAATTGACTTAATTCTAACTTTGCTTATTTTATGTCAAACTAATCAACATAATCAATGCTTATACTTAATCAATTATATCAATTAATTGCCCAATTCTAATACAGACTAGTGTAAAAATCAAGTCTTAAGAACAATACAGTCACATTATCACTACAAATGTGCAAGCATACTATAACAATCACATTCAAATAAATATATTTACGATGTAGTATTAAAAAGTGCTGATGAAATTCAAGCAATATCTGTGCATGTGTGAGACAAGTAAGAAATCTGTGTCCAATGTTTATAATAAAATGGTACTTAGACAGGTAAAACAAACATAAATGCACTCAAAAGAATCTCATCAATCAAATTTTACCTTTTACTAATTCTATAATTTGCTGTTTCTAACTCTCCAGACACAGAATTTTGAACAGTTGCTCTTTTCAACTATTAGAAAAACAACAACACATTATTAATCATTTTAAACATTTCAGGTTATCTACATATATTTATGTTCTGTAGTTTAAAAAAAAAAATTAAAGTATATACGTAACCTGATAATACTGATTTGTTACTATCAAAGCTTTGTTTTTACTTTATTCAGGTTTTAATGATTTTAAGTAATTTTGGTTCAAAATATAATATTTATGTAGATATTTGTGTATATAATGCTTTTAATTGTTTCACAAGTATTAGTGTTTAAATGTTTCTGAATGTAAGCCATTCTGTTTTCAAGACATAAAATGTGTTATCATTTGTGTAACGTGCACCAACATCAACAGCCTAGAACTCGGTTCCTATTTTTATGGTCTAAATTACAGAGATATGAATTATAAATTTTATGAATCACTTTTAGTTGTATATATATATATATATATAT